>NC_081406.1:614586512-614900679 GCF_030272615.1 Cryptomeria japonica | reverse complement strand
GGAAAATATATATGAAACCCTAATATCCTACATGCACATCAAAGTAAGATTCTTGCATTCTTGTCAAGTGAGATAGAGATATAATGTAACAGAGGGAAAAAGGAACATACTTGAGCTATCATTTCATGCAAAAAACCACTTCCTCATCAAAACCCTTTGTTGAATCTCAGTTACAACTTAGAATAAGCATATACCCATGCAGTTTTCAGAGGGGGCGACAGGGAAGCTGAGATCCAGTTAAGATTCATGCAATCAAAACCCTGCTCATACCTTAGTCCAAGCACTACTCATACCCTAGTCCGAGCTCAGACAAAAGAATGCATAAAGGCGACAGAAGCTCCTCAAGTTCGATAGAGATTAAAGTGCAAAATGAAAACAATTTTTATTTTAGGGTTTGAAAATAACTTTTGATATGTATGCCCCTAAAAATCTCGGGCTTCAAGTTTCTTTTTATTTTTGTTTCCTTAAAGAAAATCCAATGCATGATTTTAAGGGGCCCATATGCATTAGGGCCAAAAGAGCTTCATGTTTTTTTATTTGTAAATTACATTATGATATATAATAATTAAAGTTTAGTTTATAAAAACTTTAATTAATATATATCATAATGTAATATAAATTTATATGTACCAATATTTTATTTGATTTTAATTTAATATAAATTTATTAATGTTTATCTTACAAAAATCTTAATAATATTATATTAAATTATAAAATCAATGGGAAATAAAATAATTAATTTTAATATCTAAAATAGAGCGATTTTCTTTATTTTAAATATTAAAATAAAATTATTTTTGAGAAACAAGGAGATATCATGCAGATTTCACACGGAGGGTTTTTTTCTTTTTTCCAAGTGCTATATTTGGCAGTGAACATGCATTTTTCATATGGAGAGGTTTTTGTTTTCTCTCAGCTCTATATATGGCAGTAGGGCATGCAGTTTTGGACAATGAGTGTTGTTTCTTTAGTGGACCTATTTTTGGCAGCAGATTGACAGTTCTATTTTTAGCACAAGGGTTCTTTTTCATGCAACATCGGTTGGGGTCCTATTTTGAGCTTTGGAGGTTATTTTTAAGATTTTGCATGAGTTTTTTTAGCTTTTTTGGGCAAATTCGCCCAAGGTTTTTTCTCATGCAGATTTTTCTTTTAGGGTTTTTGAAGGAGGTGTACATGATGGGTTCTATATATTCTCTCTCTCCTTTTTTTTGCCTAGTTCTTTTTCTTTCCTCAGCATGATTGTGGACTAATTTTAGGCCCTTTCATGCTGAAGGATGGCATTGTAGCTCAATAGTATTTGAGTTTTGTAACAACAGATTCCTTATTTTTCAATAATATAGCAACATATTTCCTTCTTCTTACTTCTTGTATTATCTGATGAATGAATTATTTGATGATTTCCTGTTATTTTTATCCTCTAATTTGTCTCATTTAGTCAATTTGTGGTGCAAGGAGATACATGTTAGTTGCAGGTTCTAGTTTGCGTTACTTGATTTTAATTGCTTGAAGTTGTGAAAACCTGTTGTTTTCCTTCATGCATGCATTAAATGCATCCCTTTCTAGGAAATATTTATGTGTCTGCATGTTCAATTAAGTTGTGAGATTTAGGGTTATTTGTTGGAAGGTTTTTGTGAGTTTCGTGGTTACAGATTTCAGATAGAAAAATTATTTGGTGCATCACCCCATTAGGATAGATTTTCAGTTACATGCAATCATTCTATCCCTTTTCATATCAAAATAATTTGCAGAAGATTCACCAGACAAGAAGCCATCCTAATCTCTAGAGATTCACCTTCACTTTGAGCAACCCACTGGCTCAAAGTTGTTTCTATGTTTCACAAGATTGCTTGGTTTTGCACTTAGCATCACGGGTGCAATCCTCTGTGACAACAATTCACAAAAACAAACAATATAAATCTTCATGAAATGTAAGATCTAGTAAAGCTAAAATAGTAAGATAGAATTCTATATAATATATAATGAAATGTAGATCTACACATGTATGTATGTTCTAAAATATACATGTCCAGAAAATGTGTAGAAAATAAAAATAAATCTATATGAAAGGAAAGACAAGAGCAAGGAAAGAAAAACAAAATCCAAATAATTTTATTGATGAAGTAAATTTTACCAAGAGAAATGGAAAAACTTTGGAGCAATCACCCAAATGTGAAGGAGGAACAAGAAATTTTGAAAGGGGAAAAGAAAAGAAAAGAAAAACCCCTTGTGATATTATGAACGAGGAAATGCCTAAAATGAGAGAGAGAGAGAGAGAGAGAGAGAGAGAGAGAGAGAGAGAGAGAGGCTCTTTTACAATAACATCGTTAAGAAGAAATGAGAGAGGAGACATCTCTTAAATAGATATGAGGAGAGGAGTTACAAAGTAACTCCCAAATATATGAATGCCACCATTCATAAAATGTGTGTGCCATGTGTCCACATCATCTTAAGGAGGATAAACTAATATTCCTTAATAAAGAAAAATAAAAGAAATGACTTATCCTCACACATGTACTAGAGGACAAATTACATGTAGGGATTCCAAAGGAATATCCCAAATTAAATACAAATAAACCTAAGCCAAGTAAAGATTAAATATTCTAACACCCCCACTTAAGCTTTACTTGGGGAGTTTACATCAAACCCTTCAATGGTTGCAAACCAGGATTTTTACAATAAAATTGGAACTTCTCTTTACAAAGTGGCTTGGTCAAAATATCAACAACTTGGTCTTCCCCCTTGCAATAGAGGAGTGAAACTTGCTTGTCTTCAATTTGTTCTCTAATAAAGTGGTGTTGGAGAGAAATGTGTTTTGTCCTTGCATGGAAAACTGGATTTTTAGCCAAGACAATGGCACTTTGGTTGTCACAATACAATGGAGTTGGTTCGTGTTGAGGTAGACCCAAATTTTCAAGTAGTCTTCTAAGCCACAATGCTTATTTCAAGAATTAGTGCATCCTTTGTACTCAGCTTCAATGGATCCAAAAGAGGTAGATTTTTTCTTTATACTATTCCAGAAAATTGCTCTTGAACAATAAAAAATAATAATAACCACAAGTAGATTTCCCATCGGAGATCAGAATCAGTAAAACCTTTTAAAGTAAAATTAGAATTTGCATCATAAAACAAATCTACATTAATAGTTCCTTTAATGTATCATAAAATTATTTTAGTAACTTTAAAGTGTGTTTGTTGAGGTTTAGACATGAATCTTGAAACTAAACCAGCACTATAAGCAATATCTGGCCTAGTAAGAGTTAAATAATTCAAACTTCCAACTAATTGTCTATACAAAGTAGGATCAACAATTGGAGTTTGCATATCAAGCATTAACTTAGTGCCTAATTCAATAGGAATTGAAACATGGTGAACACCATTCATTCTAAACTTATCTATGAGATCTTGATCATATTTACTTTGAGATAAGAAAATTCCTTTAGAGGTTTGCCAAATTTGCATCCCTAAGAAATAATATAAAAGACCTAAATCAGTCGTTTTTAATTTTTGATTAAATTGAAACTTAATATCAGAAATCAATGTTTTGGAAATTTAGGTAAAAATCAAATCATCTACATATAAGATAATAATGATAATATCATCTTCAGTATGTTTAATATACAAGTTAGGATAATTTTTATTTCTAATAAAACCTTGAGAAAGAAAGAATGCATTAATTTTAGAATAACATTCCCTAGGAAATTGCTTCAAGCCATAAATTGATTTCTTTAACTTAGAAACTAAGTGTTCATTACCTTCTTTAATAAAAATAGGAGGTTGAGATATGTAAATTTCCTCATGTAAATCACCATTAAGAAAAGCACTTTTAACATCTATTTGGTGAATAGGCCAATTCATTTTAGAAGCTAAAGCAAGCACAAGTTTAATTGTAGGCATTTTAACAATAGGAGCAAAAGTTTTAGTATAATCTAAGCCTTCAATTTGAGGAAAACCTCTAGCAACTAATCTAGCTTTAAATTTACTAACTTGATTATTAGCATTCAATTTATTTTTATAAAGCCGCTTGCAAGAAACAATACTTTTACCATGAGGCAAGGTAACTAAATCCCAAATTTGGTTAGAAATTAAAGTATCATATTCTTTGTCCATTTCTTTTTGCCAATGTGGTTGATTTTTAGCTTGATCAAAAGTTTTAGGATCATTATAATTCATAATAGTAGACATTAAATCATAATTACAATAATTAACTCTTCTAGCTTGAAGTCTATCCATTCTAACTAAGTATTCATCACTATCTTGAATTAAAGATTTAAACCATTTAGCTCTTCTTTTAGAAGTAATGGATTCATCACTAGAAGAAGAGTCATGCAGAGTAGAGTTATTATTATCATCATCACTATCACTAGAAGGAATTGAAAGAAATGAATTAGGAGTAGGATTAAGAGAAGGAGGTAAGTCCTCCACAAGCACAACTTCTCTTTGAGAAAGTTCATCATCCTCCACTTTAGAACAATCATAAGTGCCTTTTTTTGTAATACAAACATCTCTTGCAACTTTTACCTTGTTAGTAATAGGATTGTAAACTCTATAACCTTTAGTATTTTCATCATAACCAACAAAAGTAAAAAGAGAAGATTTAGCATCTAATTTTTGTCTTTTCTCCTTAGGTTTGTGAACATAAGCCGTGGAATGAAAAATTCTTAAATTCTACAAATTCGGCTTTCTACCAGACCAAGCTTCTTTAGGAGTTTTATCGTTTAAGGCTTTGGTAGGTGTTCTATTAATTAAATAAGTTGCACAAGCCATAGCTTCAGCCCAAAACTTATAGTCCATATTTTTTGCATGTAATAAACATCTTTCCATTTCCACAATGGTCCTATGCTTCTATTCCACCATACCATTTTTTTGTGATGTATAAGGAATGGTAAGATCATGTTTAATTCCAAAAGATTTCAAATAAGCATTAAATGCATTATTGACATCTTCTCTTCCATTGTTAGTACAAAGAATCTTAATTTTAGAACCAAATTGCCTTTCTACAAACATATGAAATTCAGTAAACACATCAAGAACTTGATCCTTTCTATGAAGAAAATATATCCATGTTCTCCTTGAAAAAACATCAACAAAGGTAAGAGCATACCTTGAACCATGGATGGAGGGATTCTCCATGGGACCCAGAGATCACTATGAACTAGATGTAATTTAGTATATACCCTCCAAGATTGAACATGAGGAAAGGGTTCCCTATGCATCTTACCACTCATGCAACCATTGCAAACAATTTGAGAAGGAACAATAGTAGGCAATCCATCAACCATATTTTCTTTTTGCATCAATGAAATATAATCAGAATTGAGATTGCCAAGTCTTTCATGCCATATAGTAAAATCAACAGTAGTAAGCAAGGAATAATTTGTGGGAGAAAATTTATAGAACTTGAATAAGTTATCAGTATCCATTTTAGCAGTAGCAATAACATGATTAGTTTTTGGATCAATGATATAACACATGCCCCTATAAAAGTTAATCTTATAATCTTGACAAAGTTTAGGAGGTGAAAGAAAATTTGATTTTAATTCAGCAACATAAAGAACATCATGTAATTTTCCATTAGGGGCATTCACATCACCAATAGATTCAAATTTTCAACTATGATTATTAGCTAATTAAACAAGAATATTGGAAGTATTGGGATGCAAAGATTCAAAACATTCTTTATAAGAAGTAACATGCTGAGATGCACCAGAAACAATAATCCACTCAAGTGGTTGAGAAACATTATAAGTACATGTAAATGCATGATGAGATGAATTACCATTATTATTACCTTTCTTATAATGAGGTTTATGTTGTTGATTATTTTGATTATTTTGGTTCATGGGATTTTTACCATTTTGCTTCTTAAAACAATTATTAGTAATATGTCCATCTTTCCAACAATATGTGCAATGGGGTCTTGTTTGAGAATTATTCCTTTGATTGTTATACGTATTAATATGATTATTATTATGAGAATTTTTATGATAGGATTTAGAATGAGATTGATAATTAGAAGATTTGTGATTATTATTATGATTATGATTATTATTATTGGATCTAAAATTATTATTATGATTTTTATTTTTAGACATAAAAGAATGTTCACTACTTTTAAGAGTACCAAATTGAATTAATTTGGATTCCTCTTGACGTAATAAATTACGAAAAATATCATAAATTAATTGAGTAGCTAAAATAGGAATAGCAAGTTGAGCATGAATATTCGTAATAAATTGTTGAAATTGGTGAGGAAGACATTTTTTAAGAATATAATGAATTAAACATAAATTAGCTAGAGTAACTCCTAAACTAGTTAATTGACTATTAATAGAATCAAACTTTAATAAGAATTCATCCATGGTTTTAAAATTCATATACCTGAGATCTTCGAGTTGATCTTGAAGCTGATTTTTTCGGGATTCATTTGAGCTATCATAAGTTGTTTTTAAAATTTACCAAGCTTCATACGCTTTTGTACAATTTCCAATTAGAACATACAAATCAGGAACCATCGAAATACCAATTAAACCAAGTGCTTCCTCATTTTGAGCCTTCCACCTGTCTTGGTTGGCTTGAGGAGCAGTTGTAGTAGGCTCAAAGGTTTTATCTGTTGCAACATCCAAAAGGTGCTTGAAACGAAAAATGAAGGAGATATGTGTTTTCCATGAATGATAATTAGTACTATTTAATTTAATTTTTGGAATTAATGTAGACATGATAGAATTATAATAGTTATTAAAAAAAACTACATGCTTTGATTAAAAGACGAAAAAATAGCCTCTTGATAAAAAGAACAAAATTTCAAATAATAACTTTTTACTTTTAACAATAAAAATAAAAAATATTTTTTTTAATAAAAAAAGACTATTTACCAAAAAGTTTAATAACAAATCTAAAGTTTTAAAACACTTTAATTTTACTTAAAGAAACTTTAATTTTTTTAAAAATTGGCTTTAATAATAATAAAGAAACTTTATTAAAATACTTTATATATTAAAAAAAATCATAAACTTTTAAAACTTTTTATAATCTCTTAAAAAACTTTCTATGAACTTAAAACTTAGTTTTAAATCATGCAAACTTCTAATACGTGGAAGTTTCTTAGTTTTAAAAGCTTTCAAAGTTTTAAAGAATTATGTCATAAAAGAACTTACGAGAGAAATAAAACTAACGAAGTCTAATATTAACGGTGGGAGGCTACGATATTGAATAGAGGCGTTAAACATAAAATCATAGAGTTGGGTAAGAACAGAGGCGTTAAACATAAAATCGCAGAGTTAGGAAGGTTGCAGGCAACGGATTAAAAAAATATAGAGATGCAGAATCACAAAAAGGAAAACAAAAAAGTTAGTGCGATAGGATAGGAAACGAAAAAACACAAAGATGTTAAAGAAAATGCAAAAGCATTATATAAGTTTGCAGAAAAAAGGGTTAGAAACAACAGGAAAAAGGTATGCAAAATTGTAGAAGATTGATGAAGCCGTTAAAATATCAAAGTATGTTGTGGACTTCAAGATGCACAGAACAATAAACAAGTGAAATATAACTAATATAGACTAATATATAAGATAAAGATTAAGCTAAAATTTTGTACGAGAAATAAGAGAAGTAAAGATATCAGCAACTAAGAAAAACACAATCCTGCAATATACAAATTGGTGAATTGAATATACATCTAGGCACAAGAAGACATGAAGAAAGATACACACTGAGACTTATTTAACCAAGAAATAGAAAATGAGAATGTAGAGACCTAGATTTGATATTTGAAGAACTAAAAAATTAAACTTCTGGAAACAAAACTTTGAAATACCTAAAACTCGAGAATGAAAACCAAAGAATGTTTTGGTGGCAAGCCTTCCAAAATGAGTTATATCAAATGAGTTTGGTGGCAAGCTTTCCAAAACCAATATTTAAACTAGAAAGAAAAACTTTGGCAAGAAGCCTTCCAAAGAGAGACCAAATGAAAAACTAAAGTATGCAGGAAAAGAAGTTAGCAACACTATTTTGGTGGTAGGCCTTCCAAAACTTATAAAAAAAAATTCTTCTAGAATCTAGATGGAATAATCCTGCAGGCAAACTTGTTAACAAGTTTGAAAAAAATAAATTTAAAATCTGAAATAAAAACCTGCACAGTAGAAAATATTAGATAAAGATCTTCTTCTCCTCTTAAGAATGCCTCCAAGAAGGTGAACTCCACAAAATGGTAACCTTCATCAATCTCAACTTGAAACAAGGATTAGAACCTGGTCTGATACCATAAAAGGAAATACAAGAGTAAGGAAAGAAAAATAAAATCCAAGTAAGTTTATTGAACACAAGGAGGAGGTGTATCCTGGCCAACTGTTGTATGTTGGGGAGGGGTTGTAGGATGTGCAACACCCTGCTGAGAGTTTGTAGTACCACCATGGCAAGTAGGAGCCGGTCTATCAAGTACTTGTCTAACATATGTTGATACCTCATGAAGAGGGAGCCCATGCTCCATAGAAAGAACCTAATATGCATCCAAAAGAACATTAGACAGACATGCGCTCATCTATCGCAAAGGATCTACATCATGCAGTTGTGCAACATCGATCGATGATGGTATCTTTACTCGAATGGAGGGATCGTATATCAATGATGTATCATCAACTAGATGAATCCTGGCATGAGAATGTATCAAATGTCTACCCACATGATTCAATGTCATGTGGTCAACCTGTGTCGCTATAGTAGCAATACTGGAAAAAAATATGTTGACGAGTGTCATTGGCTGGACTATCTACTGCATGTGACAGTTCCAAATGTTTTGGGAGCACCAAAAGGTTTGGACCAACTAGTGTTTGCTTATTAGCAGGTTCTAGCGCATCAGGTCATCTAAAATTATCTAAAAACCTCCCTCTCCCCTGCTCAACATGCATAGAAAAATCTATATAGTCTACATCTAGCCCAAATGGAACTCTGCAAATAATTATTTGTAGAAAAATAGGGGCAACTCATCCTTTTGGAGCCATATATGATGAGTGGCCAGCCATCTATGATATATAAAAGGTGCCACAAGTACATCTGTGCACCTAGTAGGCATATAACCCCTTATTCTACCTATCGACTGATAATGGGGGAACATAGTCTTCAGATCAGCAGTAGAAACATCATCATTGATTTTTTCCCATTTTAATGTACCAATAACACTACATGTAAGGCAAGAATAGAATGCATCAATGATAATATCATTGTAGGGGTTATAAGTCTCAACAACGTCAATCATATGACATAGATCATCACTAATGATATCAACCCTTTCCTTATTTATACGGTAAGGGGTTGTATCCAATGTGTGATTCAGGTGATCAAAAGCATGTTGCAATGTCTTTGTGGTTTCCGCATAAAGACGTTGCCTATCATCAACGGATCTTGCAGACTAATGTGAGGTCTGCTCACTACCACCTAGTTGAACAATAGGCTTACAACTAGTATGATGTGAAATAGGGCCTAACATGATGGTACATGGAATATATGTGTGTGTGTGTGTGTGTGTGTGTGCATTACAATTTAAAAACAAAAATTTTGTAACTTAAATATTTACAACAATTTATATATAAATATATATATGCTAACATCTTTTTTCTTTGAAGAATATTGAAATAAAGCATGCCATTTTTCAAAAAAGATGTCTAGAACTAGATATATATTTAATTACATATAACAAATTTTAAACATATATATAACACTAAATGTAAATTAATACATGTAAAAGACATTTTAAACATATAAAAATATTGAAAGAAATTTAAACATCCTAAAAACATCTTAAAGTAATATTAAATGTCATGTTTAATAGGTGGTCTTAAGGAGATTTATGCAATGGTTTCATATGTCATCATAAGGGGTATGTTGTACATACTATGATGTTATAAGGGGTCATATGTGGTCCTAAGGGGTCACGCATGTGTTACAAAATATGTGTGATCCCTTAGGACTACACATGACTCCTTAGGACACTATGTGATCCTATGTGGTCATATTGCGTTGTAAGGGGTATGTTGTACACACTAGGATGTTATAAGGGGTCTTATATGGTCCTAAGGGGTCACACATGTGTTAGAACACATGCATGACCCCTTAGGACCACACATGACCCCTTAGGACATTATGTGATCCTATGCGGTCATATTGGGTCATAAGGGGTATGTTGGCCACACTAGGATGTTGTAAGGGGTCATATGTGGTCCTAAAGGGTCACACATGTTTTAGAACACATGTGTGACCCGTTACGACACGATGTGATCCTACATGGTCATATTGAGTCCTAAGGGGTACATTGTACATACTAGGATGTTATAAGTAGTCATATGTGGTCCTAAGGGGTTAGGCATGTTAGAACACATGCGTGACCTCTTGGGAAAATAAATGACCCCTTAGGACACTATGTGACTCCTTAGCACCACACATGACCCCCTAGAACACTATGTGATCCTAAATGGTCATATTGGGTCCTAAGGGGTGCGTTGTATATACTAGGATGTTATAAGGGGTCATATGTGGTCCTAATGGGTGACACATGTGTTTTAACACATGCATGACCCTGTAGGACCACACATGATCCCTTAGGACACTTTTTTAGCTTATGTGGTCATATTGGATCATAAGGGGTATGTTGTACACAATAGGATGTTATAAGGGATCATATGTTGCCCTAAGGGGTCACACATGTGTAACTATAGTACAAGCCCCTTAGGACCACGTATGGCCCCTTCGGACACTATGTGATCCTACATGTTCATATTGGGTCCTAAGGGGTACGTTGTACATACTAGGATGTTATAAGGGGTCATATATTGACCTAAGAGGTAAAACACATGCATGACCTCTTACGACCACACATGACCCCTCAGGAACACACATGGCCCCTTAGGATAGTACGTGATCCTATGTGGTCATATTGGGTTTTAAGGAGTACGTTATACATACTAGGATGTTATAAGAATTCATATGTGGTCCTAAGGGGTGACACATGTGTTAGAACAAATGCATGACCGCTTAGGACCACATATGATCCCTTAGGACACTATGTGATCCTGTGTGGTCATATTGGGTTACAAGGGGTATGTTGTATGCACTAGCATGTTATAAGGGGTCTTATGTAGTCCTAAGGGGTCACAGATGTGTTAGAACACATACCTAACCCCTTAGGACCCCATATGACCCATTAGGACACTATGTGGTCCTACATGGTTATATTGGGTCATAAGGGGTATGTTTTGCATACTAGGATGTTATAAGGGGTCGTGTGGGGTCCTAAGGGGTTCCACATGTGTTAGAACACATGCGTGACCCTTTAGCACCCCATATGACCCCTTAAGACACTATGTGATCCTATGTGGTCATATTGGGTCCTAAGGGGTAGGTTGTAAATACTAGGATGTTATATGGGGTCATATGTGGTCCTAAGGGGTCATGCATGTGTTGGAACACATGTGTGACCCCTTAGGACACTATGTGATCCTATATGGTCATATTGGGTCATAAGGGGTATGTTGTACACACTAGGATGTTATAAGGGGTCTTATGTGGTCCTAAGGGGTCACACATCTGTTAGAACGCACATGCCTGACCTCTTAGGGCCACATATGACCCCTTAGGACACTATGTTATCCTACATGGTCACATTGAGTCATAAGGTGTATGTTGTACATACATGGGGGCTTCACTAGTTAGGCAATATCATATCACGTGCGTTCATATTGGCGGGTTCAATATCCCAAAAATGAGGGTGTAATATATTACCCATCGATGAAAATAGGGGTGTTTTTAATTTGGGCTATGAAAAATGTGATATTTTGTGCAAATAGGGGGGATTTTAATTCGAGCTATGTATTGGGAGAGGGTGGAAAAAAACTAGTTTAGGGAAATATTTTTTGAAAATAGAGGGAATATTTAGTATGCCATGAATGCAGGTGATATAACCCAGGTTCACTAAGTGAAGCCCCTATGTGTACATACTAGGATGTTATAAGGGGTCATATGGATTCCTAAGGGGTCATGCATGTGTTAAAACACATAAATGACTGCTTATGACCCCATATGACCCCTTACAACACTATGTGATCCTATGTGGTCATATAGGGTCATAAAGGGTATGTTGTACATACTATGATATTATAAGGAGTCATATGTGGTCCTAAGGGGTCACATGTGTTAAAACACGTGTCACCCCTTAAGACCACACATGACCCCTTAGAACACTATGTGATCCTATATGGTCATATTGGGCCCTGAGCGGTCTTATGTGGTCCTAAGGGCCACACATAGGTTAAAACACATGCATGACCCCTTAGGACCATATATGAACACATGTGTGACCCCTTAGGACCACATATGACCTCTTAGGACACTATGTGATCCTACATGCTCATATTGGGTCCTCAGAGATATATTGCACATACTAGGATGTTATAAGGGGCCATATGTGGTCCTAAGGGGTCACACATGTATTAAAAGACATGTGTAACCCCTTAGGACCACACATGACCCCTTAGGACCACACATGGCCCCTTAGGACACAATGTGATCCTATGTAGTCATATTGGGTCCTAATTGGTATGTTGTACATACTAGGATGTTATAAGGTGTCATATGTGGTCCTAAGGGGTCACACATGTGATAGAGCACATGCGTGACCCCTTAGGACCACACATGACCCCTTATGACACTATGTGATCCTATGTAGTCATATGGGGTCGTAAGGGGTACATTGTACACATTAGGATGTTATAAGGGGTCTTACATGGTCCTAAGGGGTCAGGCATGTGTTAGAACATATGTGTGGCCCGTTATGACCACATATGACCCCTTAGGACACTATGTGATCCTACATGGTTATATTGGGTGATAATGGTTATGTTGAACATACTAGGATGTTATAAGGGGTCACATATGTGTTAGAACACATGTGTGACCCCTTAGGGTACTGTGTGATCCTACATGGTCATATTGGGTTTTAAGGGGTATGTTGTACATACTAGGATGTTATAAGGGGTCATTTATGGTCCTAAGGGGTCATGCATGTGTTAAAACACATGCGTGACCCCTTAGGATCACACATGACCCCTTATAACACTATATGATTCTATGTGGTCATATTGGGTCATAAGGGGTATGTTGTACACACTAGGATGTTATAAGGTGTTTTATGTGATCCTAAGAGGTCACACATGTGTTAGAAAACATGTGTGACCACTTAGGACCACACATGACCCCTTAGGACACTATGTGAGCCTATTTGGTTATATTGGGTCCTAAGGGGTATGTTGTACACACTAGGATATTATAAGGGGTGTTATGTGGTCCTAAGGGGTCACATATGTGTTAGAACACATGCGTGACCTCTTAGGACCACATATGACCACTTAGGATAGTATGTGATCCTACATGGTCATATTGGGTCATAAGGGGTATGTTTTACATACAAGGATGTTATAAGGGGTCATATGTGGTCCTAAGGGGTCACACATGTGTGGCCCCTTAGGACCTCATATGACCCCATAAGACCCCTTAGGTCACTATGTGATCCTATGCGATCATATGGGGTCCTAAGGGGTAGTATGGTGTCGTCAGGGGTCATATGTGTTAGGGTTTCAAGCAGATCTGAAGCAAATATGAACTAACAATTATATGCAGATTTAAATACAAAAGATAAAGAAATAAAACAGGACACAAATAACATAGAGATTTAACATGGTTCACCCAGAATGGGTTACGTCCACCATACACAGTCGTCCAATCTTTCTTATTATCCAGCAAAAACAATACATCAACCTTACAATGCCTTAAGCATCCCAGCTGCTTATAACATACTTTTTTAGGGAAAAAAAAAGTTGACCTTTTTAGGGTTTTATTACAATGTCGGTTTTCATCAAAAAAACACCCCAAAATTTTTTTCTTGAGGGCTCCCACGAGGATACGTGCTGAGTGTATAGTACTTTGCTAATCAGTCGCCACATTTCAACAATCTCCCACTTGGAGACTAATCAGGCTCCACACCAAACAATCTCCCACTTGGAGACTGATACTACACGACACCACTCTACATGCAGCATCTGTTGGATAAAACACTAGGACTCGACTGTTATAAATTCCACAATTATCAATCAAGAAGACCAACAGAAACTAATGAAGAAATTGGCTTCTCCTGTGGAACTGCCTTCATGAACATATCGGCAAGATTCTCACTTGTGTGAATCTTCTCAAGCCATAACTGACCCTCCTCCAAAATAGTCCAGATGAAGAGGTACCTGAGATGAATGTGCTTTGTCCTTGAATGAAAAGCAAAGTTCTTCACAAGATGAATGGCACTCTAGCTATTAATATACAATGGGCTATCCTCTTGTGTCTGACCCAATTCCTCCAAAAAAAATTGCAACCAAATCATCACCTTGCTGGCTTCTGTAGCAGCAACATACTCAGCTTTAGTGGTTGAAAGTGCAACAACCTTTTGTAGCATAGAAATCCAACTGGCTGCAGTTCCCCCTATAGTAAAAACATACCTTGTAGTACTCCTCCATGAATCAATATCACCTGCCAGATCAGAGTCAACAAATCCACTCAGAGCAGCATTAGGTCCTTTGAAACATAATGCCTTCATAGTAGTTCCTTTCAAATACCGAAGAATCCATTTCACAGCATTCCAATGTTCCATACCAAGATTACTTATAAACCTACTCACAACTCCCACTGCATGTGCAATAGCTGGCCTTGTGCATACCATTGCATACATCAGACTGCCAACAGCTAATGAATATGGGATGTTAGACATTTTATTAACCTCTTCCTGTGCCTTTGGCCACATCTCCTTAGTCAATTTGAAATGACTAGCCAAAGGTGTGCTAACTGCTTTTGCATCCTGCATGTTAAATCTTTTCAACACCTTCTTTATATACTCACTTTGGAACAAATTCAAGGTTCTATTTTTCCTATCCTATGTAATCCTCATAACGAGAATTTTCTTAGCTGCACCCAAATCCTTCATAGCAAATGACCTGGCTAATTTCCGTTTAAGATCATTTACATGTTGCATGTTAGACCCAGCAACAAGCATGTCATCAACATAAAGCAACAGGATAATATAACTGCCATTATCAAATCTCTTAAAATATACACAATGATCAAAATGACATCTATGATAACCATGTTCGGCCATGAAACTATCAAATTTTAAATACCATTGTCGGGGTGCTTGCTTTAGGCCATACAAACTTTTCTTCAACCTGCACACCAAGTTCTCCTTACCTTTGACCTCATATCCCTATGGTTGCAACATGTAAATTTCCTCCTCCAAATCTTCATGGAGAAAAGCTGTTTTGACATCTAATTGTTCAAGATGTAAATCATTTGTAGCCACAAGACTAAGTATAGTTCTAATTGAAGTCATTTTTACAACTGGAGAAAATATTTCATCATAATCTATACCCTTTTTCTATGCAAAACCTTTTACCACAAGTCTAGCCTTATATCTTTTCTGACCTCCTTCCTCCTCCTTGAGTCGATAAACCCATTTCTTAGGCAAGACTCTTTTTTTTGCAGGTAAAGGGACTAAGTCCCAAGTCTTATTTTTCATCAAGGAGTCCATCTCCTCTTCAATGCCTAGCTCCCACTGTTGTTTGGCATCCACCTGCATTGCTTCTTCATATTCTTCTAGTTCACCAGAATCAGTTAATAATATAGAATACAAAGAAGGAGAAAATCTTTCAGGGGGTCTACTTGACCTCGTAGAACATCTAACACTTGCAGGAGTTTGTGGGACATTCTGTTGTTGCTGAGTATCAGGTACCTATGGAATTTCATTTTCAGGAATCTCATCCAACACCACATATTCTTGCTTGTCCTGTTCATGCTTCTTTTCCTGCATCTGTTCTTTAGACATAACCTTCTCATTGAATATAACATCTCTACTTCTAGTTATTTTCTTATTTTCAAAATCCATAACCGATAGCCATATTCATTTATCCCATATCCAATGAGGGTACATTTCTGAGATTTAGCATCAAGCTTGGTTCTATTTTCTTTATCAACATGGACAAAAGCTTCACAACCAAAGGTTTTCAGAAAAGAATAATTTACCTTTTTACTAGTCCATGCCTCCTCTGGAATAACACCATCCAAAGGGGTTGAAGGTCCTCTATTTATCAAATAGACAACAGTATGTACAACATCTGCCCAAAAATGTAAGGGCAATCCAGCATGCAATCTCATGCTCCTCGCGCGTTCTATGATAGTCCTATTCATTCTCTCTGACACACCATTTTCCTGTGGAGTTCCTAGAATTGTCTTATGCTTTCTAATCCCATTTAAGGAGTAGTAATATTCAAATGCTTTGCTGCAATACTCACCTCCATTATCCGATCTAAGACACTTCAACTTTTTTCCTGTCTCATTCTCAACCAAAGCTTTCCATTTCTTAAAAGTTTCAAAAACATTTGATTTTTGTTTTAGGAAATATACCCATGTTTTTCTAGTTGAGTCATCAATAAAAATAACATAATAACAAGAGCCACCAAGAGATGATACCTGAGCCGGTGCCCATACATCTTAATGCACAAGCTCTAACTTCTCACTCTTCTTCTCTTTCCCAACCTTGAGAAATCTAACTCTTTTCTATTTGCCATAGACATAGTTTTCACAGAACTCTAAATCAATCTTCTTTAGTCCTGGCAATAGATATTTGGAGTGAAGGATTTTCATCCCTTTCTCACTCATGTGACCAAGCCTATGGTGCCACATTATTGAATCTATTCTTGCAACGTCTATTGTTGTTGTCCCTACAGTAACTTTATCTGTAGCAACTAAGGTAGAGTAAGTGTTACTAGTACACAGATATAATGTGCCTACCTTTGCACCTTTAGCTACTACTAATGATCCTTTACTGATCTTCCAGATACTATCTGAGAAGGTAACTATGCAACCTTCACTACCTAGTTGCCCTGCAGAAATTAAATTTCTTCTTAAGTTAGGAACATGTCTTACATCATGCAGAAACTAGTCATTTCCATTCTATAACTTGATCTTTATCTTTCATTTTCCAACAATTTGATAGGGCTCATCATCACCCAAATATACCTGTCCAAAATCACCTTGAACATAATCTAGAAAATATTTTCTATGGGGTGTAGCATGAAATGAAACCCCAAAATCTATTACCCAGGAATCATTAACATTATCCAAACATACGATTAAAGCATCTTGTATAGTATTACTTGCAATATTAGCTTCCTTACTGTCATTTTCATTTTTGTCTCCTTCTTTGTTTTTCTGAGACCAACAGTCTTTCTTTAGATGACCAGGCTTTCCGCAGTACCAGCAATCTTTCTTTCCTCTAGATTAAGAGCGTCCTTTCTTTGACTTCCCTCATGACTTCTCATTCCAAGGGCCTTTTCCTCTTTCCTTCGATCTTCCTTTGTTCTCCACATTCAAAACACTACTTGATGTTGGAGTCTCACCTATACTTTTCTTTTGCATTTCCTCTCTTAGGATAACACCAACAATATCATCAAATACCAAAGCATTTTTACCAGAGACAGAGTTACTTACAGCCATAACCAAGCTATTCCAGCTTTCTGGCAAAGAACATAAAATCAAGAGAGCCCTAACCTCTTCTGCAAAGGTAATTTTTACCGAAGACAATTGACCGGTAATTGTATTAAATTCATTTAAGTGCTCCACTACAGATCCTCCCTCACTCATTTTCAATTTAAACAAATGCTTCATAAGAAATACCTTATTCGAAGTCGAGGGTTTCTCATACAACTAAGGCAATGTTTCCATCAAATTTATAGCCGTTTTTGCTTTTGTTATATTGAATGCTATAGACGGCGCAAGGCACAGTCGAATGGATCCCAGTGCCTTTCTATCTAAAATGTCTCACTCTTCATCTGACATTGTGGTCACTTTCTTTACCTTTCCTTCTAATGGCCGCCACAAATCCTTTTGATACAGGTAATCCTCCATCTGTATTTTTCATAACTGATAATTTTGGCCGTTAAACTTTTTGACCTTGAATTTGGAATCCTCCATTGCTCCCACTCAAATCTGAGAGTCCTGCCAATTTACAGAATACCTCGCTCTGATACGAATTGTTAGGGTTTCAAGGAGATCCGAAGCAAATATGAACTAACAATTATATGTAGATTTAAATACAAAAGATAAAGAAATAAAACAGGACACAGATAACACAAAGATGTAATGTGGTTCACCCAGAATGGGTTATGTCCACTATACATAGTCGTCCAATCTTTCTTATTATCCGACAAAAACAGTACATCAACCTTACAATGCCTTAAGTATCCTAGCCGCTTATAACATGCATTTTTAGGGAAAAAACAAAGTCGGTCTTTTTAGGGTTTATTACAATATCAGTTTTCATAAAAAGAATACCCAAATTTTTTTTTCTCGGGGGCTCCCGTCTTTGAACCCCCAAACCCCCACTTTTCTTGGGGGTTGTTGCCCCCGAACCCCTACCCGGGGCCCGGCTCGGCCCCGGACCCTGGCGAGGATACATGCTAAGTGTACAGTACTTTGCTGATCAGTCACCACATTTCAACAATATGGGGTCCTAAGGGGCGACACATGCGTTAGAACACATGGGTGGCCCATTAGGATCCCATATGACCCCTAATGATTCTATATGACCCCTTGCAATAGTATATGATTGTGTGGGGTCAGTAGGGGTCAGTAGGGGTCATTATGGGTCATAAGGTATTATTTTCTTAAATGTCAATATGAATTATTATAGTCATAATGGGTCATTACAGTAAGAAGAGGTCTTATTGTATCGTATGGGGTCTTATATGTTATATATGTGAGAATTCTACAATGGGTCAAAATATGTCTTCAGATGTATTAAGGGGTCATTCATGTCTTAATAGTGTCTTAAGATGTCCTAGTATGCATTCATTTGTCCTAGTAAAGTTGTATATTAGTGCATGTCACATTTATAAATAATTAACCATTAAAATGTTTAAAACTAATATATTAATGAACATTAAAAAATTTTAAAGCTAAAATATTATTAAGAAATTAAAAATTAAAAAACTAAAAATCTAACAAAACTAAAAAAAATAAAATATTATTATGAAAAATGATAAATAATTAATATATTACTACTATTGCATTTTAAAAAACAAAAAAAAAACAAAAAAAACCTACCTCTGAACCACTTCTGGCCGAAACACTTTTCCCTTTCTCTTGCTCGCTTGTTGAACTCTAAGTCGCTTGATGCAAAATGAGGGCAAAACGATTTTTTGCGGTTTATATAGTGAAAAGGGTTCTGACTGGAACCGTTTTGGCCGGAACCCCTTTGCCTTGTCGCCGCCATGTGATTGTCACATTAGTCCAAGTGGAAGTGTTCCGACTGGATTGTACGGATTAGCTGTAAATGCGACATAGATCCATACTTCTACCCATTTAGATTTTAAGTATGTTTTCAATGGACTAGAAAAGTTGGTCTTTTTTAGTTTGCAAACTACATTCCTTAGTCCATTAAAAACATACTTAAATTTTGAATGAGCATCATGACTGACAAGGTTTTCCAACCTAGAAATTAACAAACCATCATCATTATTAAGACTATAATGAAGTATGATTTTTTATATGTATAAACATATGTATATGTCTATATGTAAGTGTATTCATGTATATATTTAAATATATATGTGTAGTCACATAAATCTGTCCATTTAATTAAATAAATATTTTCTATTTATTTGATTAAAAACCCACTAGCCATCAGTTAATTAAATTAATATTTAATTAATTCATTTTCAAAACATTCTCCTATTAATTAAATGAATTATTCAATTTATTTTAATTAATTCATTAAACCAAATTCATAATCAATTAAATGAATAAATATTATTTATTTAATTTAATCCCCTTTCTTCTTTTAAATAAATAATTAAAAACATTTATTTAAATCATTTATTCCCCCCACTTGCATTTTCCTACAAATGCAAGGTGCAACCACAAGTTGAAATAAATTAATTTTATTTTAATTAAAATCCTATTTTCTCTCACCCACCAAACCCACTTGCAACCCTAACCCCCTTCTAGATTCTTCTAAACCCTTCCTAATTAACCTAATCCATCCCCTAATTATTGTCACATTCCTAAGCAACTTGGAGTCACTTCTCAAAGACTTCAAAGTCTTTGAAAAACATTAAATGCTTTGTGTGTTCAAAAAATTAACCTCTAAAGTCTTCCAAACCACTTATGGCTCTTACATGACCATTTATGGTTAACCCCTAACTCAATCCTCATGTGACTCATGTGTCTCCTCAACCATTTATTGTTTTGACCATGGTTATCCCTTTAACCTTTGCACAAGAGTATCCATTAGATAAAAGCTTTATTCTTTGAATAGAGTATTTATTCACTCAACCCAACCTTGACCTTAACTCCCAAGTTAACTCTTAGGTCATGTCAAGCATTTAATGTTTATTCCCTCTCCTCTCAACCTATCTCATATTGACACTTGCCATCCTGGGATTGGGTTGAAAGCCCTCACATGGATTGAATATCATTCAATCCTGACCCTTGTTGAGATTACTCAATCTCAACCATCCATTGCTCCATTTTTCCTATAAATAGAGCCCATTTCTTCATACTCCAGATCTTGAAAACTTGTATGCATCTATGTTATAGAGAATTTTAGAGAGCATTTTAGCATAATTAGTCATATTCACTCTTTTGGTTAAATTAATAAATAGTATTTAGATAACCCATCTTTCTTTGGTTATTAAGCTTGCATTTGCATACTTTTCATAATCATCTACAATCTTGAACCTCCATAAGGCATCCATAGTGCAAAAATCTACTGAGAGCTACACTAATTTGGAACTTGGAGAGGAGAGGAATAAGGGAGACGGAGCTAAGAGCATGGTAGAAGGCATTTGGAGATTACTTCTTGTATTTACTTCCATAGTTAAATATTTTATCATGTTTTTAGTGTTTGTTTTAGTATGCCTGCTTAGACTAATTTTTGGTTGATTAACACTAACGTTTGTCTTTGTTTCTTGTATTTTTATGTGTTATACGACCAGAGGTTTTAGTCTAAGATTATCCATTTTGCAGAGCATCATTTGGTGAACCTGACATGAACCCAACAACATTTTTTTTAACAAACTAACTTTTTGACTGTTTAGCTTGACACACACGTCACGCTTTGGCGCTTTTGTTCGCGCTTTAGCGCTATTGCAATTTGATATTTTAGCATTATTGTTCTTGCAATGGTGCTATTGTCTCAAATTTAGCACTATTGCCCATGTTATAGCGCTTTTTATTATTAACTAGCGCTTTTGTCCATATTGTAGCCCATTTGTATTTGTTGTTTAAATATTTTACTTTAGCGCATTTATGTTAAGTAGTGCTTCTGTTGTTACACAGAGTAGCGCTATTGTAACAGAACGTTGTAAAAAAAGGCCTTGTAACCGATAATATTATTTTTTAGGTTTGTGGAAGCCCACCATATTTTTGGATTTTTCTAACTTTTCGTTTTGTGTGCAGGTTTTAAACTAACCCTTTTTGTTACTTAACAATTAAAAACACTTCATTTGGTGCTCTAAAAATCACAACACAATTTTGTTTACTTGCAAGCTAGGAAACAAACTTTCATTTGGTGCTCTAAAAATCACAACACAATTTTGTTTACTTGCAAGTTAGGAAACAAATCTATATTTTGGTGCTTAAAATAAGACAAGGCAAAATCTCATTTCTTGCATCAAATTTAAGAAAATTCGCAATCAACACTTTAACTTGTTGTGCAAGTAAAAAGAACAATCAACTTATCTCAGGTTTTGCAAAATGATTTTACGTCATGCAAATGTGTTTTTCATTAAGTTGACCAAGATTTCAGTTTCCTAGTTTACTCAGCATTTTGTCTTTGGAGTTAAAATAACACCATGAATATTGGAGCAACATCTCCAAATAGTTAGATCACCATTGTGATGACAAGTTAAAAGGAACAAGTGTATTTTATGTTTGGCACACTTGTGCAAAAGAGTTTGTCGAGTGGTCCTACTTCTAACACACACTATCCTTTCCCTTGGCTTTTGTGGTTCTAGGTGCAAGAGAAAAGTGTTAGTAACACTCAAAATTTTTTCTTTTTAAGAGAGGCCTTCCAAGAGACACATCACTCATGGGAATGACCTCATGCGGTAAATCCTTTGAGCCGCTATAGAAATCAGATGAGAGCGAAAGCTGTAGCCTTGGGTATAGATCTTCCTACAGTGTAACTTGCGGAAAGGACAAATGGGCCCCACCACAAGTTACAAGGCTCTTAAGTGAGTCACTGCAGAATGAACTTATGTCCAAAAACATCAAAAATTACTAAACACTTTTAAGTAGTAGCCCACCCATTCTATTGATTGAGGATATTTGTGATAAATTCAGTGCAAGAGCATAGAAGGTTTTGCTCCCAAGATACTCACCATACATATTTCCTTGAGTAGAAACATAGATTTTTGAAAGGTTACTTGTAGCCCGATAAAAGTGGTGAATCCCCCATCATAGGGATCATCTATTTGTTATGCTCGTGCAAGACTTAGTATATCACATCCTTACCTGCTACGGCGAGATTCATAATGTATGTAGTACCAAAGTCGAAGAAATATCAAGATGTGGGCTGAAATTATCGCAATTGGCCATTTGACCTTAGGGATAAAGAGTGTTTGAAGTGTTTTCATTTTTGAGTTAAGGCTAGTGCAAATTGAGCCGACTTCAGGCTTTGGGAAACACCTAAAATACATTTAAAGGAAAGGGTCATAAAAAGTTCAAAATATTGGGTTGATCTAGACCCATACTTACTTGTGCCTTTTGAGGCAACATTCTTGTGTTTGTGTGCTTGCTTTGTTTTCTTGTCAAAGAAACATCATAAAACCAAAATCCAAAACAAGTATCCCTCCAACACAAACATTTAAAAAAAAAAAGATCAAAAACCAAGAGCAACAACAAAAGTGTCGAATTATATGACCATTCTTCACATCTTGAGAAAGCAGAATCTTCATCAACACATCAACTTGAAGAAAAGACCATTGAGCTCAAAGGCTCTCATCAAAAGGAGGAAATTCTTCTATCTTAATAGAAAAATCTTTGTCTCTCATAGATCCTTCCTACGTCACATGCGTCTATATCTTCAAGGGAAATCAAACGAATTTGATCCACAGAGCTTTTATGCAATATCAAGCTTTGAGTTATCATCAAAATAAGGGAGGCAAGATCAATCCTACTTTCTTTCCAAACATTTGTATCACATATAACTCAGCTAGGGTAGAACCACCAACCCCTGAACAAGAAGAAGAAGAATTTGTTCCTTTTGTAACACAAAGTTTCTATTGAAGTTGAACATCTCATCCATTATCATTTTCATATCTCATCAAATCCATTCCAACTCTCAAAAAATCAAAAGGTTTTTTGTCCTATGTTTTATATTCAATATTGCTTGAATCAAACACAAAAACATAAACTTTTTAGAGTGTCTCTACATCTAGGATAAATGCATCCTAAGAGGAAACTCTACGCAAATTAAAACTAGTCTATGAGTGAATCCTCTCATTACTAGGTAGTTGAGTCTATAACACATCTCAGATCTCTCTAAACCTTATAACATCAAACTTTGTCAATCAAACACAACAAGCAAATTCAAGAAAGAACTTTGGTAACATCTACCTTTAGTGTTAGGGATCCATATGCAAAACAGTTCACCAAACATCAATCTTTCATTCCATCACCAACTCATCATCATTTTCATCAAGCTTCAACAAAAACTTATAAACAAAATGGCTCATACCAGGTCCAGGTCTAGACAACAATAAATTGAAGAGGAAGAGGAGGAAAATATCAATGAATTCCAAGAAGCCCTTGGAGGAAACGTAAATGATGACAACCTAGGTACTCCTACTCCTATAGTAATAGAAAGGGAACAACACAACCCTCTCTTTAGTAGACTTTTTGATGAAATACTCAAGAGCAATGCTGATGCTCACTTTTTAAGAGTTGCTCAAGAGGGGGCTAAACTACCCTCTGACTTTGATGTTGCACAACTAAGCTAAGCATCAGAACGCCAAAGTCGTAATAAGGATGAAAGAGGTTGAGATCACATAAGATATAACCTTCCTCAAGGGAATCCCCCACCTCCTCCTCCTCCAAATGAAATAGACATGTTGCAGCAACAATTCAAAAATATCGCCCAACAACTTCATAGTGGTTTAAAAACCAATCAATTTTCACTCAATGACATTTGTCCCTATCCCTTTGATAGGAATCTTCATATGCCACCTTTTCCATGAGGGTTTGAAACACCCAAGTTCAAAAAGTATAGAGGAAAAGGAGATCCTCGTGATCATGTTAGAGAATTCCATTCAGCTTGCCTCAAAGTGGCATACGAGGGTACATACCTAATGCGACTTTTTCCCCAAAGCTTGGGAGGAACAACCACATCATGGTTTTCCCGATTACCAGGTGGCATTAGGACATTTGAAGAACTCATCCAAAAATTCCTGGTACATTACTCACACAACATTGAACGCGATATCACAATGGCTGATCTATGTAACACTAAACAAAAACCACGTGAGCTATTTTTCAATCTTTCTGTAACGATGGTGTCAAATGTCTAGCAAATGTTCTCTTTAGTTACCTGAACAAGAACTAGTGGAAATATTTATTTCCAACTTAAACGACGAAATGGAATTTCACCTAGACGTAAAAGACACAGACTCTTTCAATGACATGGTCACCAATGGCTTAAAATGTGAGTGGGCTCTCATCAAAAAAGGGCTTATCAAGATATATAATGAGCCAAAGGATGGCCCTCACCCGTGCTTCAATAGTGACAAGCCTAACTTCTGGAACAAAAAAAAATGTCGTCAACGACGGGGTTGTGGATGCAAGAAGTATCAAAAGTGCACAACGTGTGGTTTGATTTGCAGGACAGAACCTCCCACCCAAGAATAACATAGTTGATCCTCCAAATCAAGGCTGCAACACATCTCAAGAGGAACCCAGACAACGTCAACAAAATTTTAAACCAAAATGAACATACACTCCCTTAGAGGAACCCATCAAAACAATGTTACGTCAGTTGGTTTCTCAAAATCTGGTGACCTTGCCCAAAACATGAAATTATGAACCTCAAGTCAAACCTTCATGGTGGAGGGATACTGAACATTGTGATTTCCATCAAGGGAAAGCACATAAGACAAGCAATTGTCATAGATTGAAAGATCTTATTCAGGATCTTATTGACCGAGGTGAAATCGAAATCAAAGGACATGACCCAAAGACAACAAACAATGATCATCTTATGTTTAAAAATCCACTTCCATCAATAAGATCAAAGGGGTCCTTCCACTTCAAACACAAATACCACTGATTATACTCAAGCCGCGTATAATTACACTGTGAATCACCTATATGATGCCAGTGAACAAATTGCAACCATTACCATCAAAAATCCTGGCTCCACTTGCAATGTTGTTACACGTCGCAACAAGATTACCATAAAAGAAGCTCCACAAGGCACCCCATCTATCTCAAAGCAGTATAACCTTGTGAAATAGTTAGAAAAAATGCCTGCATCGATATCTATCTTAGAGCTATTATGCCTATTTCCATCCCATAAAACAATTTTGGATCAAGCTCTCTAAGAGGTGTCAGTCCCTGCAAACCTAAATACAGATCAGTTCCAAGCAATGGTTGGAAATCTAAGGTCATCACCTTGTCTCACTTTCTCTGAAAGTGACAACTCATCCTTCCAACAACCTCATAACACCTCACTCCACATTGAAGGGTTTATCAACCAACATAGGATCAAGCGAGTCTTGATTGATAATGGAACAGGCCTGAATATATGTACACTACAATTAGTCATAGCTTTGGGATATGCAATTGAATCAGTGGATCCCTGTAAGAAGATAACAATCAAAGCCTATGATGATGTAGAGTGTTCATCCAAAGGAGTTGTTGTACTACCAATCCGAGTGGGTCTTGTGGTAAAACACATCATCTGTCAAGTTCTGGACCTTCCTCTGCCATACAATTTATTATTAGGAAGACCTTGGATACACGCCATGCAAGCCGTTCCATCCACCTACCATCAGTGTATCAAGTTCCCACATAATGGTGTAGAAATCACAATCCTAGGAGATGCAAATCCCTTTGCATATTGTCATAATATAAGTCATCAACCAGAGATTACCATTCCCAACAATAGAGAAGCCATATCATCCACATCATATGTAAGCCCAGCCTCTCTTTCTAGTTCAAACACCACTATACCCAAGCAAGATAAGCTCAAGATGAAAATAGCAGAGGAAGGTCCTGGGGAGTACAATTTGAGCCAACTCTTTTGTGTTGGACAAATGCCTACTTCTCCTAGAACTCATGGTAAACCTCAATGGTTTCTTCAACAACCACTGATCAAGCTAGCATGTACTTTGACACCGTTCATCCTTGGAAAGAGTCAAGAAGACGAGACCAGAGATGAGGAATTAGCAGAACGGATCTATAAAGATCCTATCACCATAGAAATCCCATAAGCTAAGCTTCCCATAGATCAATATGGAAAAGGCCTTCTCATTATGTAGAGAATGGGTTATGATGGTCAAAGTGCTTTGGGACCTTGCAAGCAAGGAAGACATGAACCACTACAACCGGAATTAAAGCCCAAAGATAACACTGGCCTAGGCTTTCAAAAGGAGATCCTTCCTAAGCTCAGATTCAAAGGGAAACCCAACAAACCACTATATCAGCCTATTACAAAGTGATCACCTTTGATTATAAAAGCAACATCAAACACCATAGCAACTACCCCATCGAGGCTAAAAATCCCAGCAAAACCATCCACAACACCAATCATCCCACCAATCAAACTAGCAACCCCATCAGTAATAGCAACTGCATCAATAACACCACTAGCACTAGCAAAACCCCCAACAGTATCAACAACACCGACAATTCTAGTAGAAGCAGCAGATTCAACTCTACCGATACTCTTTGTATCAGATTCATTGATCCCCATAATTCTTCCTGCAACACCAATCCTTTCATCTACAAAGGTACGTCAACCGATTACACCTGCAATGTTTAACTCAAAGGATATCCTCGTATGGTACAATAATCGGCTACTGGAAAGTGACTCAGAGACTAACTCACATGAGTGGGAATTTGATTCCATATAGCTTAATATTTTCAGATGAGGAAGACGCATCACCACCTCCACCTTGTAAGGACATTCCTGTTTATGGAGAAACACAGATAACAACCTCTTGGGTTCCTGAACTAGAAACATCTTCCATAGACCCTATGTCACATCCTACACCTAATTCTGATAGGGAGAGTACCATCAACGACCTTTACCACAATGTCTTAACTCTCAGTGACACATCTAACAAACTTAACCTAATCGATGAAGTAATGCCCATTATCCATCCTGAACTCATCAAATGGAACCAACCTAATCCCCCATGTCTTGACCATTTCCAAAATGATGAGGCGATCATTGACTTTTTAGAACTACGGGATAACATACCAAGCAGGGATCACAAAGTTGGATTCACCATTGAACTTAATAGTGCAACATACTTCAGGGCAGATGCAAAACCTTTCAGCTGCAAAAATATAACAATAAAACATGGATCTTCTAGTGAAAACCACATTGTGGCACTGTTTGATCTCACAAAAGTAAAAATAAAGAACATATCCAATGGTGAAAACCTCTTTGAGGCACCGAAGGATGAAAGGTTTGACATTCTCCCTTCTAGTACAAAACAAGAATGATCAACAATTCTCATCGAGGAAACCAAAGAATACAACATGGGGACTCTTGAAACTCCTCACCACATACATTTGGGATCTCTTTTAACTCTAGAGGAACAACCTAAGTTTGTAGAATTCTTCCAGAAGCGCCAGATTAACTTTGCATGGTTATATGCAGACATGCCTGGGCTTGATCCTGATTTAGTCATGCATCACCTCACCATTGCAAAAGGAGCCAAACCTGTCAAGAAGAAGCTTCACAAGATGCATCCTTAGATTGCAGTACTAGTCAAAGCAGAACTTAAGAAACTCCTAGATGTTGGTTTTATTAGACCAATTGATTATGCAGATTGGATATCCAATATTGTGCCTGTCGGCAAACCAAATGGGGGCATCTATATTTGTACTGACTTCAGAGATCTTAATAAAGCATGTCCTAAAGATGACTTCCCCTACAAAACATCGACATAATAGTGGACCTAACAGCAGGACATGCCATGCTTTAACTCAAGGATGGCTTTTCAGGATACAATCAGATAAAGATCGCACCAGAGGATCAACATAAGATGGCCTTCACATGTCCATGGGGAACATACTGCTGGAATGTAATGCCTTTTGGTCTAAAAATGCAGGAGCAACCTATCAAAGAGCAATGACCACCATCTTTCATAACATGATGCATACCATAATGGAAGATTATGTTGATGACTTACTGGCAAAATCACTCACAAGAGAAGGTCATCTAGACATATTAGAGAAAATCTTTGACAGAATGGAGCAATATCATGTTCGACTCAACCCAAAGAAATGTATCTTTGGAGTAACCTCCAGGAAGCTTCTAGGATACATTGTCTCAAGTAAAGGCATTGAGGTTGATCCTGCCAAAGTCAAAGCAATCATGGACATGCCACCTCCGAAGAACATCAGTTAGCTAAGGAAATTACAAGGGCGACTACAATCCATCTAAAGATTCATTGTACAATTGGCAGATAAGTGTCACCCCTTTACACACCTGTTACACAAGAACATCCGCTTTCAATGGGATGCTAGATGTAAGCAAGCATTCCATATGCTTAAGGACTATCTCATGAATACACCATTGCTGATTCCACCAGATCCAAGTAGGCCTTTATTACTCTATATCTCAGCAACAAATACAACATTGGGTGTACTACTGGCACATCATAATACAGAAGGGAAAGAGTGTGTTGTTTACTACATCTCTCGCACACTGGTTGGCTGTGAACTCAATTACACCCCTATTGAGCAGGCTTGCCTAGCAGTAATCTTGGCAGCCACTAAATTGAAGCAGTATCTGTTGACACATAAAGTGCAGCTAATTGCAAAAAAATTTCCACTCAAATACTTACTCAATAAAGCAGCATTGACAGGCCACTTGGCCAAATGGGTGATGATTCTAAGTGAATTTGACATTGAGTATGTGGACCGAAAGGCTATTAAGGGTCAATTTATTGTAGATCAGTTGGCCGATGCACCCCTCATAGGTGATCATCCCCTCATTTCCAATTTTCCAGATGAAAAGATATTCATGATCACAGCAGCACAACCATGGAAACTATACTTTGATGGTTCATACACTAGGCATGGCTCGGGGGCAAGCATTCTGTTTATCACACCTCAAGGTGATAGCAACCCGAAGTCTTACAGGCTCACATTTCCATGCACAAACAACATAACTGAATATGAGGCCTTGATCATAGGACTCAGGCTAGCCATACAATGGAAGTTACAAGAACTACAAGTATATGGCAACTCCCAACTAGTCATTCGAAGAGCAACAGATGAATATCAGACAAAGGATGACAAACTCATGCCGTAAAAACAAATGGTGGGCAGTTTAAAAGAATCATTTACTACTATCACCTTTGATCAGATACCTAGAGATCAAAATCGAGCTGCTGACGCTATGGCTACCATCGCATCTCTCCTAGATCTTCCACAGAATTCAACACGCTACATGTTCTTGGTTGAACATCTTTGGATTCCCGCTTATGATATCCCTGAATCTTGGATGATATGTTTCCTTATCAGTTCTGAATCTCCATGGTATGGCGAGTTCTACACCTACCTCCGTGATCACACCCTTCCTCCTAGCCAATCGAATAACCAACGTAAAACCTTCATTTACCAAACCGCTCAATATACCATTATTGTTGAAACCCTATACCGACACAGTCTTGAAGGTACTCTCCTTCAATGTCTAGAACAGGATGAGATAACAAAGGCCTTGGAAGAGGTAAATGAAGGAATTTTTGGAACTCATGCAAGCGGTCCACTAGCCAAGAAACTCATGCACTCTGGATACTATTGGCCATCCATGGACAAAGACTCCTACTATTTTGTTAGAAAATACAAGAAATACCAAGTTCATGGAGACTTGATACATGCGCCAGCATAGGAATTACAACCAATCACAACACCATTGCCCTTTTGCCAATGGGGACTTGACCTTGTGGGTAAAATCCATCCATCTTCATCCAACGGCCACAAGTTCATCATTACCGCCACCAAATACTTCACAAAGTGGATTGAAGTTGTTCCACTTACTCAAGTTACCGGCAAGAAGATCGCCTCATTCATTCTTAATTACATCATCTGCCAGTATGGTGTACCCATGTCCATCATCACAGATAATAGTCTTCCTTTAAAAAATCAGGATGTCTGTGAGCTCTATGAGAAGTTTCACATCCAACACCACTTTTCCACTCCCTATTACCCATAAGGCAATGTTCAGGCCAAAGCATCAAACAAAAACATATTAAGAATCCTCAAGAAGACAGTCAATGATTCTGGTCATGATTGGTATGTTTAATTGAATCCAACACTGTGGGCATATCGATCTAGCATTCGAACCCCTACAGGCGCAACTCCCTACTCACTGGTCTATGGTGCAAAAGTTATCTTACCTATTGAGGTTGAGATACCATCACTACGGGTTTCCTTACATAATCTTATAGATGACGAAGCCTATAGAGTATCACGTCTTTAGGACTTAGAGCTACTTGATGAGAAATGACAAGATGTATACAATCACCTCAAGGCCTATCAGCAGCATATGAGAAGAAGCTATAATCATCAAGTTAGACCTTGCACATTCGAGGTAGGTGATCTTGTTCTTCGAGAGAATCCTTGTAACCAACCAAATCGAGAATATTAGGGGAAGTTTGAATCAAACTGGCTAGGTCCATATGTTATCACTGTTGTATTTGGGTCCGGGGCATATCAGTTGGCCACTTCAGAAGGAGAACCACTAGCAAATCCAATCAACAACATGCACCTCAAATGATTTTATACATAAGCTATACAGAGAATCATGCTCGCATGCATATCGGGAAAAACACCAAAAACATTCAGATAAATGTCTTGAAGAAAATACAAAAAAAATCAAAATAGTAAAGAAAAATCATGCATCCAAATGGTGAACAACCACTTTGGTGGCACCTTGGGTAAGTGCGATGGTGAAAACCTGGAAAACAGGCACCACTCGTAAAGGCTATGGCTCCATTGTCTTTCAGACTTGTTGCAATTACATTCACTACATTCACTCATCCATCAGTCCAAAACCATGGCTTGTTATTGATTTGCAATCAAGGATAGTACTTCACGCGTCTTGCATCCTGCTTTTGCATAGTCATATCTAAACTGGGGGCAATACCCTTAATCTAGTTGATGGAAGTGGATTCTACATTATCTTATGATTCATTGAGTTCTTCATTCAAAACTATCTCACAAAACTCCAAAAACATTTAAAACAATCATCAAAATACCAAAAACATTGGAAAACTATCTCACAAAATCCAAAAACATCAGAAAACATCAAATCAATCAAAAACATGGCAATGCTTTGTACATGTGAATTTAAGAAGATACCAAGAACACATTGTGAAACACTCAAACGATGACCACTTATCACATCAACACAACAATCAACATCAACACACCAATTGTCTTAACAAGGATACATCCTTCCTTACCAGAACAAAGACAAGATGACATTTTCTTTAACAAGAAAATTCTATTTAAGCTATCAAATACTTGGTTGATTTGTAGGTTATTCAATCAATTATATATATCAGGTTCCTATGCTACTCTGAGATATCCACAAGTGATTAGAGTAGACGAGATGTTTCCTACAACATTGTTTTTATGTCTTCTGTGAATTATTCCAATGATATTCTGGGGCATGTACTAATGGTGTCTACGTGGGAAGTTCAATAAGTTACGTGATCATATGCAAAATACAGTCATAGATCACTATAGCTTGCTAACTATAGCGTATACCTCGACCATATGAGCATGAACCATATTCTTTATTCTTTATATATGTTGTTTGCTTACAGGTACAATGCTCCATCTTTGGTTCCTACTGCCTCATCCAAGCTCGATAATGGTTTATTTGTTACTACAGTATGAACTTGTCTCGGGATTTGATCGGCAAAATATTAAGGAGGACATTTTAAGTCATGCATGAAAGGAGATAATCCTTGTCTGTTCTGCAAGTGCTACTCAAGTCAACTTGATCCATTATATGAAGTTGCTTGTATTAACTTGCTATATCAAAATCCATGTAAGGAATAATCAGGTCATCTTGAATCATTATATCAAGTTGCTTGTATTTTCTTACAACATTTTACAGCTCAATGATGAAAATAAAGCACTATGGATCATCATTTTATCTCATCTATTTATATTGCATTTTGTTGCATATCACCCATCCATTTACTCTTTCATTATTCATATGCATAGTTTTATATGCAAGTGTGAACAAAGTTAATATGAGTAGTTATGTGAAAATTGAGTTGGTCTTGGATACAATCACAACAGAGTACTCTGATACATCATCAGTGCATCATGCAAAGTTTGCACAACCTTGCATTCATCTATCATGATCATATCTTCATCATTACATTTAGTTGCATTTGCATAGAGTACATTTTGTATCATTTAGTTGCATTTAACTGCATATAGTTTGTTATCATTTATTGGCATTAGTCTCATTATATCATTTCATCATTGCATAATCATGACATTTAGATTCCTTTATATGATAAAATTGTCTTTGTTTGCATTTACTATCATTAGCCATTACTATGCATTCATTTAGTGTCAGTTACCAATCATCATTTATCATCATTTAAGCATGTGTGTACCATACATTTGTTTAGATTTCCATAGTTGCATATTTTTATTTATCTATCCATTAGTTAAATGCATTCATTTATCCATTTAGTATATTCTTCTACTCATTCATTTAGGATTCATTACAATACATTCATTCTCCTTTTTAATTGCATTAAGGTGCAGTTATTTGTTACCCATAAGTTGCATTATCATTACATTATCATTTCAATTCATCATATTTCACCATTTAGAATCATAATAAAACCATTTGCCTCAACATTGGTTCATACATTATCCATATGCCTTCATTTAGAAATCATCATTTAAACATTTGTACTTTACATTTGTTTATTCATATTCCACTCATCTAAAAACCATCTCAATGCATTTATATATATAAATCATTCATTTAACACATTACATCATAACATCATTGCATATCATTATCTCATTGTCTCATCAAACATAAAATCCAAAGTATCATCATAATCATCATTTCATTATGCATACATAATCATCATTTAAAACAGGCATGACATCAACAAATCATGCACATCAACCTGCATCCACATGTTAGCATCCCATTCATAAACAAAAATGCATATTGACATAATTTAAGAATAAATCATCACGAAACATGCATATAGGAATCATATCATAAACACATACATATAGCAAAATACAAGTATCCATCTAAGCATAAATCATAAGATCATCATCTTGCATAAGCATCCATACATGTCATCAAAATGCATATCAGCCCAAAATATGGGATCTCCTCATATATCATATCATATCGCCAAAAATATACATGTATCAGAGTAAAATGAAGTCCAAAATATTGGCTACCAAGAGACATCCAAGACACAGTCCAAAATGACAATATAAAAACATGCATACAAATGCTCTCTCAGATGCCACTCTGACCGGATGTTGCACCACCATCACCACCTGCTCCCCCACTAGCCCCTGCACCACCTGATCTATCTCTCCATGGAGGACCCATCACACCACCACTACTCTGCATCCTCTAAGACTGCTCTGATCTCACCCACCGCATCTGTGAATAGCTAAGTAATCGTTGACTAGTTGGCACTGCCTGCTCATATAACCCGCACCAATAATCTATCTCCTCTTGTTCTCGTTGCATCTCCCTCATCGCATCCCTAGTAGGACCCTGCACTCCTACTCTTGCAATTCCGCAAATCTCTCCATGACCTCATCCCTCTCCCGCAGGACTATAGTCAGCTCTGACTCTCGTGCAAACAACTGCACATCTGTCGCTGCTACCTTTGCCTCCATATCCTCGAGCCAAGTCTGCAAAACTAGTATCATATGATCTCGCAGATCTCCACCCCCTATCACTCCCTCCCCCATATCCATAGGTGCCTCTCTAGTGGCTCTCTCATATGTAGCTCCCTCCCCTATATCCATAGGTGCCTGTCCCTCACCTGCATCCCTATGACCTAATCTCATGCCTCCCTGCATCAAAGGTTCCTGAGAGCCACAATGGCCGACCACCTCTCCCTCTCCACTGTAATCATCCACCACCCCCACCTCCACCTTCGAATCCACCACCTCCTCCCAAACCTCCACCCCCTCCTCCTCCTCCTCCTCCATCACCACCTCCTCCATCCCCACCACCACCATCCCCTCTCCCTAGTCTACCTAATACTCCGCAAACTCCTCTCCTCCTTTGTCTCCATCCCCTATCCTCCTCAAAATTTGGAATTGGCTCTATTGGATCTGATATCCGCAGAATTAGATGTGCCGCAATAGACTGCGTGTACTCCTCTGACACCCCATCATCTACTCCCCCCGACCTCATCTACCATGGGCTCGCTTGTAAGGTATGAAACTCTACCAATGCCTAATCATAAGGTAGCACTGGCCCCCATAAGTACCTCTCTCATACTACCCATGCATACTCTCCCGAACCACTAGGTAATCCCTGCCTCCGTCCAAATTGTCTCAACACCCTGCCAGGCAACTATCTCTCCACATTGTAGGTTGTCCTAGCAATGAGGTATCATGTCATGAACACATACGACAATGCCTCCGCATCATCCTCTCATGGATCACACTCAATATATGGCCTCTAGATCACTGTATCCAAGTCATCGAGTGCCTGCCGCCACCACTCAAACTTCCCCAGGTGGGTCTGACTCATCATACCACCATACATGTATACATATGGTTGATCCACTACTCAGAATCTCAGACTAACTGGTCAGGTAATTGGTAAGTGCTCCCATGCCCAAATATTTAGCAAAGTGATCCCCACTCCCAATGAGCCCCTCCCTCGGTATGCTACCTCATGTAGATCTTGATATAAGTGTGATAGCATGCACAGTCCCCATGCAAACCGACTCCCCTCTGTAATCATCTGCTCGATCACCTGACCTCAACCAATGGCAAGTCCATGCGATCGTCAATCTGGACAAAGCAGTCCCCCAACAATCCCTAATAGCACTATTGGTAATGGCTCATACAAAGCTGCTACATCCTCCTAGGCTATCGAACCACCATCAATGAAGGCATCATCCTCAAAAAATCTTTGCACTACTAATGTCCCCCATGCTCGGTCCTAGCTCCCCAGCTTTCCTCGAATAGGAATGTGCAAGATGCGCCATACATCCTCCAGTCTCACTATCATCTCCCCCTGCGCCAAGTGAAACATGCATGTTGCACTATGCCATCGCTCTACCAATGCTGTGATCAACCCGCAATTCGTTTGAATCATGGGCTTATACATAACATCATATAGGCCTGTTGCTGCAATGCAATCGACCTCAGCCTATGTTAATTGATCGCACAACACCTGCGTGGCGGGATGCCTCTCGCGCATCTGTAAGATGCGAAGATCGTCCTACACATGTGCATCAACCATCATCATCAGTTGTTTTGTCTCAAACTTTCTTAAGTTTAAACCTAGACTATCAATAGATACTTTGATCAAGTATTTTCGGGTCTCAACAGGTAAGAAATCATGGCACACTTAGACTTCAATGGGCATTTATCCTAATGACCTAAGTCTCATCAGGGCTGCTATGGTTCAAAACAACTCTCACCTCACATCTCCATCCATCCATCATTGGCATCAGGAGATCCTTTTTCAAACACACTGGGGCATCTATCTTCCTACACAAAAGTGCTAAATAAACTATGCAATAATGGTAAACCAATAATAGCGCTACATTGACTATACCATAGCGCTAATTCACAACAATAGTGCTCAATCAACTACTCAATAGCACTAAACATGCAAAAGCGCTAAAGAAGCTATACAATAGCGCAACTTTTGACAACAGCACTAAAACCAATATGCAATAGCGCTATAGTGGCACAATAGCACTAATTTAGTTGCCAATAACGCAAAAACACATTTTTAGTGCTATTGTGTTGACTCAACTTGGACTAAGCAGAAAACATATTAAAAATGCATAAATTTCAAAAAATCAAAATCACATATCGCTGGTCCGTAGTCATTTGGACGCTGGAATCGATGGACTCTCTCTAATCGGTGCTTTGCTATGGGAAACAGCATCCTGACTGTTGCTTTCTCTTCCAAAAGGTCACTCCCAGAGCTCAAATTTCACTATGGACGCGAATGCAAATGTGCTTTTTTTCACCTCTTTCCCCCCATATATACCCTTCGTTGTAACTCTAATTTTCCCCTGCTCACCGCCGTGGTCCCCGTGAACTTCCCAAGCCTCCCATTTCTCCGTTTTATCTCTGATTTCTTCTTTTTTTTTTACCAGTATTGCTAAATTCTTCTTTTCTAATCACCCTGCCAATCTTCATTCTTTTTTGAGAGATCGCCCAATTTTTCAAAATTTTCGGCCCATCTCTCGAGGGGGCATACCACCTATTAAATTAATATTTTATGGGGCATATTTCTTCACACCTATTTCTCTTTCTTTGAAATGACGCGATAAACCACACCGTCTCAAAGAGGGGCAAATGTAGTCACCTAAATTTGTCCATTTTAATTAAATGAATATTTTCTATTTATTTGATTAAAAACCCACTAGCCATCAGTTAATTAAATTAATATTTAATTAATTCATCTTCAAAACATTCTCCTATTAATCAAATAAATTATTCAATTTATTTTAATTAATTCATTAAACCAAATTCATAATCAATTAAATGAATAAATATTATTTATTTAATTTAATCCCCTTTCTTCTTTTAAATAAATAATTAAAAACATTTATTTAAATCATTTATTCCCCCCCACTTGCATTTTCCTACAAATGCAAGTTGCAACCACAAGTTGAAATAAATTAATTTTATTTTAATTAAAATCCTATTTTCCCTCACCGACCAAACTCACTTGCAATCCTAACCCCCTTCTAGATTCTTCTAAGCCCTTCCTAATTAACCTAATCCATCCCTTAATTATTGTCACATTCCTAAGCAACTTGGAGTCACTTCTTAAAGACTTCAAAGTCTTTGAAAAACATTAAATGCTTTGTGTGTTCAACAAATTAACCTCTAAAGTCTTCCAAACCACTTATGGCTCTTACATGACCATTTATGGTTAACCGCTAACTCAACCCTCATGTGACTCATGTGTCTCCTCATGCATTTATTGCTTTGACAATGGTTATCCGTTTAACCTTTTCACAAGAGATTATCCATTGGATGAAAGCTTTATTCTTTGAATAAATAATTTATTCACTCAACCCAACCTTGACCTTAACTCCCAAGTTAACTCTCAGGTCATGTCAAGCATTTAATGCTTATTCCCTCTCCTCTCAACCTATCTCATATTGACACTTGTCATCTTGGGATTGGGTTGAAAACCCTCACATGGATTGAATATCATTCAATCTTGACCCTTGTTGAGATTACTCAATCTCAACCAGCTCCATTTTTCTTATAAATAGAGGGCATTTCTTCATACTCTAGATCCTGAAAACTTGTATGCATCTAAGTTATAGAGAATTTTAGAGAGCATTTTAGCATAATTAGTCATATTCACTCTTTTGGTTAAAATTAATAAATAGCATTTAGATAACTCATCTTTCTTTGATTATTAAGCTTGCATTTGCATACTTTTCATAATCATCTACAATCTTGAACCTCTATAAGGCATCCATAGTGCAAAAAGTTGCTAAGAGCTACACTAATTTGGAACTTGGAGAGGAGAGGAACAAGGGAGAAGGAGCTAAGAGCATGGTAGAAGGCATTTGGAGATGCCTTGTTGTATTTACTTCCATAGTTAAATATTTTATCATGTTTTTAGTGTCTCTTTTGGTATGCCTTCTTAGACTGGTTTTTGGTTGATTAACACTAACGTTTGTCTTTGTTTCTTGTGTTTTTGTGTGTTATACAACCACAGGTTTTAGTCTAACATTATCTATTTTGCAGAGCATCAATATGTATATATAAATGTATATATATGAACAAGACCATTTGAATTATGATGATGTAAAATTGTTGATAATATTGTGTACATGCATAGCTGATCTATATTATACTAGTCTTTAATTAACTTAGCCCCATTCTTTTGATTTAATATTTTATCCAATTCAATCTTCCAATTGTTGTTGTCAGCCCACCAGACCATTAGGAGAGTGTGGTTGTTGGGGTCTTTCATTTTTTTATGCACCCCTAACCGACATGTCACTGTTCTCGACATCTTTGAGTGCCCCTATCATGGAATATTTCAACCAGAGATTTTTGTTGCATTGTTATATTTTATAGATTTTTAGATGTATCAATGTCCCCTACCACTACTATAGGCTCTAGATTGTTGTGAACTTGAATAGGGATTTTATGTTGTTGGGGGAATCTGACACCTCTTTTATGGGTAGGAAACCTTGTGCTTGCTCTTTTCTTTGTAGCAGTTCAATTTCCTTTCCTCATCTACACATGTAATACATATAATCAAAACTCTTATGAGTTGAAGCAATATAAAATAAATATCAGGACCATATGCAAACAGTAAATCCTAACCATTTTCATATTCAGTGCCACTTAATTTTGTGTATGTTGACAATGATGCTTGAACATGAACTAATATCTAACGAAGATGACATTTATGCTTGAACAAAAGATAATTAAGAAAATGTTAATGTTACCTCCCTTTACAATATGTTATTTTTTTAAATGGTGTTTGAAACAATGATAGGGTTTGGGTTATTAATAGAAAATAAGTGTTGACAACTTCAATGCAATGGTTCCATACAAAAAATAATAATAATGATAATCTATGACATATGGAAACTCAACATAATTAATGACAGCTAAAATGACTAATGACAGATGAAATGACTACATAATAGCATATGTGTAATAAAGAAAAAATAAAGTGAATAGATGATAAAGAGTAATACTAACACTTTAAATGTGATTGACATATATAAAAGATGGAAATACAACATAATGGGTACATAAAAAACTTAGAAATTGCATTGGCATACATAGTATGGAAATACAACATAATGGGTACATAAAAAACTTAGAAATTGCATTGGCATACATAGTTTACACATATACACACACAAGAAAGTGGAAAAAGTAATCATAGACAACAATAAAATGGAAAAAAAACACATAGCATATGTATAATATACACACAAAACATTTGCAAATTGCATTCACATAACAGTAATATGAACACCTTAAATGTGATGGAAATATATGAGAGATGGAAACACAACATAATAGGTTGTTGGGTCAATATGAGGTTGAAAAAAAGAAGATTAATACGCTTGAAGCTATTTTAGAAGTAGAGGTTAGAGCCTCTAGTTGGGTGGACGATGAGAAGGAGTAGTTGGCTTAAATAGCGGCTGAGAAGTTTGCTCGGATGATTGAAAAATGGGAAGCCATGGATAACTCGTTTAAAGAGCTCATAGAGAAAATTGGTCAATCAAAGAATGTGAATGATTTGGTTGATAAGGTGGAGGTTCTACAAACAAATCAGGAAAATGAGGCAGACTATGGAGAACATGTTTGACCAACACAGGAAAATTAAAGAGACGAACTTCGTTGCTATGCATGACATTTGGGATGAGATTGCAAGGAGGTGGGCCAAGTAAAGAAGAAATATAGAGTCCCCATCTACGAGAGGGTTGGAAGCATGGTTGTGAATGGTACGCAAGACTCCATGACTGTTTCCTCTAGGAAAGATTCCTCTAAAGAACTCTTTGTGTTGGAAAAGGGTACAAATATATCTATGCGGATAGGATGTTGGAGTTCTCTCCCACCTGGTAATCCATTGGTTAATGATTTCGGTGGGGGAGTGTTTGTTTGCGTCTAGTGCTTGGTTTTAGTTTCTAGGCCTATTTGTGTCTATGGTTTTCATTGGGATCGGTTAGCAATAGGTTTTTTTTATGGGTTCTGACTCCTTGTGAGTCCTTGGTTCTCTTTCCTTTTGATGTGGATGTAAGGTTTAGGCCTCTCCTGATTTAATATTTTTAAAACATAATGGTTAAGTAAAAAACTTTGAAATTGCATTGGTATACACAATTTACACATATACATGCATAGGAAAGTGGAAAAAATAAAGATTGATCACAACAAAATGGGAACAAAAACATAGCAACATGGATAATACATGCATAAGACATTTGTAAATTGTATTGAGAGAGATAGTATACACATATATTTGCACAACACACATAGGAAAATGAGAAAAATAAATATAGGTCACAACAAAATGGTAATAAAAGACACAACATCGTGGATAATACACACATAAAACATTTGCAAATTCCTTTCACAAAAATAGTATACACATATAGTTAGACAACAACACAGGAACAACACCTAATAGTGTCCAAATGATAATAAAACAATGCAATTTGTCAAAAAAGTGGAGATAAAGTGGATGAAGATTAAAACCTGGAACAAGGTCATGTCTTCTTTACTCTATTTTTGGTATCTTCTTAGGCTGCTCTATCTTCTTCTATGTCTTATTAGGTTGTTGTGTCTTCTTGTTGTCTTTGTGAGCCCAAATGAAAGGATTTCATGTGTATTTGAACTTGAAAAAGCTATGATTTCTTGGTTCCTTGTTTGGTATGGCCTCTTTAATTTCAGTCATGTTATTCTTTTCAAATTTGAATGTTCATTCAATTTGTAGGGTTGAATCATAATTTCCATTAATTTCTGATTTGAAAGGTTTGTTGGATGCTTTCATTTGATTTGATTTCATTTTTTTAGGAGAAATGGTGATCTTATACATTGCTTTTTGTGGATGTAGGTTGGCAAGCAATTGAAATGACAAATAGGTGTGCACTTGACCTTGATAGATGGGATGAATTGTGCTAAGCGATATAATTGACCTAGTAATCAATTTGAATGTGAGATAAAGAGATTTTTCAATCCTATTACTAGGGAATAAGGTGAATGTGTTAGCTTATAAGGTTGTGTTATTAGTTTTTGGTTAAGATAAAATGGGTTTTATAGGGACCCAAAATCCAAATCCAAACAACAAAAAATTAAACTAGTAGCAAAGTAGACAACATACAACATCCAAACAACATAAAAAATAGGGGAAACACCCCACAACTCCCAACAAAAAAACAAAGCAACCTGGACAAAACAACCAACAATACAAACAAAAGACTAACCAAGAGCTTGCATGATGGTGCAAGAGCACCTAAGGCTGAGCAAAGACGGTTTTCAATTTTGGTAATTTTAGCATAAGGACTAGTTCTAGTCCATTAGGTTGTCAGTTTGGAGCTTGGAGTACATTTTGACTTCTTTTGAAAATTTCATGTATCGACAAGACATGTTTGACGCTAACTCGTTGACCTGATGGGAAAGCATAATGTGCAGAGCACATCATTGGCTATCAGCATAACAGGTTGGGAGCTACGCCGATAACCCGATGAGGAAGTGGAGCACACCATCGACCATCGGCAAGAATGTCTTGATGCTAACCCAATAACCTGATGGAAACCAATGTGGAAGTGCTCAATGTGTGAAATGTCATCGGACATCAGAGTAAGTGTTTTGAGGCTACTCTGATGACCCAATAGAAAACCAAGTGAGTTGTAAACCGCCATCGGACGTCAGGATAAGTGTTGCAGTGCTAACCCGATGACCCGATGGAGGTTGAAAGACAGTTACAACAGGAAATCGATTATGTCGAGTTCGATCTCGTCCGTTAGGGATGTTTCATGACATGTTGTAGAGGCTATAAAAAGACCCAATAGGCATTTTGCAAAGAGGTTTTAGAAGGAGGATGGATGGATTCGATTCCATGAAGAACAAGAACATCTTTTGAATAGCAATTTGTAAACCGTTTTCTGGTTCTTTTTTCGTAGAGTTCAATTTGTGTTTGTAAATTATAAACATGGCTTAAATCCTTAAGTGCTAATGTAGATAGGGTAAATGTGGTTTTTCCTTGTTTTTTGAATTCCAAGTTGCATTCGTTCCAAGCTCGGCTCTGTAAATAAAGTTGCCTTTTGTGCTCTTGTTTTTTGTTTGTGTTTCACATTTGTGAACATGGCTCTGTCTTGACTCTCCATCATGGGATCCGCACGACCATTGGAGGTTGTCAAGAATAGCCAACCACATATAGTAGTGTTCTATATGTAGCATACCAAGGAATGGCGTCAGTTGTTTCAGCAGACTGGCCTTAGGCAAGCTTGATGATAGCCCGGCTAGGTATCAGTGACCAAGAGGAATCACTTGTAGGGTAGACTGGAGACTAGGCTGTTAGCCTCAGACTAAGGGAAGTTGGGATCAAAGGGAGAGAAGATCCAAGCATGAGGAGGAAAATAATCTAGCAGAAGTTGTAGGTATAATCCATGGTAGAGAAAACCCTGCAAGGTGTTTGGTGAGATCTGGTGGGTTAGTAAGTTGGTGGATTTATGCAAGTGAATTCACAAAGAGAAGAGTATCAAACCTCAGTAGTGAGGACCTAGAGTGGATTAGGCGAATAGAGAGGAGAATTTCTAGGTTAGGCTAGGAAAAAGGCCTTGGTGTGAGTCAAGCTGACTCAAGCAATCTAGGGTCCTCCCTATCAGATTGGTATCAGGGAAAATTAAAGATTTGGGGTGAAGAGTGTAAGAGTGGTCGAGTATCAGAAGGAGTAAAGATGGTGACCAATGTAGAATTGGCTAAGCAGGTCGCTGACCAAGAAGATGAAAACTGACTGCTCAAGGAAAGGTTGGAGTAGTTGGAGTAGAAACTAGGTGTAATGGAAGTCATGACAGCAAAAGTGAGTGGGAAGATAGAAGAGAAGGGTAAAATGGTGGCAATAGAGGATGAAGTCCTTGCCCTAGACCCTGCTATTGATCAAGAACCATTCTTGAAGGCTTTGAAGGCAATGAGTGGAAAGTCTTTGGAAGGAGTACCACTATTTAGTGGCAAGATGGAAGCAAAGTCGGTAATGGAGGGTATGGAAAATCATTTTGAGTGTGAAGGTGTGACTGAGGCCCAAAAGGTTAAGGTGGCTAAGTCAAGAATGAGAGGTGCTGCTGTCACTTGGTGGAAGTTTATACAAAATGAGAGAGAAAGAGAAGGTAAGATCCCCATCTCTACTTGGAAAGGGATGGTAATCAAAATCAGAGAGACTTATCTTCCCAAGGATTATGAAGTGCAGTTCCATAGGAAAAGACAACACCTAAGATAGAAGGATTTAGATGTAAGTACCTACACTGAAGAGTTCCAGAAGTTGTGTGTATGGTCAAAACTAATGTAGGATGAAACTACCAAAGTAGCAAGGTATCATAATGGTCTGAGATGGAACATACAAGAGGAATTAAGTTTGTTGAGTCCAAATACCGTTCACAAATGTTATCAGTTGGCCTTGAAAGTAGAGGAAAAGAATAAGAAGATACATGAAAGCACTAGTAGAGGTAGAGGTAGAGGCCGAGATTCAAAAGGTTATAGAGGAAGCTACAGTGGTAGAGGAAGTGAAATAAGATCACAAGGAAAGTCAAAATTGACTAAGTAGACTAATGAATCTAGTGGAAGAGGAAATTATGGTAGAGGAAGAGGTCATAACAGCAACAACAGAGGTAGATCTGGAAGTTCCAGTGGAGGTTCATACTTTACAAATATGAAGTGTTTCCACTACAATAATTTTGGTCATCCTGCATATAGGTGTCTGGAGAAGGAAACCTCATCACATTTAGGGAAAAAACCAATTATGTTGAAGAGGATTCTAGTAATGTGAAGCCTCCTAAATTAAACCTTTACTCAGAGAATGGTGAGAATCTGATGGTTAGAAGGGTGTTGATCAGGGAACCAGTTAAGGAAGAGCCTAAATAGAGGAGGTCTCTTTTCAAAGTAAAGTGCAAGATACTTGGTACAGTCAGTAAAGTGATCATTGACTCAGGATCAATGAACAATATCATCTCCGAAGAAGCAGTAAGTAAACTTGGGTTGAGTAGCATGCCACATAGTCATCCTTACAAGTTCGCATGGTTGAATAAAGGACAACATGTGTTAGTAAATGAACAAGTATGGGTTGAATTTGCAATTGGAAAATATTCAAACAGAGTTTTATGTCATATTTTACCCATGGACGCTTGTCATTTTTTGCTAGGAAAATTATGGCAATTTGACAGAAAAGCTATCCATGACAGAGAAAATAACTCCTATGCATTCACAAAGGAAGGGGTGACATACAGGATTCAATCTTTGGTAGAGGATGAAGGAACCAAGACTAGTGGTCCTAATGTGTTGTTGACCGGAGGAAAAGAATTTTTGAGAGATCTCAAGAAAGGAGACAGAGAACATTATGCTCTCTTAGTGAAACCTAGTCAAGAAAAAAAGACTGAACAAGAAAGTTTACCTAAAGAGGTTTAGTAGTTGTTAGAATAGTTCAAGGACATTGTGAGTGATGGAACACCTGCAATGCTACCTCCTCCTAGAACAGTAAGTCACCAGATAGACTTTATACCTAGAACATTCCTGCCTAATAAGGCTGCATATAAGATGACTCCTAAACAAAACAAAGAAGTAGCAAGACAAGCATAAGAGCTGCTTGATCAAGGTCTAATCAGAAAAAGTATAAGCCCATGTGTTGTGCCAGTGGTCTTAGCAACCAAGAAAGGAGGTAAATGGAGATTATGTACTGATTCTCGGGCAATAAATAGAATCACCTTAAGACACAGATTTCCTATCCCTAGAATTGAGGATTTAATAGATTGTCTTGGAGAAGCAAAGTGTTTTACTAAGCTGGATTTAAAGAGTGGATATCACTAGATCCAGATTTAAGAAGGGGATGAATGGAAAACAACTTTTAAGACTATAGAGGGGTTATATGAGTGGTTAGTTATGCCATTTGGGCTTACTAATGCCCCTAGTACCTTCATGAGGTTGATGAATGAGGTGTTGAAGGACTACATAGGTAGATTTGTAGTGGTATACCTTGATGATATCCTCATATTCAGCAGAACAGAGGAAGAGCATCTTGAACACTTGTAGATTGTATTGAGGAAACTACATGAGGAACAATTGGCAATCAATCTTGAAAAATGTGAATTAATAAAACAAGAACTTATTTATCTAGGTTTTGTTGTATCCCAAGGAACTTTGGAAATGGATCCTAGCAAGGTGGAAGCAATACAAAGTTGGCCTACACCGAAAACTACTACTGAGGTAAGAAGTTTTCATGGACTTGCCCAATTTTATAGGAAGTTCATTCGAGGTTTTAGTGAGATTTGTGCTCCTGTTCTTGATACAATTAAGGGTGGGTTGAAAACTAAGTTTAGGTGGACTAAAGAGGCTGACCAGGGGTTTGATTTTCTCAAAAAGAGGATAGCTACCCAACCCATCCTAATTTTACCAAGTTTTGATAAGTTGTTTACCCTAGAATGTGATGTTAGTCATATAGCAATAGGAGTTGTTTTAAACCAAGAGGGAAGACTAGTAGCATTCTATAGTGAGAAATTGAATGACGCCAAGAAGAGATACTCATTTTATGAATTAGAATTTTATGCCTTAGTGCAAGATCTTAGGAAGTGGAAGCATTATCTTTTGCCCAAAGAATTTGTAGTGTTTATAGATAACCGAGCCTTGAGTTTTATCAATTCTCAAGAAAAGTTGAGCAATAGACACATCAAATGGATAGAATACCCATAGGCATACACTTTCACTATCAAGCACAAAAAGGGACAACTGAACAAGGTAGAAGATGCCTTAAGTAGAAAAATTCTCACTATCCAAGAAGTGACTTTGCAGAGCATAGGTGTGGAGAGTTTCAAGGAGCTTTATAGGGAAGATGAAGACTTCTCGTAGGTATACAAGGTATGCAGTGAGTTTAATAATCATTTCAATAGCCAGTATGTAGATTACACATTGCAGAGTAGTATTTTGTTTAAGGGATGTCAGTTATGTGTGCCAAGGGGATCTATGAGGGAAAATCTCATATAGGAAAAACATAATAGAAGTCTTAGGGGACATTTTGGTCTGAATAAAACACTTGAATTGGTGTAAAGATTTTATTATTGGCCGAAAATGCATAAAGATATCAGGAAGTATATTGAGTAGTGTATTGTGTGTCAGAAAGCCAAGGGTACTAGTTCAAATGTTGGACTATACCAACCTTTACCAATTCCCAAAAGACCGTGGGAGTGCATGAACATGGATATTATTGTAGGTTTGCCAAAAACCAAGATTGGCCTGGATAGTATTTTTGTCATTGTTGACCGATTTAGTAAAATGAGTCATTTTGTTCCATGCAAGATTACGCATGATGCTAGTTACATTGCACATTTATTTGTCAAAGAGGTGGTAATAATTCATGGGCTGCATCTCAGTATAGTTTCAAATAGGGATGTGAAGTTTATGGGACACTTTTGGAAAACTTTGTGGACAAGACTGGGAACTAACGTTTCTCTTGATTCTGCATACCATCCACAAATAGATGGTCAAACTGAGGTTATTAAGCAAGTATTGGGTAATCTTCTGGGGTGTCTGACAAAAGAATATGGATAGATGTGGGATCAAGTGCTACCATAGGCAGAATTTGCATATAATGACACTGTCAATCAAACTACAGGTAAGAGTCCTTTTGAGATTGTTTATGGAGTCCACCCATGCTATGTTTGTGAACTTCACGATTTGGGAAGCCTGGAAGGAAGAAGTGGACATGCAGAGGATTTCACTCAGTCTATGAAAGAGCTGTATGAACAAGTGTAGAGAACCTTGAACAATGCTACACATAGGATTAAGGCTAAAGTAGAGGAGAGGAGAAAAGACATTCAATTTGCAGTGGGAGACATGGTTATGGTACATTTGAACAAGGCAAGATTGCAGAAGGGAGTCCCTAGTAAGCTTCAGATGAGGTGAATAGGACCTTGCAAAATTTTGGCTAAGTATGGCTCCAATGCTTATAAGGTAGAGTTACCTGCAAATTTGGCATTGTCCCCTGTGTTTAATGTCCAAGATTTGATTCAGTTTAAAGGTCCCATAGTAGTGACCAATGGACCGAATCCAGAAGGGGAAACTACTCTCAGTGATATTCCAGTACCACCCGTTTCTAAACCATAGGCAGAACAAGTTTTAGATTCCAAGGTGAAGAAGCGAATGAGGCATGGTGTGTATATGGAATACTTAATCAAGTGACATACCTTACCTAAAGTTGAAGCCACTTAGGTTGCAGAATCCGATTTCAAAAGAGTCGGCATTGATGTCTCCTTGCCGCCCCCAAGGGGGACTTGATTTTTCATGTGGGGAGTATGGTGCAGGAGCACCTAAGGGTGAGCAAAGACCCTTTTAGATTTTGGCAATTTTGGCATAAGGACTGGTTCTAGTCCATTAGGTTGTCTATTTAGAGCTTGGAGTTCATTTTGACTTTGTTTGAAAATTTCATGTATCATCAAGACATGTTTGATGCTAACTCGATGACCTGATGGGAAAGCATACTCTGTGGAGTGCATCATTGGCTACGTCGGTAACCCGATGAGGAAGTGGAGCCCACCATCAACCATCGGCAAGAATGTCTTGATGCTAACTCGATGACCCGATGGAAACTAATGTGGAAGTGCGCAATGTGTGAAATGTCATTGGACATCGGAGTAAGTGTTTTGAGGATACTCCGATGACCCGATAGGAAAACAAGTGAGTTGTAAACCACCATCGGAAGTCGAGATAAGTGTTGCGGAGCTAACCCAATGACCTGATGGAGGTTGAAAGACAGTTACAACAGGAAACCAATTGTGTCAAGTTCGATCTCGTCCATTAGGGATGTTTCATGACATGTCGTAGAGGCTATAAAAAGACCCAATGGGCATTTTGTAAAGAGGTTTTAGAAGGAGGTTGGATGGATTCGATTCCATGAAGAACAAGAACATCTTTTGAATAGCAATCTGTAAACCATTTTTTGGTTCCTTTTTTGTAGAGTTCAATTTCTATTTGTAAATTATAAACATGGCTTAAATCCTTAAGTGCTAATGTAGACAGGGTAAATATGATTTTTCCTTGTTTTCTAAATTCTAATTTGCATTCGTGCCAAGCTCAGCTCTGTAAATAAAGTCACCTTTTGTGCTCTTATTTTTTGTTTGTGTTTCACATTTGTGAGCATGGCTCTATCTTGACTTTCCATCATGTGATCTGCAAGACCATTGGAGGTTGTCAAGAAGAGCCAACCATGTACAATAGTGTTCTATATGTAGCAGACCAGGGAAAGGTGTCTGCCATTTCAGCAGGCTAGCCCTAGGCAAGCTTGATGATAGCCAGACTAGGTATCAGTGACCGAGAGGAATCCCTTGCAGGGTAGATTGGAGTCTAGGATATTAGCCTCAGACCAGAGGAATATGGGATCAAAGGGAGAGAAGATCCAAGCATGAGGAGGAAAATAACTTAGTAGAAGTTGTAGGTATAATCCATGGTAGAGCAAACCCTGCAAGGTGTCTGGTGAGATCTGGTGGGTTAGTGAGTTGGTGGATTTACGCAAGTGAATTCACAAAGATCAGAGTATGAAATCTCGGTAGTGAGAACCTAGAGTGGATTAGGGGAATAGAGAGGAGCATTCCTAGGTTAGGCTAGGAAAAAGGCCTTGGTGTGAGTCAAGCTGACTCAAGCAATCTAGGGTCCTCCCTATCACATGAGCTTAGAATTTTTTTGGATTACACTCTTGTTAAATTCATCGAGCTCTTCCATGATGAATCTCATGGTGCTCCTCTCCTATTTCCTACTTCTAGTCCTGGTAGAGGGTCGAGTTAAAACCTGCATCTCCACCCGTTGTGAGTTTTTCTCCAAATTCTTCTATGTCGACTTGGAAATTGGGGGTGACACACTGAGTTGAGAGGTTGGGCTTTCTGTACAACAATTTACTCATTGACTATTTTAAGAAATTCCACACTATTACTCATAGCTTCTTTGCTTATCTCCACTAAGCCCTTGAGTTTGCCTTTTAATTTGTCCATACTCTTCTCAAGGTTAGCAATTATTGACTCATGCTCAATTTTCATAACTCTGCCATCTTCAGTTAGTTTTTGAGTCATTCTCAAGAGCTTGTAAGTTTTGTCCACCATAGGGTTCTCTATAAAAGTATTGATTATGTCTTTAATGCCTTGTTTTATGAAGATTCATTGAATACCCAGCGGAAACACTTCTCTTGGCTGTTCAAGAGAAATTTTATAATTTTAGTTTTTTAATTATATATTAGTGACACTCTTCATTGTAATTATATTGTATGTCTCTTAATGCAATTATATTTAATTTACAACAAGTTTATATAATTTAAAGTAATAGATTATATAATTTATTGTTAAATCTTACTTTTATATATTATTAAGGCACCTTTCCAACTCGCCAACTTCCTATTAAATCTATCAATCAGATAGAGCTAGAAAGAATCATGAGGCTTGGGCCCCAAAGGTAATCCCAAATAGGTCGAAGGGAAAATTCTAACCAAGCAGCGAAGGATATCAGCTATCTTTTTCTTTTTCTTTCTAGCCTCAGGGGTGTTGATAAAAAAGATGGAGCTTTTGGCTTTATTTACCAAATGACCCAAATCTGATTCATAAAGACTTGGGGTAGACTTAATATCTCTAGCCTCACCGACAGTCGAGCTCCCCATCAAGATAGTATCATCAACATTGTTGATGATAACAAATCAAAGTAGCAAAAGAAGGGAACCATTACCAACCTGCTTCTGAATAAATCTTCCCAAGCTCTCTGCCATGATAGTAAATAGGATAGGAGAAATTGGGTTTCCTTGTCTTAATCCATGAGTAGTATTAAAAAAATGGGAGGGTGACCCATTAATAATAACAGTCATGGAAGCAGTATAAATAAGATTCTAAATGAGATTGATGAACCAGTCCGAGAAGCCAAAAGAAACATTGATTTTCTTAAGGAATGCCCAATCGACCCTATCATAAGCCTTAGCAATATCAAGTTTCAAGAAAAACCTTGAGATTTAGAGACAGTCAAGGAGTGAATATTCTCATGGATGGCAATAATGGATTCTAGTATCTATCTCCCAAGAACAAACCCATTCTATTGAGGAGAAATCAAAAGAGGCAGAATCCTCAGAAGTCTGGTCGTCAGCACAATAGATATGATTTTATAGAAAGATTTACACAAGATGATAGGGCGAAAAACATCCAGAGATTTGGTTCCCTTCTGTTTTGGAATAAGAACAATAAAGGTAGCATTAGGTTCCTTAAGTAGAGACCAATCCCCAAAAAATTCATTAACAACACTAGACACATCGCCCTCCATAATATCCGAAAAGATCGGGAAGAAAAACATGGAGAAGTCATCCGGTCCAGGAGCCTTGTTACCATCAAAGGAGAAAATAACCTTATTTATCTCTTCATTAGAAGGAATAACAACCAACATTTTGTTCTGATCAGAAGCCCAAATATTCGGGATGAAATCAACAAGACTGTCATAAGCCTCTAGATCTAGCAAATGATCAACCTTTAATAGGTTAGCAAAAAACTCCACTACAAAATTACTAATATCTCCTCAAATTCAATTTTAATCCCATCTTTAAGAATATGATCAATTCTATTAGAATCTCTATGCTTCAAAGTAGTGATATGAAAGAATCTAGTATTTTTATCTCCAACATGTAACCAAAGAGACCTAGAACGTTGCTTCTAAAACAACTCCTCTCTTGAAATAACATTCTCATATCTTGACATAATGTTACTTTCCTTACGAAAATTATCCCCTACATATCCTTCTCTTTGAATTTTCTCCTGGATAAGGCTCAACTAAGAATTGGGACCCAATTTCATCATAAAAATATCACCAAATATTTCCCTATTCCACTTTATGACCTTTTCCTTAACAATTATGAGCTTTTTAGCAAAGCGAAAAATTATAGTCCTATCAATCTAAACATCCCACAAATTCTTTATGAATTTATGCAATCTCGGGTGAGAGAGCCACATCTTTTCAAATCTAAAAGGGAATCTCCTTCTCCCTCCTTTAGATTTTGCCACAAAACTAATGAGATAGTGATCAGATCCGACTCTAGACATAGATTTCAAAGAGAAGAAATAATCAAGAAACCATTCTTTGGAAATGAGGGACCTATCTAGCCTCACTTGAATAAACTCATCACCCACCCTTCTATTGGTCCAAGTATAGTTAGCTCCCACAAGATAAAGATCTATAAGGCACTGATCATTAATAAGATCAACCAAATCCTGTTTGCTATCTAGTTGAATCTGGGACCCCCCAAAGTTTTTAGATTCTTGTAGAGGGGCATTAAAGTCTCCCATAATAAGCCAAGGAATATTAGAGTGGTTTATTCAAAAAGAGGAAAGCCTCACCCAAAATAACCTTCTAGAAACCTTTTTATTGGGGGCATAAATATTAGACAGAATCCAAGAAAACCCATCTCTGGTGTGCTTGAACAAAGTGGTAACATGGTTGTCATCATTACATAATGGGATACCCTGAAAAAATTGTGAATTCCATAAAGTAACAAATCCCCCAAAAGCACCATCAGAACTACTCCCTTGGGATTCACAAAACTTGAAAAACTTCTATTTTTCAACTCTATCCTTAGGCATCTTAGTTTCTTGAATAAGAAGAATATTTGGTTTATGATCCCTAGCAATATTACGAACAATGTCTTGTTTATGGGAACTATTAAGCCCCCTAATATTCTAGGATAAAAGTTTCATTTCTTACCAGGGGAATGAAAGAGACATTCATGGACCATCTTTTGTGATCCATCAACAATTTTTTGCAGATACTTCTGGTCTCTTTTTCATTTGGTGGATTTCCTACCTGCACTTCATTGAGGCCAACAATCCACTCTAGCTTTGTTTCTGGTGGAAACTCTCATTCCAAAGGTTAGCTACATTTTCTTCTTCCTCGCAAATTTCATATAGGACACATCCTCATCAAACTCAATATCTTCAAGGTTAATATTCTCTTTTTCATCTCTACTCTACCCAACCATTGGAGACTGAGTAGTGTCTAGAACTATAGTATTTATATCCATAACTGATAGAATACAATTATAGTTTGGGGTTGAGGATACCTCTGGTATAACACCCTTAGTCACTGACATACCAAAGGAACAACCTAGCACAGGTGAGGATTGTTAATCATTAAAAGTACAATCGAGTTGGCCCTTTGAATAGACCAAACCCACCAAATCACTACCTTTATCACTCACAATAATATTTTTGGACCCAACATCATTAGATAGATGGACCAACACTTCCCCCTCTTTGAAATCATCACTCTTATACTTTTCAACACTTGCTTCCACATTCAGACCGTCATTGCCAATCTTAGCCTCCATATGCTTAGAGGAAACCACATTTGATCCATCCTCCCCAGGGACTGTCTTCATAGATTCTTGAATAGGGAAAGGGGACTTTACCCCAACTTGGATATTCTCTTTAGGGTTACTAGAACCCTCCTCATTCATGGTCATTTTTAGCTCTTCTCCCTTCTTGTTCGGCTTAATTTTAGGATTACTAGAGACCTCCTCATTCATGTGTTCTGCTAGCTCTTCTCCCTTCTCATTCAGCTGGAATTTAGGTTTCCAAACCCTAGGGCTTTTCGATCTAGAAAAAATGTTGTTAGCATTTTAGGGGCATATTTTCTCCCAGTGATCAACTTTTTTACACATAGAACAAACAAAAGGTAGCGACTCATATTCAATGGCCTAAGAGAGAGATCCCAACTTAGATACAAGATCTATCGAAGGAGAGATATCCTTAGATTGGCAAATCCCAACACAAATACGAGCACATACCATCAATTTCCTAGTAGCTATCATAGGGTTGATCGACAACAGTTCCCCAAAAACTTCAGCAATACCTTTGAAGATATCCCCGTGCCAATATTCCAATGAAATTATAGGGAGCTTGATCCACACAAACACAACTTTGAAGAAAGAATTAGACATATCCATATTAGGGGTCCGTTTCTTTAGGGCAAGAGAGGACCGCCCCATGACCCAAGCTCCACCATAGATAATGGCAGGGATATCCTCAGCACAAGAGAAGGAAAAAGAGAAGAACCCCCTCAGAAGGGTCAAAGTCTCAACCTGACCCTTAAGCTTCCACCTCTTACTAACAAACACCCTAACCAGATCAATATTAAGTCTTGGGCTAGAAAATTTTCCCACAAGGGTCATTCTATAACAACAATATTATGAGCAATAACTTGATCAAGGATCTCAAGAGAAACTTTATTACTATTATTGTCATAAATAACAACAACAAGGGGAAAGGAAGATTTCCCAGGTGGTTTTACCCCAAAGAAAGAGGCCCATCGATTGCCCGTTACAACAGATTAAAAAACATGCCCCGTTTGACTAGTGAAAGGTTTCTCCATCTGAGGAGCCTGTGACTCGCCTGGAATGCTCGCTCTTGAAATCTTAGACCTAGGGGCCTCATCACCCCGGTCCACCTGCAACCTAGCTATTGGGTCTGTACCATCCTCAGAATCTGCTTCCCCATAAATATCTGTCCCGCTAGCAAGCCTGGGTGACTGGGATCCAACCCCCAACTATCCCTAAGGCAAGCACTTCACTGCTAAAGTGACCAAAGATTCCCACCTGCAACCGTCTTGAAACCCTTGCTCCATTCCCGCTTAGTTAGACCTCCTTTTGTTATTTTTTGTTAATTCTTATAATCTAATTTAATACAATTTAATTAAGTTATTTTCTATTTAATGCTTATATCTAAATATTTAATTTTAACAACAAATATTTATGATTTATGTGTTGGAAATTATTTTTTATTTTTATTTTTTATAATAGTAATTATTTTTGTATTGCTATAATAATGATTTTCTCAAAGTTATTATGCTAGATTTATTTTGTTTACTTTAACAATATTTTATTTTATTTTAAAATTATTTAAGAAATTTTTTCAATTGTATTCTATGTGGCTATCAAACTCAAAATTATGAAGAACATAACTTAGTTTTTCATCAATATTTAACAAATACTATATTCTTATGAACAAAGTCAACGGCAACTATGTTAGTCATAGTTCTGCCTAGTATTATTTAGTGATGCTATAGCACTTGGGCTCACAGGAAATCCTTCTTGTCCAAAAATAATTCAATTTCAATTTAGCTTTCTTGTTGCTGGTCTCTAAGGTTTAGTTGGAATTTGTTATCCATTTTTGGTTGATGTCTCTTGCTTGATGCTATAAATATTTGTCCAAAAATTTGTTTCAAATCCAAGTTTATTATTTTCATTTATAATATATCTACTTTCCAATCTATGAGCCAAAATATGGATAGAAACATGACAAAGAATTGAGATTTGAAAAGACTCATGTCATGGATAAGAACCAAATGCTTGGACAACAATGATGAGGTAAAGAATAGAATAAGAGGTTATGTGGCAACAAGAACCCTTCCAGCTATAAACTGAAGAAAGATAGAAACTGCAAGCTAAAATAGAACCAATAATAAGAATGAATGTAACAATGCAACGCTTTTTTGAAGGATTCCTATAACAAAAAGAGTATGTGTTAAAAAGAAAGAAGAAGACACTTCTATAGAAGGGAAGTCACTATGCGGCAATAAAGATATGGAGTGTTCAGAATAGCTTTACAACTACACACAAGGAAGGTAACATAGGTTTTGTTTTGAAGTATAAAAAAGTTGTATGGAAAGAGGGAGAGATATGGATAAATAGAAAGAGCCTTGTGCAAGAATCAAGAGAGAAAAAAACAAATAGAAAAATGAATGCATGAGACAGAAGTAAGGAGACCTATGCAATGTGACAAGGGAAGTAAAACTTGGGATAATGCATAGTGAGTAGAAGATACACAAGTGCATGGTCAACACTATTGCAAAGTGAGGTGTCAGGTAGAGGTGAATTCTGGAGGGGTGAATGATTCTACTCTGTGTAGATTAGAATAGTGTATGTAGATAGACATAATTTTGATCTCATGTTCAACCTAGACTAAATTACATTAAGCCTCATATTTAATTCAACATGTGAATTGATATAAGAGACTAGGTTTAATCTGTGTGCAAGGATTTATAAATTGTAATTCAAACTTTTGTTGTGAGCTGCAAATTAACCCATCTTAATAAGATTTGATGACTTTAATTGCATAAATTGGTATTAGAGTAGGCTCATTTGAATTAAGGAGAAGACCTGCAAGTAGCCAATATGGTATATAAAGGATGGGGTCGAAGAGGAATAGGACCTAGAGGTGCACTAATAAATGTTTGAGTGCATGAATAGATGTAATGGAGATGGCTCAAAGAAGAGGATCTCATACAGAGGATATCAGTGAAGATGAGGAAGAGTAGACTATTGAAGGAGGAAAGCAAGAAAATTAGCCAGGATTTGATCTAGGAGAGGAAATATTTATCAAAGCTATCACCTAGATTAATACAAAGCCACAATTTTATCCTCCAAGCTTCAAAGGGGGTTTAAATACATATGAATTGCTAGACTAGATTGCCAAAATTGGTAGGTATTTTGAATACAATAACAAGGAGGAAGATTAGAAAGTCAAGTATGCACACACAAAGTTTAACTATGTTTTGAATATAGATTGGTAGCCATGATTCTCAATTCGATTTTGAGTATGTTTTCAATGGACTAAAAAAATTGGTCTTTTTAATTTTGCAAACTAAATTTATTAGTCCATTAAAAACATACTTAGAACTTGAATGAGCATCATGACTGACAAGGTTTACCAACCTAGACATTAAAAAACCATCATCATTATTAATATTATAATAAAGTTTAATTATATATATGTATATGCCTATATGTAAGTGTATGCATGTATATATTTAAAGATATATGTATATACATTTGAATTATGATGATGTAAAATTATTGGCAATATTGTGTACATGCATAGCTGATCTATATTGTACTAGTCTTTAATTAATTCAATCTCATTCCTTTGATTTAATATGTTATTAAATTTAGTCTTCCATATTTTTTTGTCAGCCCACCCAACGATTTGGAGAGTGTGGTTGTTGGGATCTTTCTTTGTTTTATGCACCCCTCACCGACATTTCATTGTCCTTGACATCTTTGTGTGCCCCTATCATGGAATATTTTGATCAAAACTTTTGTTGCATTGTTATATTTTATGGCTCTTTAGATGTATCAATGTCCACTACCACTTCTATAGGCTCTAGACTGTTGTCAACTTGAATAGCCCAGTTTCAGGCTGTTGCTGGAATTTGACACCTCTTTTATGAGTAGGAAACCTTGTCCTTTCTCTTTTCGTTGTAGTAGGGGTTGACATTTAATTTCCCTTCCTCATCTGCACACAATACGTATAATCAAAACTCTTATGAGTGAAAGCAATATAAAGATATTAAAAGGACCATATGTAGATAGTAAATCTTAACCATTTCCATATTCAGTGCCACTAAATTTTGTGTATGTCGACAATGACAGGGTAAGTGAAAGAATAAAAGTCCTAGTTAGGGGGAAGTACACGCATTGGGAAATGCACTGCTAGGAATAGGGCCCCAATTTATTCAAAATGGGTTCTTGTTTTGCTTCGGGTCCCCAAAGAGAAAATAAACAGATCCCCAAGACAAAACAAAATGGGGCCCCATTATGACTATGACCCATTCCATAACAGGCCCCCGATATGTAAACATAATCGGTCCCCATTTCTAAAAATGAGGACCCGTTTCTCAAAAGAATTTTCCCCATTTTATTTTTCATCCTTCACAGTTCCAGTGAAGAAGGAAGAAACAGAACAGGGCCCCATTTTTTGCACTGATTTTCAACCTCCCACCGCTATCCCAGGTACGCAATTAGTCACCTGCTTGACATTTTTTCGTTGTCTTGTATTTTTTATTCTTCTTTTTTTATTATTTAAGTTTTTTGTTAAAAATTAGGGTTTAAATTCACATATGTATAACATAATAATTTTACATTCATATTAACCTTCATGATATCCTTTTATATTAAATATTTACTTTGCATAAATATTTGTGGCTGCTACATACTCTAGGATACTTAATCATTCTAGAGGATTTGAATAAACAATAAAATAGGATTCATAAACATATATCTCAAACACAATCCATGTACACATGTACAAATAACCTCTGAAATAACCTAGAAATGTTCCATGTAAACCTACAAATAAATGTGAGGTTCCTCCAAAATAATTTCTATTTTTTTTGCATTGAACACCATATTACCATGGAAAGAATGAATGCATTCTTGTACTTATTCATCATAGATTCAATTTGTACAGATACTTTGAAAATTAAATAAAATGTTAGACAAGGGTGGGATAAATTTGTTATAATGATTTATAGGATTCACACATTTAACCATAAAAATAGTATGAGCAATATTTCTATACTATGAAACGATTTAAATAATAGTATAAGTGAAAATATGATTGAAACTTTTTAGATAACAAAGTTGTGAAAAACATATATTTAAATTTTGGTGTTCTAAACCACACTATCTCATCATGAGTGATGTTCATGTTGATGTTAGATAATAACCTTGTGTTACATAACTCTTCACTCAACATTGGAGTCATCTTCACTTTATTGACACCAAAAGACATGGGAAAAAGAGGGATACAAACCCTTGAGTTCATTGTGAGTAACCCTAGGAGTTTTTAACCTATATGATAACATAAGAGGATGGAAATAGTGAAAGAAATTAAAATTAATTAGCTAGTGCATGTAGAAACTCATAAGAAACCTTTTAGGCCTTTCCCTATGACTCAACAATCTGATTTATTAGATTCATGATTCTTTTTAAGTGTTTTAGATCTCAACATTTTTTTTTTCATAGAGGAGATTAGTCCCAAATTTATACTTAATTTATCTAAGTCTTGTATATTTTTGTAGTTCTTAGCATGTATTTAAAAAGAGAAAATTTTTATTCTTTATTTGGATGCACTATTAATTTATTCATTTCTTTATGTATTTTAATTATATTATATGTTCTAATGTGTTGATGTGGATACAATTGAAAGCTAATAAAATTGCATTTAAGGTGACCCTCTTGCAAGTTATTATTGACCATTTAATCAATACCCTTATATGATACTTAAAATTCCATTGACCTCCCCTCCTCCTTCAAATAAGGTCTAATCACCTAATTCAAGGAATTCACATGATAGATGTCAGATTACCCATAAGTGTGATGATTCCCACAATTTTTAGGGAAAAGGTAATGGTCATAGTGCTCATGGTGGGTCCCAGACCTCTTACCAATATTCACATTCTTCTCAACATAATTCTAGAATAGTTCTAAGTTGGCTACATAGTGAGAAATTCACATGGATTATCTTGGCCATTTCTCCTACTAACATTGTTTCTCAACTACATAAAGAAGTACAAACTTATGAGGATAATCATAATGGTTCCCTATTGTCTCTAAACATATATTATTGATAGAAAGGAAAAATATAGACATGTAAAAATTAGATTGTAATTTTATAATGAATCTTAATTATGACTATGATTTTTAGTAGAAGAATACATTTATGTCCTTGTTTGGTTTTGAAGAGACACATTGTTGACAAGTGTTGTGGAACTAGTTGATGATATAACATTTGTATCCACCATGTGAACTAGGCTAGGTGTAATTTCTACATTGTGTGAGTCATTGGATAAAAATATCATTAGATTCTGTATACAGGATCCCTCAATCTACCATTCTAAGATTAAATAAACTTGGAATACTGTGAAATACTTATCTAGCTTTTCAATTCGAGCTTCAAGAATGTTTAGCATAGAGTGGTCCATGTCTAGGGAACAATGAAGTTAGAAAGGTGGGATTAATTTAAAAGGAATCTTGAATTCTTGAAATTCTTAAACCATTTAAGTATTAATAAATTTAGGTGTCACGAATCGTATTTTTTAATAATGTGCATTTTAAAGATTTAATGTGATTTTTATGTATGCATTGAAATTAAAATAGATTTGATCATTCATAATCCAGTTGTGAGAAAATATTGTATGCATTTTTTACTCCTGCAATTGATATGAAATTCGACATTTAATATTCTTTTGGGTTTGTCAATACTGATAAACTATCGAGTGCAAGTGATGCAGGATCAGGTGAACGAGGTCGAAGGCGCGAACACAAATCAGGTAGAATTGTTTTTAACTAAATGACTTCGATGGAAAAGGGGATCTCACACACACACACCACATTTGCATATACATTTATCTTTGCATTTATGAATGAGAATTTTATGTTAAATTCAACTATATAGGATGAAAAATTTATTAATGATTGAATTATATAGCGATTCCATGATTTCATTTGCTTTGTGTGAAATTATCGATTATGTTTGGTTTTCGGACTTACATATTAGTCGTACAAATTAGGAATAGATTATAAACTTGTATATTCAAAAGTGAATATAGTTCATGATTTATATTGAATATTTTAGTATGATTAATTAGTCATTGAATAAATTGAATTATATGACCTAGTTTATAAATTGATTAGTCATTGTTATATAGATGGTAGGAAACTTGAAATTTATCGATTACATATATATATATATTTAGGTGAAATTGTAAATTTAATCATTACGAAAATGGTCATACGCTATAAAAGCGATTACATAAAACATATTATGAATATTAATATATGTATTAAATGAGGAATATAAATTATAAACTTTAAATATTTCTAAGTTTATTATTTATATTAGATAGTCGCAATTTAAAAGGTGGCGGGATAGTTTTATTTGATAAGCGACTATGTTGCATGTCCTAAGGGAGGCCACTTAGACTCCATTTAACTAATGCATGGCCAAACTAATCAGACCAAAAATATAAACTAACTTGGAGTTAAAAACAACGACTACTATGAGCTGAGTGACATGGCATAAAACAAAGATATTAGTTAACCCGTAGAAGATATAGGTTTTAATGCAAAAATTTGAGGATGTTAACGTGGAGTTGATGGCATGCAAACGTTGGAACTTAAAACAGAGACTTTAGTTAACATTAGTGACGCAAAAACCAGTGACTAAATGCATGAATTGGATGATTTTAAAGTAGGAACTTTACATGCAAAGGAAATAGACCATGATTAACATTAGAATATGCATAGACTCATGGAATTAAGAGTAGAATTAAGAGTTCCAACATGGGTGTAATAGAAAACAATCAGTTCATAGAAAAAATAGGGAACGTGGCCATCCATGGAGCGATAAAATTGCCATTGCACATGTTTGAAACCCCAGTTTACTTCTCCATTCCACGTAGCAAGAGAAAGAACCATAGTGGTGGCATAAACTAAGTATTTCTAGATTCAACGTGGCATAGACCTGGCAGATATAGCAAGGAAATTGCAAAATACAAACACATAAGAGTTTATTACATCTTCCAACCTCCCTATTCGACCGATAAGAACTGTTGTAATCATGATCAAGGGAGAATAGAAGCAGCAAATAACTTAGGGATGAACTCATATCATGGAGGTAACGTAGAGATAGACTGCTATCATGGTGTTAATCTTGCACAATAATAGCAGAAATATAACAAAAGATGCTATCTCTCTTCGACGTGGAAGAGTAAGAGGAAATGAAGGTAAAATATTTCTAAACCTTTGTAATCACCGAGCCCTTAATAAAGGAGTAATCTTAGGGAAAAATTAGATAAATAGAGGGAGAAGATAGAAGAAAGGATCATCTTTTCTTTGCTAGCAAGAAATGACGAGAGAATCAAGAAGAGAGGGATAGAGTAGAGGAGAAGATACTTTGATAATATCGAAGAGAGAAATAGAGATAGATTTGATAGGAATAGTTTTGAGAAAGACTTGCAAACAAGGCGAGGAACTATTTGATGAAAGAACGTCAAGGTTGTACAAACTGGACCAAATTTTACAAGAGGTCAGAATTCCTTTGTTTATGGTTGTTATTTGTTATTATTTGGTATAAGAATGTACATAATTAGAAGCTTTAGATATTAGGTATGATTATCCAAATTTGTTTTATATGTCATTATCTTATTTGAAATTCATTGTAAATCATTTTAGAATAGAAGAAAAGAATATAGAGAAAAAGATGTTAACTAATTGTTAATAATGTATTTTGTCCAAAATAATTAGTTCTAATTCTATTTAAGAATGTGTTTGCGTACTTTTTGGTTATATATGAGATTAAATTCATACATGTATAACACCTTCTTTTGCATGTACCTTATTTAGTCAAAGGATTGATTATGAGATTATTGGTTATGAAAGTTTATCGTTTTCCAAAATATGAAAGATTGTCTTCAATAGATATATTAGTAATGATTAGTAAGGAAAATGATATCTCTATTTTTTTTTAAAAAGAAAGATTGTATTCACAATTAAATTTGTTTTCGAGGGAACCAAGCTACGGTTAAACTTGAGTTAGAAAATTACCTTTTGGGACGGGTGCCGAATATGGATGTTTCTAGGGAGAATAGTTGCTTTTTCCAACTATTATTTTGTTGTGCATGGCATTATACTCGGTCGAGTTATTATTTGAATTATCCGTAGAAAATGATGGAAATTCCTTATTTATGTTCTCTACCACATCCTAGTATGATAGCAAATGCTTGTTTCTTAGAATGAAGTAGAAAAATGAAAATGCATATATTATCTAGGCATGCACCAGATTCCCTCTTGCTTTCGAATTCTTTGGTTAAAACAATTCGTGCAGGGTCAGGTATTCTTGATTGACCAAGAATTTTGAGGAAGCGTAAGCTTCAAGGTTGGGCGGAAAAAGTGCCTGATTCTTGTTCTCATCTGTGTTCAAAGGACTGAAGAAAGCGACTCAGACTAAAGATCGACGAATCCATCTTCTTTTATATTTTTAAGGCAATTTGGAAGCCTAAGTAGGAAATAAGGACTTCTAAGTGAGAAAATTGTATTATTCATTTGCATTATAATGATATATCTATGAATGTTTTTATATCCATATTGGATGGTTTCTTATATCTTGAATAAAATATGCTTAATGATTGAAATTTAAGTTTATTTATGAATAAAGAGTAGTTTAGGGTTAGATCCTAGATTGACATCTTTACATTTTGGTATCAGAGCCTAGGTTTTATAACACTAGGACCTATATGAGTCACTACATTAAGATAAATTTGGAGATTAATAGTTTTATGTTTAAACATTGCAGAAATGGTGCATACCAAGCAGATAGCCCGGAAGTCCGTACCTGGGTATGCCCATTACCTGAGGGTCAAGAAGGATCCTCCATCTCCTGTCAAGCCGGTTTTGGATGATGTCCCTTTTGAAGTGAAACCAGTCCCAGAAGGAAGTGTTGTAATAGAAAAAGACCCTACTGAGTGTCCTACTAAGAAGAATATTCCTGTAAAAAGAAAAAGAGTCTGAGTTAGAATACTCACCTATAAGGCCAATTGTTATAAGTTCTAAAGAATCCGAGGAGTATACTCGTCTAAGAGATGATGAATCTAAGGGCTATACCCCTCTGAGTGAGACTGAATCAGAAGGATATGTTCCTTTAAGTCCTAATGAGTTTGAAGAATACACTCCCCTGACTCCTCCCGATGAGTGATATAACATGTTACAACACTTCTATAAAAATGTCTTTCCTTCTTTTACCAAATAAAGATGTATTCCCTTCTATTATCAAATAAAGATGTCTTCTTTCGTATTTTGAGTTAAAAATTGTGTATTTCTTGATGATATCTATATGTATTTTGAACCTAACTTGTGTTATAAATTTGAATGAAGTAGATTGAAAATTATTTGATACTGCTATATTATAAATTTATATTGTTTTCCTATAATAGTCAATAAGAGTATTAAATCACTGTAGTTGTAATATAAGGCTAGGGAGCATGATAGAAGTTACGAAAAATGTAACATTGCAAATATGTTTCTTTTTCGCTAAGAATTATCAACATCTCCCTAATGCAGAATTGTTAAAAATGGCCTCAAGAACCACAAGGGCAGGGCCAAGTAATGGAAATGAAAGGTTAGATCAAATTCTTAACCTACTCAATCAATAGAGTGCAAGGATGAATGATCTCGAACAAGAGGTTCGAAGGGTCGGAGAAGTCCGACAGGAAGCCCCAAGGGTTGAGGAGCAACCCGACAACCAAGCCAGAATAGAAGAAGAGCTGGCAAAAGATTTGAAGAGGATAGCCCTGCCAAAGTTTGATGGAAAAACAATTGGCGATGGTGCAGAGGCATGGGTAATTGAAATGGAGAAATAGTTTGGTCTCTGCAACATGTCAAATGAAACCAAGGCAGTTTGGGCTTCTTATCAATTATCTGGTGAAGCTGCTACTTGGTGGGACAACGAAAAGTCAGAAAGGAAAATGCAACCAAGAGAGATCACTTGGGATTTGTTTTTACAATCCTTTAGGAAAAGGTGGCTTCCTCAGTTATTCTTCGACAAGAAGATGACAGAATTTCAAAACCTTACTCAAGGTAATATGTCAGTAACACAGTACTGGGAGAAATTTACTAATCTCCTTAAGTATGTTCCGCAATACCAGATGGATGAAAGATTCCGCATTCAGAAGTTCATTTTGGGTTTAAGAACACATATAGGAGTGGAGGTGGATATACATAATCCATTAACTATGGTGGAGGTATTTGAAAAGGCGACTAAGCAAGAGCAGAAGTTGCAGCAGTTGGGGAACCTCCGAAAGAATGAGAACAACTGACCGAATTTTGGGAATAGAAATTTCCAAAGGAACCACAATGGCAACAATCGGTAGATAAGAAATATTAAGAGGGGACCCAACATCCAGGAAAAAGGAAGAGTGAATCAGGATGGAAACAAGAAAGCAAACAATAACACTAATGCTCGACAGAATATGGACAGAGGAAGGTCAGGTGGCAATCTTGGTCCTAGGGATGGGTGTTATAATTATGGAGGGAGTCATTATGCCTCCAATTTTCCACAATGTACCCCAACACAAAGAGGAGCATATTAGCAAGGAGCCCCTCAACATCAGATTCACGCTGCTATCGATAATCGTCAAGATGATTTCCAAGCCGCACCTATCCAAATTATGGGTAAGCTCTTTGGACAAACAGTTTCTATTTTAATAGATATAGGAGCTACTGAATGTTTTATTGATCCACAAGTAGTTTCTAGAATATCTGTTAAACCTGGTTATATTTAAAATTCATGGATGGTCTAGTATGGAAATCGAGCTAAAAAGAGGGTAAATACTTGTCTATTTTGTAGTGAATTAGAACTTCCTAGTTTCCAAACCCAAGTTAACCTTTATGTTGCACCACTAGGATCATATGATGATGATCTTAGGTATTAATTGGTTGACTGAACATAAAGCCATAGTGAACTGTGAAGATAAGGTCATTAGTTGCATGGATGATTTTGGGAATTCCGTTGAAGTTTTTCAGGTCTCAAAATCCTCTTGAATTGAGATACATTTCGGCAATGCAACTCAAGAAGGCCCAAAGAAAAGGATGTTCCATCATTTCCATCATGGTTAATGATTTGAATAATGTAGAGAAAAGTCCTAAAGATTATCCTGTCCTAGCAGAGTTTCTAGATGTCTTTCCAAAAGATCTTACCAAGTTACCACCTAAGAGAGAGTTTGATTTTTCTATAGAACTCTTGCCTAGAATGCAGCCACAATCTAAGGCTCCATATAGAATGACAACAATAGAACTATATGAGCTTAAGGCTCAATTGCATGAGTTGCTTAGGCAAGGTTTTATTAGGCCAAGCGTATCCCCGTGGGGTGCACCGGTGATCTTTGTAAAGAAGAAAGATGGTACTTTGAGGTTATGCATTGACTATAGGATGTTGAACAAAGTAACCATCAAAAACAGATATCCTCTACTAAGGATAGATGAATTATTTGATCAAATGAAAGGTGCATCAGTATTCTCCAAGATCGATCTTCAATCCGGATATCATCAGTTAAGGATTAAAGATGAAGACATTCCTAAGACTGCATTTCAAACAAGGCATGGGCATTATGAATTTACAGTTGTACCATTTGGTTTAACTAATGCCTCAGCAGCATTCATGAACCTCATGAACAGTATTTTCAGAGAATACTTAGATGATTTTGTTTTAATCTTCATTGATGACATATTGATCTATTCTAAGAATGAAGAAGAACATAAGAAGCACCTGAGGATAGTTTTGCAATGATTGAGAGATTGTAAACTTTATGGGAAATTCTCTAAGTGTGCCTTCTTTCAAGAAAAGGTGCAATACTTAGGTCATGTCATATCCACCGAAGGAATTTCAGTTGATCCTGCAAAGATAGAAGAAATAGTAGATTGGCCAACACCTCAGAATGTTTCAAAAGTTCAAAGTTTTATGGGACTTGCTGGATATTATAGAAAATATGTCGAAGGGTTTTCCAGGATAGCAGCACCAATTACCTCACTGCAGTAAAAGGTAAAAAGGTTTGAATTGACTAAGAAGTGTGAGGAATCATTTCAACTCCTGAAGTAGAAATTGACAACAACACTAGTATTAACAATACCAGATCCCAACGGACATTTTGTAGTAATTACAGATGCCTCGGGTGAAGGTGTGGGAGCAATGTTGATGCAAGAAGGAAAGGTGATTGCATATGAATCACGAAAGCTAAAGAAATATGAGATGAATTATGCTCTGCATGATTTAGAACTACTATCTATTATGCATGCATTACAAATGTGGAGGCATTACCTTTTAGGGAAGCCTTTTGAACTTAAAATGGATCATTTAGGATTGAAGTATATTTTTACACAACCTAACCTAAATGCAAGACAAAGAAGGTGGCTTGAATTTCTAAGTGAGTATGACTTTGGTATTGAATATATCAAGGGGAAACAAAATAGAGTAGTTGATGCTCTCAGCAGAAGAAGACACCTATCTGCTATGGTTACAACAAAGAGAAACTTGAAGCAACAAGTGTTGCAAAATCTTCCAAAAGATGAACATTATCTAAGGGTTAAACAAGCCTTGGAAAGAGACTCTTCAGATCATCGTTATGATGGATATGAGATAGAACCAAAAGGTATTTTGACGTACCAAGGAAGGATGTACATACCAGAAGGGGGAGAATTGAGGGAGTTGATATTACATGAGATGCACAATACACCTTATTCAGGACACCCTGGAATACCAAAGATGGTAGCTGATTTGAAAACATTGTATTTCTGGCCTAAACTCGAGAAAGAAGTGGTTGAGTATGTAGCACAATGCCTAGAATGTCAAAGAGTAAAAGCTGAACATGTTCATCCCACGGGACTTCTATTCCAACATGTTATACCAGAAGACAAGTGGCAGGTAATCAGTATGGATTTCATCGAAGGATTACCGATGAGTAAGAATAAGCATGACACTATCTTAGTAGTGGTGGACAAGTTGACTAAAGTTGCACATTTCATACCTGGAAATCTAAAAGATGGATCATTTGTTCTTGCCAAGAAATTTGTGCAAGAAATTTTTTGGTTACATGGAGATCCAGAAACTATAATATCTGATAGGGATACCAGGATGACTTCTAGATTTTGGACAACATTGAATGCAGCATTGGGAACAAGGCTAAATTTTAGCTCAGCATATCATCCTCAGACTGACGGCCAAACTGAAAGGGTTAATCAGGTAGTGGAGGATCTTTTGAGAATGTATTACATGGATCAGCAATACAAATGGGAGGAGTACTTGCCCTTAGCTGAATTTGCTTATAAACACTCCTTTCATGCATCATTAGGGATGGCACCTTTTGAAGCACTCTATGGGTGAAAATGTCGCACACCTATCAATTGGGATAGAATAGAAGATAGGATCATTATTGGTCCAGATTTACTCAAGGAAATGGAGGAGCAAATGGTGTTGATTAAGAGTAGATTGAAGGAAGCAGCTGACCGATAGAAGAGTTATGCAAACCAAAATAGAACTTTTAGACAATTCACTGCAGGAGATAAAGTCTTTTTGAGAGTCAAACCTCATAAGAGCTCTATCTTGTTTGGAAAATCATCAAAATTGGCTCCAAGATATGTGGGACCCTTTGATGTACTGGAGGTTATTAATCCAGTTGCTTATAGATTAGCTTTACCCCCTGCTCTAGCTCGAATCCATAATGTGTTTCATGTGTCTTTACTGAAACCTTACAATGCTGATGCATCTCATATTCTTGATTGGCAATCCTTATAGGTTCAGCATCACGGGGTGGTGCTAGTGGAGCCCATCTGAATCCTAGATCAGCATAGTGTGAAGCTACATAGTAGAGATTTCACTCAGTATAAGGTTCAGTGGGACCAATATTCTGAGGATAGTGCTACATGGGAGGATGTTGAGACAATTGACCGTCATTTTCCTCATTTGCTTTCTTAGGAAATAACTGCTATTTACTTTGGATATTTTGAAACAATGATTTAAATTTTATGATGTAAACTTCGATAGCCTATGTGCTATTGGTATTATTATTTGAAATTTGATGTATGGTTGACATTTTACAAGATATTATTGTTTTGTGATTATTGATGAGTGGCAAGACATTGAGACGATGTCTCTTCCAAGAGGGGAAGGATGTCACGAATCGTATTTTTTAATAATGTTCATTTTAAAGATTTAATGTGATTTTTATGTATGCATTGAAATTAAAATAGATTTGATCATTCATAATCTAGTTGTGAGAAAATATTGTATGCATTTTTTACTCCTACAATTGATATGAAATTCAACATTTAATATTCTTTTGGGTTTGTCAATACTGATAAACTATAGAGTGCAAGTGATGCATGATCAGGTGAATGAGGTCGAAGGCAAGAACATGAATCAGGTAGAATTGTTTTTAACTAAATGACTTTGATGGAAAAGGGGATCTCACACACACACACCACATTTGCATAGACATTTATCTTTGCATTTATGAATGAGAATTTTATGTTAAATTCGACTATATAGGATGAAAAATTTATTAATGATTGAATTATATAGCGATTCCATGATTTCATTTGCTTTGTGTGAAATTATCGATTATGTTTGGTTTTCGGACTTACATATTAGTCGTACGAATTAGGAATAGATTATAAACTTGTATATTCAAAAGTGAATATAGTTCATGATTTATATTGAATATTTTAGTATGATTAATTAGTCATTGAATAAATTGAATTATATGACCTAGTTTATAAATTGATTAGTCATTGTTATATAGATGGTAGGAAATTTGAAATTTATCGATTACATATATATATATATATATATATTTAGGTGAAATTGTAAATTTAATCATTATGGAAATGGTCATACGCTATAAAAGTGATTACATCAAACATATTATGAATATTAATATATATTAAATTAGGAATATAAATTATAAACTTTAAATATTTCTAAGTTTATTATTTATATTAGATAGTCGCAATTTAAAAGGTGGCGGGATAGTTTTATTTGATAAGCGACTATGTCGCATGTCCTAAGCGAGGCCGCTTAGACTCCATTTAACTAATGCATGGCCAAACTAATCAAACCAAAACTATCAACTAACTTGGAGTTAAAAACAACGACTACTATGAGCCGAGTGACATGGCATAAAACAAAGATATTAGTTAACCCGTAGAAGATATAGGTTTTAATGTAGAAATTTGAGGATGTTAATGTGGAGTTGATGGCATGCAAACATTGGAACTTAAAATAGAGACTTTAGTTAACATTAGTGATGCAAAAACTAGCGACTAAATGTATGAATTGGATGATTTTAACGTAGGACGTTTACATGAAAATGAAATAGACCATGGTGAATGTTAGAATATGCATAGACTAGTGGAATTAAGTGCAGAATTAAGAGTTCCAACGTGGGTGTAATAGCAAACAATTAGTTCATAGAAAAAATAGGGAACGTGGCCATGCATGGAGCAATAAAATTGCCATTGCACATGTTTGAAACCCCAGTTTACTTCTCCATTCCACGCAGCAAGAGAAAGAACCATAGTGGTGGCATAAACTAGGTATAGCTAGCTTCAACGTGGCATAGACCTGGCAGATATAGCAAGGAAACTGCAAAATACAAACACATAAGTGTTTATTACATCTTCCAACCTCCCTATTCGACTGATAAGAATTGTTGTAATCACAATCAAGGAAGAATAGAAGCAGCAGATAACTTAGGGATGAACTCATATCGTGGAGGTAACGTAGAGATAGACTACTATTGTGGTGTTAATCTTGAACAATTATAGAAGAAATATAACAAAAGATGCCATCTCTCTTAGATGTGGAAGAGTAAGAGGAGATGAAGGTAAAATATTTCTAAACCTTTGTAATCACTGAGCCCTTAATAAAGGAGTAATCTTAGGGAAAAATTAGATAAATAGAGGGAGAAGATAGAAGAAAGGATCATCTTTTCTTTGCTAGCAAGAAAGGATGAGAGAATTAAGAAGAGAGGGATAGAGTAGAGGAGAAGATACTTTGATAATATCGAAGAGAGAAATAGAGATACATTTGATAGGAATAGTTTTGAGAAAGACTTGCGAACAAGGCGAGGAACTATTTGACGAAAGAACGTCAAGGTCATACAAACCAGACCAAGTTTTACAAGAGGTCAGAATTTCTTTGTTTATGGTTGTTATTTGTTATTATTTGGGATAAGAATGTACAGAATTAGAAGCTTTAGATATCAGGTATGATTATCCAAATTTGTTTTATATGTCATTATCTTATTTGAAATGCATTGTAAATCATTTTAGAATAGAAGAAAAGAATATAGAGAAAAAGATGTTAACTAATTGTTAATAATGTATTTTGTCCAAAATAATTATTTCTAATTCTATTTAAGAATGTGTTTGCGTACTTTTTGGTTATATATGAGATTAAATTCATACATGTATAACACCTTCTTTTGCATGTACCTTATTTAGTTGAAGGATTGATTATGAGATTATTAGTTATGAAAGTTTATCGTTTTCCAAAATATGAAAGATTGTCTTCAATAGATATATTAGTAATGATTAGTAAGGAAAATGATATCTCTATGTTTGTTTAAAAAGAAAGATTGTATTTGCAATTGAATTTGTTTTTGAGGGAACCAAGCTAGGGTTAAGCTTGAGTTAGAAAATTACCTTTTGGGACGGGTGCCGAATGTGGATGTTTTTAGGGAGAATAGTTGCTTTTTCCAACTATTTTGCTGTGCATAGCATTATACTTGGCCGAGTTATTATTTGAATTATCCATAGAAAATGATGGAAATTCCTTATTTATGCTCTGTACCACATCCTAGTATGATAGTGAATTCTTGTTTCTTAGAATGAAGTAGAAAAATGAAAATGCATATATTATCTAGGCATGCACTAGATTCCCTCTTGCTTTCGAATTCTTTGGTTAAAACAATTCATGCAGGGTCGAGTATTGTTGATTGACCAAGAATTCCGGGGAAACGTAAGCTTCAAGGTTTGGTGGAAAAAGTGCCTAATTTTTGTTCTCGTCTGCGTTCAAAGGACTGAAGGAAGCGACTCAAACTAAAGATCGACGGATGCATCTTCTTGTATATTTTTAAGGCAATTTGGAAGCCTAAGTAGGAAATAAGAACTTCTAAGTGAGAAAATTGTATTATTCATTTGTATTATAATGATATATCTATGAATGTTTTTATATCCATATTCAATGTTTTCTTATATCTTGTATAAAATATGCTTAATGATTGAAATTTAAGTTTATTTATGAATAAAGAGTAGTTTAGGGTTAGATCCTAGATTGACGTCTTTACATTAGGCTAAACACTGGAGCTACTCAAAGCATGGGTGGCCATTAGTTGATAACTTGTTCTAGCAATCTTTTTATATTATGATAATTAGGTCATATGATACTTATAAGAAAGTGTTAGTTTTATAATGCACATGTTCTCCTAAAAATAAATCAAAGTGAAAATAAGTGATGACAAGAGAGATATGCAAATGAAATTTCAAATAAGTTAAATTTTGTTTTAATGTAAATTAAAAATATTCTCTTAAAAATACAAATTAAGATACTTAACCAAAGCACACAATTTTTTAACTATGTAACAAAACACCACAATATATATAATAAAAATTAGATTAATTTCAAGTGCAAGCTTAGTTTGTTTCACCAAAATGACCTATGCAAAAAAAGTGATCCTAACTAATATGTACATTAACCTAAAATCAATCTTCTTTTCACATACACATCATTTACAAGAAGGTGTGAATGGGCTTGAATTTAGTACACAGGAGAGAGAGAGAGAGAGACATGTTGTCCTAGATCCACATCTTTTTCTATTTTGTGTTGTGTAGGGTGTGATTAGGGATTGATTCAATACTGACATAAACTAAAATAAACAAGATTAATTGAATGCAACAAACATGTAATAGAAGTACAAAAAAATAGTAGAAAAAACACAAATATAATGTATAGAAAAACATGGTGACATAAATGTGGAGCTAAATGCACAAGATGGAGGTGTTGGGAATTGTGTAGAGTAAAAGAATTTTTTTGTAGATTCCAATATTATGGACTAGAGAAAGAGGTGATTCTGGATATATCCTAAAAAACTAGGGCTAATTAAGTGTGATATATCCTAAAAAACTCATTTGAAACATGTTCATGCAAATATTCAACTATCAATGAATAGTTTCCACATGCATTGCAAAGACCAAAAATACATACACTTGAAAGAAATAATTTCTCATTAGGTGGTTTACAAAATAAACTTGCAATAAAATCTTTGAAATTTTTAGGTGGCATGTAAACACCACAATCCTGCACAAGATCATTAGCATGCAATGTACAACGTATATATCGAAAAACATCATAATAATAACAAAATTGAACATGAGTTTTACAACAACAAGAGATTCTTTGTTTATTGATTTTAACATACCATGGTTTGCATTTTTTAAATGATCTTTGACTAATACATAAATTCATTAACACAGATTCATTTAATTTTTTTTTTTTAAATTCAGTTTGAGTCATGTCTAGAAGATGTTTTGGATGAGGATCACAATTTTTTATCCCACCCTTAACTTCGAAACATCTATAACATTAGATAAAACTCTTTTATTATCATGCCAAAAAAATTCAATTAATGATTTAGTTTTATCATTTGATTTCATGTCCAACCTTCAAAATCTACCACTAAAACTCCAATAATGGTTTAGGGGATCACTTTCAATGGTGTCTCTACTTTTGGCTACTCTTGACAAGGTTCTACAATGTATGTTTAAATGGCTACTTATATCACTTAACATTCTTTTACTGGCAATTGTTTTCTGAACTATAACAGTTGTTATAACTCATCGTGTCGCATTCTTATCTTTAGATCAACATGTTTTTCTGATAGAATCAATGGCATTGGCAACAATACATACAACTTGCTTATATGATTCACCTTTACTTTCTGGTTTTCTATAAATTCCTATTTTTTTCATGACTTTATGCATTTTTAACATTTTTTATTAATTGTAGCATTAGTTGACATTGAAATCCTATCTTTTTATTATAGAAAAATTATTTATATAATCTGTTAACATGTGTTCTAATTATCTCCAAGAAACTAACCCATTAACATTATTAGACACATTGCTATCAATATTAAGAAAATTACATTGATTTTCATTCAAAGACGGTGGTGTATTATTTTTCAATTTTTAATTATTTTCATTTAGGTGTATTAAATGCATATCCGGCTTCCTTTACATATTCAATTTGATTTGCATCATACTCTTGGGGATTTAAAAACTTACTAGGATTCACATCCACATGAATATTTTCATCACCAGTCAAAGTTTCATCTAAATATGCACCCATATTTGGTTCTACATTGCTTGCATCCAACATAGTCTCTTCAATGCTTTCATCTACAACAGGCACTGAACTCGATGCTTAAGTGTTCTTCAATTACCGTAGTTGTGATCTTCTATCTCTTTAGCGGTTTGCCTCCTCTCTTTGTGCCTAGATTTCCTCTGTTGTCATTGTCTTCCTTTTTTTCTTTTGATGTTTCTTTGAACCCATATTTACAAAGTCCTCTTGAATAAAAAATTGATTCATTTACAACAAAAGTTTAAAATTGCTAACTTCTTGTGAATTTTGAGTAAATGATAGTAAAAAAGTGAGCCAAATTGTGTAATTTTTCTCTGTCAGTACGGATCCTAATGACAAGGCTTGTCATTATTACATTCTATCCTTTTTTTGTGGTAGTGACGACTATTTTAATAATGGGGTCCGTTTTCAAAACGGGAACCTGTTATGTAAATGAACTGTACAAAAACATAGCGGGGCCCCATTTTTAAAATTTTGATCCCACAACCCACCTTGTGCCTTGGGTTTAGGTCCGGGATAAGCATGGAATGCCTAGACCTTAGACTTGACCTGCAAATTCAAACTTGTATTAATGACTTGCTCAAATTCAAACTTTTGCAATTTTTTTCATGCCTATTATCAGAGAATTTTTTCACGAAATTAAAACCCATTTCAAATTATACTATGCAGATTTTGAATATGTAATTTTTTTCTTTATTTTTTAATTAATTTTAACTGAATCTAGTCCATAAACTTGAAATATTAATTGATTTTGTTTATTTAATAACTTTTTTGTTTTAATGTTTTTTGAAAAAACATTATGTCATCAATCTACACAAAATTATTTTCTATTTAAAAAAAAATTCAAAAAATGATAAGTTTACATCAAATTATGTGGGCCGTACACAACAAGATTTTAAAACGATAATTAGGGCCAATAAAAAAATTATTAAATATTCAAAAAAAAAAAAAATATGCTCATCAATCTTGAGTGTGTTACAAATCATTTCCCAAGACGGTTTGAAAAAAACCTTTTATTTGTGTCAAAAAGTGTGGGTCGTACATGTGCATGGTATGGTCCTCAAACAAACATTTTTAAAAATTGGTTTTAAGAAATCCATTTTGAATGTCAACTTATATTATCTGGGTATTAAAATAAATTACATATTTGGAAAGTAGACTCCAAGGGCTATATTTGTATTACTGACTTTTTTCAAGATTCAGTCTCTAAGCGCTTCAAATTTTCAACTCAAATGTGGCAAAATCTAAAAAATTAGGGAAAACACTTTCACTTTTTGGCCAAAAAGTGGACTTAGCTTCTTGCACTGACCCGATGCTTGAACATAAGATAATTAAGTGATGCTTGAACATTACCTAATACCTAATGAGAATGACATTTATGCTTGAACAAAATATAATTAAGAAAATATTAATCTTACCCCCCTTTACAATATGTTATTTTTTACACTGATGCTTGAAACAATGATAGGGTTTGGGTTTTTAATAAATAATGATAGGTTTTGGGTTATTAATAGCAAACAAGTGTTGAAAATTTAAATGGAATGGTTTCATACAAAAGAAACTACTAATGATAATCTATAATAGATGAAACCACAACACAATTTATGATAGATGAAATGACTACATAATAGTATATCTATAATAAAGAAAAGAAAGTAAATAGATGATAAACAATAATATTAACACTTTAAATGTGATGGAAATATATAAAAGATGGAAATGCAACATAATGGGTATGCAAAACACTTAGAAATTGCATTGGCATACACAGTTTACACATATACATGCACAAGAAAGTAAAAAAAAAAACATAGATCACAACAAAATGGAAACATAACACATAGCATCATGGATAATACACACAAAACATTTTCAAATTGCATTTAGAGACATAGAATAAACATATACTCACAAAAAAACATGGGAAAAATACATAACAGTAATATGAACACTTTAAATGTGATGGAAATATATGAGAGATGGAAACACAACATAATGGTCTGTTGGGTCAATTTGAGGTGGAAAAAAGGAAGATTAATAGGGTCAAAGTTATTTTAGAAGTGGAGGCTAGAGCCTCTAGTTGGGCAGATGATGAGAAGGAACAAAGGGCTTGAATGGCAGTTGGGAAGTTTGTTGGGATGATCGAGAAATGGGAAGTCATGGATAACTTGTTTAAAGAGTTCATAGAGAAAATTGGTCAAGCAAAGAATGTGAATGATTTGGTTGATAAAGTGGAGGATCTACAGGAAAATCAGGGAAATGTGGTGGATTATGGAGAACATGTTTGACCAAGACAAGAAAATTAAAGAGAAGAAATTTGTTGCTCTACATGATATTTGGGATGAGATTGCAAGGAGGTGGGCCAAGAAAAGAAGACATTTGGAGTTCGGCCATCTATTACAGGGTTTGAAGCGTCTATTGTCAAAGTCATGCAAGACTTCCTGATTGTTTCCTCTAGGAAAGATTTATCTTAAAACCTCTCTATGTTGGAAAAGGGTAAAGATATCTTTGTGTATGGGAAGTTGGAGTTCTCTCTCACCTGGTAAGCCACTGGTTCATGCTTTCAGTGGGAGAGTGTTTCTTTTTATTATTTTGTTGTGCTTGGTTGTGTCTGGTACTTGGTTTTAGCTTCTATGTTTTTTGTATCTATGGTTTCTATTGGGCTTGGTTAGCAGTAGGTTTTTTTTTAATGGGTTCCCACTCCTTTTGAGTCCCTGGTTTTCTCACCTTTTTCTATAGATGTAAGGTTTGGGCCTCTCTTGGTTTAATATTTTCAAAACATAATGGGTAAGTAAAACACTTTGAAATTGCATTGGCATACACAATTTACACATATATACATATAGGAAAGTGGGAAAAATAAATATAGACCACAACACCTAATAGCGTCCAAATAATAATAATAAAATGCAATGTCAAAAAAGAGGAGATAAAGAGGAAGAAGATTGAAACCTAGAAAAAAGTCGTGTCTTCTTCGCTCTGTCTTCTTCGGTGTCTTCTTAGGCTGCTCTATCTTCTTCGATGTCTTCTTAGGTTCCTGTGTCTTCTTGTTGTCTTCGTGAGTCCAAATGAAAGGATTTCGTTTCTATTTGATCTTGAAAAAGCTATGATTTCTTTGTTCCTTGTTTGGTATGGCCTCTTTAATTTCTATCATGTTATTCTTTTCAAATTTGAATGTTCATTCAATTTGTAGGGTTGAATCATAATTTCCCTTAATTTATGACTTGAAAGGTTTATTAGATGCTTTCATTTGATTTGATTTGATTTTTTTTTGGAGAAATGGTGGTCTTATACACTGTTTTTTGTGGATGTAGGTTGGCAACCAATTGAAATGACGAATAGGTGTGCACTTGACCTTGACACATGGGACGAAAGGGTGTTAATATGTGTTCATCTGGTCATGTTGTAGTGGGGAATTGAGGAATTGTGCTAAGTTATATAATCGGCCTATTAGTAAATGCGAATGCGAGATAAAGAGAATTTTTCAGTGCTATTTGTAGTGTTGTATAATACTGGGACGTGGTAGCGAAGGCACTGTCTACAAAGCCCTCCACCGTGAATCTCTTTCTTACTACGTCATCAAGATGACCCAAGATTCCTCCCTTATGATCACCAGGGAGATGGACATCCTCAGGAAAGTAGATTCTCCCTATGTTGCCAAATGTCAGGGTATCTTCTCGCAACGGTGGAAGATTAATTTTGTGGATAGAGTCTCCCTTGCCGATCTATTGAAGCACGCGACAAGATTGAGTGAATTTTCTCCCTGGCTAAGGTTGGCCGACAAGTGATGGAGGACTGAAATACCTTAACAGTCATAATATTGTTCACAGAGACATTAAGCCCTCCAACCTCTTAATAAACAAGAATCTCTAGCGAATTACAATTGGAGACTTTGGGGTGAGTAGAATTGTATCACCAACTATAGATCCCTCCTACAATTCCTATGTGGGAACATCTCTTTACATGAGTTCCGAAAGATTCCACTCACAGAGCTATTGTGGGAATTACAGCGGTTATGCAGGAGATGTATGGAGTTTGGGATTGATATTGCTGGAATGATATGTTAGCAGAAATGAGAAATGAGAAATGAGAAATGAGAAATGAGAAATGAGAAATGTGAAATGTAACGACAACATGATGAGAAAAGTATATTCAAAGATTACTTCTAAGAAATGTATATATATATACCTAAAATATATATATAAAGACTAAAAACTAATTTAAGAACTTAAAATATTCTTAAAAATCATTTAAATTTAATTCTTTCCAAGTATTTCGAGACTTGTAACATGCTTGCATATTTAATTTTATAACAATACAAGTAAATATTTTTTTCTCATAAGGATCATCTAATAAATATTTCATACACATGCTGTTAGGGCATCTAAGTTAGCATATCAGGCCAGATCAGAGGGAGTAGAAAAGCAATTGTGATAACACAACATAGCAAAAATCATGCATGCAAAATCAGAGCATCTTAGAAATCGTCCTTTGCAAAAATCATGAAGATAAGAGATGGGCGGCTTCGCAGCTTCTAAACCATCCATTCATCAACAGAACTTCACCATTTCAGTAGCCTTGTAATCCATCAGTGTCCCTTGTTAGAAGTTATAAATTAATTATCTGTCTCTGTCTGTTATGTGCATTAATTAAAAAGTATAGCAATAATTTTATTTTTATATCTTATTTTAACGAGCATTTTATAGTGTGTATATATATAATTAAAGATGCAATTGTACTATAATTCATTAATTTCCTAAGTTTGTTCTTGCAACGTTTTGAATAAAATTAATTTAAAGTGGATTTATCTTGATTTAAAAAAAAAAATTAATAATTATTATATTTTTTAGAATGATATTTATTAGAGAGAGTTGTGTTCGTATTATAAGTTAAAAATATTAAAGGTTTCATTATTAGCAACAATGTTTATGTGTGTGTGCGTACACACAAATATATACATATTTACACACATACATACATACATACATACATGTGTATGTATGTGTGTCAATGTAAATCATTAGAAGTTAAGAAAAGTATCACATTTTCATAGGATTTGATGAGTTCCATGGATGTATGAGAGAACACTAGTTAGCAAGTTCAAAATAGAAACCATTCAAGACTTGTAAGAAAATAATGAAGGGTGACTTTATAATGTGATCTTATATTGATAAAACGTGATACCCAAGATTATCTAACTATCAATTTTGAATAGTCTATCTCAATTTATTAGCAACAACATATGAAGATATTAATAATGCAATCCACTTTCTTAACTAAATCAAATAATAGATTTCACATAAATAGTAGAATAAAATCTCAGCTCATATAATATTATCAAACTCACCATCTTAAATTTTAAAAAATAAATTTCAGCTCATATAAATCCAATCATACAAACAGACATGAATAGCGACCGCCTGAGCACGTGGGCATTAGTCAACTGCAAACTGGAACAGCCCTTTGAAATGATTCACACTTCACCCTTTTCACATTTAGAAAGCATTGAACATTCGGATGTTTGGGATTGGCGTATCTTTATACACCCCCTAGGAGGGAAAATTGTTCTAAAAGGATTGGGTCTAGTTTTTTATGGGCACATGGTAATTTAAATATTGATTCTTTTGTAATTGAATGTTATTTTTATTTATCAAATTAGACATTTTTCATAATCTAATTGCAGATTTATACTTTATTGCTAATGTTTCTATCTCTTTAAGAATAACTGATGAGGTTATATTCTCTTTTCTATTTTGATTTATAGGAATTTGTATCCATCCAACAAAGATGGCATTATGTCATAGTCAACTCAATTCTAGAGATGAGAGATAGAGAGTAGTACTAAGATCTACACGTGTGCTCTATAGTCTAGTTTCGAGCTTCATGACATAGAGTTATATATGAGCATAGTTACAACTCTAGTGGAGAGATAAAGCTTTGATAGCTGTGTGGTATGCTCCCAAAAAGGGAGATGACTATTATGTTAGAGCATATGTAGTTTATTATTTTCTTACTAGTGCAAGGATCATGTGCCAATTTAATGAAAGGTGAGTTATGGTGGGATAAGTAAGACATATAGATACTGCATCAAGGAAGAAGGCCCAACACAAGTATTTTTATTACCAATAAGCTTTGCACTTGGCATAGATTATGCAAAGGAAAATTTTACAAATGGAAGATGTTGATTTCTATTGTATCCATTATGGTTGTTATTGAGGTCTAAGGAAGGATGATGAACTAGGGTGTGATTTAGATTATTCAAGCTATGGAGAGGCTAAAGAGGTGTATAATTAGATTCAAATAATGACTAGCCCGAACTTGTACAATAAATGCACTAATTTATCTAGAAGGGTGGTCGATGTATTATGGAGGCGATCTTGTAATAAGTATGAGAATTTGAGCATATAATTATTGCATGACACTTGGTAGGACTAGTAATATGAGGAGTAGGGGAGACATATTGCACATGATGGTATGGTGTAGAAAGAAATTTCTAAAGGGGTGGTGGACTAAATAAGTGGAATTTACTATTAGAATATATGAGTGAAAATTATATCTAGAGTATATGATTGAAAAATATTACTTGAGACCTATATTGCACATGATGGTATGGTATGGAGAGAAATTTCTAAAGGGTGGGAGACTAGATGAGTGGCATTTACAGCTAGAATATATGGTAAACAATATCGCATGGTAGCCTAAACAAGGGATGGAGGCATGACCTAAAGATGTATCATAATTGTAAGATGTATGACACTTGTGATGGGTTTGTGATATCTATAGTTACGTTTTGAATATTATTTTCTATGATAACATTAGTTTTTAGTTTAGGGTTTCATAAGTTGCTCCTCATCTAATTTCCTTATGGAAGAGGATTATAAAACTGGCTATACAAGTTTGGGATATACTTAGGGTCTATTGAAATGATCTCATATTTTCTAATGAAATCCTTACCATTTTTGGTTCATCAAGTTTCTCATTATATCTTGTACTAAATCCAAATTCCTTATGAATTTTGTCCTTTGTGCATGTTGCTATTGTATTCCTAGTACTTATAATATGATGATGACTAGTATTTTTGGTTTTTAAAATTAAATAAATATAACTTCATCCCCTTAAATATCATCACAAAATTGGCCCTTTTCCTCCATTAATTAATATTTATCTAAAAATGTACTATCCTCGATTATCCATGTATGGTGGTTTTTTTTTTTATCTAACAAGGTGGCCATTCATCACCTAGGGAATACTTATTTCATTAGAAAAGGTTATATGAGTTTAAGATGGAATAAATTATTTGACTTTAGACCTACTTTAATTTTATGATTTTTTCTAAAGATCTACATATTTTTTAAAACATAACAAATAATTAAACTTTTGAGATTGAGAAGTTGTAGAAAAATAAAGATTAAAAGGGAAGTGTTCCTTAATCAATCCCTATATTCTATTACAAAAACTCGTACATATATTTAATATATGATAAATATCAATTCATAATAGTGATTCATGAAATAATTCTAAATCACATCATAGATACCAAAACCTATAACATTATCGTAAGGGATTCTTGGAAACATAACTATACAAGTGGGGTGGTAGAAATGTTTTAGAAACAACATTTATGTTCACTAAAAAATGGTTTTTATGTGTTGAAGACAAATAGCATGAGAGTGGTTAACATTAATTCCAAATAATTATTATAGAAGCATAGTATTGTAAGGGCTTAAGAAACTTCAAAAGGTGGTATAAAAATTCTTATATTCACAAAGGGTTAATAGATAACTTAAATAACACAATGTATCTATGATTACTAAAATAAAATGGTAAATGGTTCAAGGGTTTAAATTATGAATTAAAAAGTAGGCTAATGAAGGGTATTAGAAAAATCAAACAATAATGTATTAACATCACCCTTAATACATGAATAATAGCAATAAAGGAATAGATAGATGGTAAAATGAACATCATTCTTAATACATGAATAATAGTAATAAAGGAATAGATAGATGGGAAAATGGATTAAGCATGGTGGTAGAAAAATATTAGAATGGAAAAAAAATAGTAGAGGTTGTGGCCTGATTTTAATTTCACCTTGCAAGAAAAATGAAAAACAATAATAACATTTACATAAGTTCCATAGTAAACCAATGTTCATCAATAATGCCTCAATCTCAAAGAGGTGTTTTCTAATCAAAATTTTAGTAGATTTTTTGAAAGGTATGAAAATGTATAATATTTAATTAATGTTTATCTAAAAATCTAATGCACCATTATAAACAAGTTGTAAATATTTTTTAATGCATTGATTCAACCACTAAAATGTAAAAATATGCTTTGGGATAGGTGGTGGGTGGTTATTGATATTTTTAAGGCATTAGTAAAGGTTCTACTCAAGATAGAGAGGAGGCATCTCATACACAAAGCTAGTCAAAGTGACCTGGTTGATACCCTATTCTCTATTTTACTATTCCTTCAATTGTGAAGGATCTAATGTACAAATTTAAATGTTTTAGTCTATTAGCTCCTTGAAATTGACCTTATTTGAACATAACATGTATCTATTGTAGGGTGAGGCTTCAAGGAATGAGTTATCACTGCATATCTATCGATGTTTTAAACTATAATATTGTTATGATTCATATGAATCTTTAATGAGCCACAAACCATAAAGCATATATGTTGATGAGGATTTTCAACAAGTAACCAAGATGTTTCACACACTCTTGTGCTTTAGTTTCTTGTTACATGCTACATTTATTGTATTCATTACTTTAAATGATTTATAGATTTACATACTTGCCGTAAACTTATATATAATGTACTAGTTTTCCTCTCTAATTCTTTACCTTTAATGGGTGTAAACAATTGAAGGGGCATATATGTTGCTAATAATTTTATGATGATATTTTATATAGTTATAGGCAATCAAACAAAATCTGACCACTCAAACAAGAAACACATAAAATGTAAAATAAATCTTATCATCCCATGGTTATTGAGCTATAAAGATAATTGCCAATTTTTTTGTACAAATTTATTTTATCTAACTCTTCTCTCTCCCTCTATTTTTAATGATCAATGATCTAGTAATAATTAGCTTATAGTTGTTTCCATTCTTACATGCATGAACTAAGATAAGTTCATTGCATTATTTTTCCTCTATCTTGTAGGCTCTCATGAAACTCACATGCCGAAAGGATGTTGACCCACCATTACATTATGTGAATGTTGTATTTCTATTTGTATCTAAATATTCACCTCACATACACATGTTTGCAAGTGTGACAAATTTTAAGATTCAAATGCACCTCAAAGTGAGAAAAATCATTTACTCAATTTATTGCACAATCATACAAACTAATCCTTGACATCATCTATACATAGACATAGATTCTTATATATTCACCTAGATTATACATTTATTATGCCTATTCATGAACCCATCCCTATAAGTTATTATTTACCTTGATTTTACAACGTGTTCCCATGTTTGGGGTCATTTCTACACTTGTGTGACATTTATTTCACACTTGTATATCTAATCCTTGATATCCCAAAAATTCAAATTAAAATTCTAGTTGATAATTACACATCCTTTTTTTGATCTAGAGCTAACAAACCACATGTTTGTGCTACTAATTTTACTCCATGCTTAAATTTAAAAGGTTTTGTTTGCAAGCATGAAGGAAAAATCATTCATATTTTAAAGAAGGTAATGCTATAATCACTTCCATTGGTACATTAAAAATAAATAAAAATCTAAACATAATTATTCTGCAAGCATTTATAGGGGCAAATATTATTATTTTTTATCTTTAGCGTGATCATAAACATATGAATTGTAGGAGTTGGACCTTCAACTTATCACCTAACAATCACAACCTTTTAGATGCATTCTTAGTTATTGCTAGTTAAGACAGTAGAGCAAAGAACAATGAATCTAGTAAACTGGGAGACATTAGTGTAAGTACTAATTTGACTTGGATATAGGTAAGTCCTATTTCTAGTCTCAAGAATATCCTAATTTCATAACTATAATAGAATTATTCATCTCCAAACTTAAAACCAAATACCATAAACTTATTTCACATTTATTTTCTTAAATAATATTTAATTTTAAATGACACACATACAATTATCAATATATTATCTAAATTTATGCTTCGAATATACATCTTATTAAATCAATCTAAATCAATAAAAAAAACTTCTTTTTCCTTGTATGTCTTAAATAATTATATAAAATATTAAGAAATCCTAAAACATAATTACATATAAGATATTTATGATAATTTGCTTTATTGAATAATATCATTTTCTAAAGGAAGAATCTAAAAGAAAAGTTGAATATGTACAGGCGAGTTTTGCACCCACGCATTTAAAAGTAATAAATTTACATGAATTTTGATTACACTAAAAATATCAAAAGAATTTTAAGAGAAAAAATATCCTTAATTTTTATGGTGTAGGTTTCCTTTTTCCCTTGATTTTAATGTATTTTTTCCGCTCTCCTTATTTGCCGCTACAGTAGAACACGTCTCATAATCAATCAAAAAGGTAAATATAATTTTTAATGATAAGATTAACAAGTTGTGTGGTCCATGGATCCTCCGCTTCTCAAGAATTATAATTACAAGAATCTCCAATACTCTTTCCCACATATCAGAATATTCTCGTTTGTGGTTGTCTTAGAGGAAAGGATTGATCAATTTGTCTGTGAGGCGTTGAGGGAATGCAAGGGCACTGACGGGTTGCAGGGCTGTTGAAATTGTGAAGTTTTGTTGAGGAATGGATGCTTCAGAAGCTGCGAGGCAGTCCATCTCTTGCCTGCGTCCTTTTCAAGACAACATCTGATAAAACTCTGAAACTCTGCAGATGCACTGCCGGGTGCAGAGGGCGGCTCTCCAAAGCATATGGCACACATGAGTGTAGGCCAATCTGCTTGCTCTCCATCTGCTACAAACGGGAAATGACCCAAATAGCATTCCAACAGTGTCAATCCCAAGCTCCAAATATCTCCAGCATAACCGTTATAACTTCCACCATAGCTCTGTGGGTCGAATCTCTCGGGGCTCATGTAAGCACACGTTCCCACATAGGAATTGCAGCAGGGATCTATGGTATGTGATAGAATTCTGCTCACCCCGAAGTCTGCAATTTTAATTTGCTTGGGACTCTTTCTAATCAAGAGATTGGAGGGCTTAATGTCTCTGTGAACAATCCTCTGGCTGTGAAGGTATTTCAATCCCTCCACCACTTGCCGGGCAACCTTCGCAAGGGAGGATTCAGTCAGCCTTCTCTTGTGCTTTAATAAATCGGCAAGGGAGCCTGCATCCATGTATTCCAGCACAAAATTAATGTCCCCCCCCTGGTGAAAGGCACCCTTACATTTGACAACATAGGGACAATCAATTTTCCTAAGGATCTCCATCTCCCTGTTGATGTGGGAAGTGGGGGAGGAATCATGGTCCAGGCGGATGACTTTTAGGGCATAGTAGGTGGAGGATTTAGGGTGGAGGAGCTTGTAGACAATGCCTCCGCTACCATGTCCGAGTATCCCAACTCTTTCGAAATCAGAGAGCTGTATGGGAGGAAGGGGCAGTGGAAGAGGCTTTGGCAGGGGTAAACTCTGATTTTGCACAGGGATCGGAAGCTTCAAACCCAACCGCTTCTTGGATTCCATCAGTTATCACTTTGCTGTTAGAGGAATTTGGTCTATAAAGAGGCGTCAATCCCGAATCCCAGAAAGGAAAGTAGTACTATGGCCTCATGGATAATTGGAAGGTAAAGACTTATTGTTTTATAATTAGAAAGTAAAGAGTTACTGTTTTTTCTTCCATCATTTGGAAGCCCCTAGACGAAAGTGAATGTTCTGAGAAGCAAGGACGAAACAGAGGTGGAGGTCCCTGTTTGAGAGCGAGTTAAGGGATGACGCGAGATTAAAATGACGTTCAGAGAACATTTCAGCCGCTCGTCCCTTGGTGCGCACTCCACAATCAGATAGCAAATAGTCTTAGCTACTTAGATATAAACGTTTCTCATTCATACTGGAGTGGAGTATGCTATGTACATTTTGTATTAGAAGTGGGCGCGAAGGAACTTCTTATCTATAGTTCTACGCATCCTCAAAATTTCCTGCTTTGAAAATCTCTGTTGTCTTCTATTCTATTTGACAGCCAAAAAAAAATCAGAAATCCAGTAATAAAAACAGACATGAATAGCGGCCGCTTAAGCACGTGGGCATCAGTCAACTGCGAACTGGAACGGCCGGTTGAAATGTCGTGTAAAAGTGAATATGAATCACACTTTACTCCTTTTCACATTTAGAAAGCATTGAACATTCAGAGGTTTGGGATTGGCGCATCTTCACATATTTCAATCAAGTAGAAAAATAGACGGCAATATTCTATTTCGATTTGTAGGATTTTTGTATCCATCCAAGAGAGATGGCAATATTCCATCTATGCGAGTATGTTTACAACTCTAGTGGAGAGATAGAACTTAGATAGCTATGCATTATGCTACCAACAAAAAGCCTATGACTATTATGTTAGAGGATATGCTATATATATTCATCGCTTACTAGTGCATGGATCACATGTGTTAGTTTAATAAAAGATGGGGTGTGGTGAGATATATAAGGCATATAAATATTGCACATGTGGGTGAAGGTTCCAGATAAGTATAATTTTCATCAATGAGTTTTACGTCTAATAGATATTGTTTAGAGCAAACATCTACAAATGAAAGAATTTGATTGCTATTGCTTTAACTTTGGTTTTTGTTAAGGTGAGAGGAAGGATGATGGACTAGGGTATTATTTAGATCATTCAAGATATGGAGGGGCTAGAGAGGTGTATTCTTAGATTTGATACATTATTAACCAACTTCTATACTTAATAATATATATCTTGATTTGTCTAGGATGGTTATCAATATATCATGGAGGGGACCTTGTTTTTTATTAATTAAGCTAGGTTTAAAAGGCCTTGAACCTTTGACAACGAACAAAATAGAGAAGATCAAAACCCATCCTAAAACAATAGGACAAGGCACAACCAAAGTATGAACAATATAGCTAGAACAGAACAACAACATACCCAATAGGTAAGCAAGATTGGGATTGAACTACATTTGAATCAAAATTAAGAAACTTCTTATCTCTTTTCTTTCTATGAAGTACTATGCATCTTGATTAGTTAGAAAAATTTGAAGATCTAGGGGAAGGGAAAGTGGTTGGAGGAAGGGACACTTGTCATCTTTGTGGTGACAAGTGTCAAGGAGCCTTGCTCATAAAAGGGCAAGTGTCCAAGAGAGGAGATAGGTGGCCAAAGTGCTATGTGTCTCAAGAAGAAAATATCTACACCATAGGAGGTTATAATGTGCAAGATAGGATAGGGTTAGTTAAACCCAAGGTTAGGTGGAATGGATTAGGCTAGAGGGATGGTTAGGTTAGGTGGTTAGAAGTTAGGAGGCATGTGGGTAATTTGAATTTTAAAAATTCAAATAATAGGAAAAGACTAATTAATTTTCAACAACTCATAAATTGATTTGTTTTAATTAATTAGGAGATTAGAAGAAATGAATTTAAATGGAGGGAGGATTAATTTATTTGAATTAATTAATCAAAGGGGACTATGGAAATGAACCTATTAAATAAATCCTTAGATTTATTAATAAGTAGGTGAAAGGGAGAATTTAATCAAATTGTTAATGAATTCAATTAAATTAGGAAGGTGGATTAATTAAATAATTATTTAATTAATTATCTTCAGACCATTTTTAGGTGTATACACCTATGACTACCATGGAAGACACGGGTGTTGTTTGGCAAGCTAATTCATCTTTTGAAAGATTACAATCTCTCAATCAAGAACACATTATTCCTTAAATTTTAATCTGCTTGTTTGGAAAGTGATTTGTAATACTCAAATCTGTAGTACAATGTTCAATTGGAGTGATTGTACCCGATTTGGTGTAAGGGTGTATAATTGGTTGTATCAAACATTCCAAAGTGTTTTGGTTTAACATATATTCATAAATCATGTATGTGCAAAGGATTCCTATATAACTAGAAAACACAATGGCCAGTTATCCATGTGTTTAGGTAGATGGATTTCTTTTTATATATTCAATAATTAATTTTGGTGTATATAGAGAAGAAGAAGCATAAAAGCCCAAAGTGATGATATAAAAGTGTTCATTATAAATTAGTTTTCCCATCATGATGGTCCATGGTCATCTGAGACCACTTGTATGCTAGGTTCATGGTAAATTGAAACCACTTGTTGCAAAGTTTGTGGTTAGCTGAAACCACTTGTGCATAAGGTTTGTGGTTAGCTAAAACCACTTGAGTGCAAAGTTTCATGGTTATCTTGAAACAACCTGAATTATATCATTTTGGGGGTAAGATGTTAAAAACCCAAAGCGATTATGATGAGGGGAAGAAGTACACTAAACAAAAGAACTTGTTAAATGTTGTAAATGGGTACATGAGAAGGCTTTAGGTTGGGATCCATCTTTTCTAGGTTATTGGGGATTATATGAAAACAATTGGCCAATTTATTAATGGGGGTATTCTAGAAGTTATATAAATTAATTATCTATCTAGTTGTCAACACAAACTAGGAGGACTCCTTGAACAGAGCCTTTAAGATCAACAATATCTTTAGCTACCCCACATTGATCCTACCTTATCTCATCTCACCATTAAATTTGTAGCTAACTCTGATCTATAGTCTATGTAGAATTTGTTACATATCTACCTATATATTGAACTAAATTGAAATTCAATCTTAGAGCTCATATTTGAGCTTCTCCTTTGATTTCTTTCATCCTTCAATTCCTTTAACATCTCATAGAAATACAATTCTTGTTTGTGGGAAACTAGATTGATCAGTCTACTAGTACAATCCTCTCTTCTAACTTCTAGAATTTTTTATGTTGACAAGTTGATAAAGACAAACGAGAATATAATGGTGCATGGGAAAACGTTACGAATATCGATTGTGTCAAATAATTGGAGATTCTTTTGTCAATATTATTTTTGAGAGGCTAAGAATCCATGGCTCGCATAGCTTGTTAACCTTCTGTTTAAGAATTCTATTTTTTTTTATGTACAAGTGGAAAAATAAATTGTAGTCCATCAATTCTTAGGCTTAGTTTTTAGGTATTGAGAGTATTTTATATTTCTATTAATGTTGGAGGCATCTAATTGAATTTCAATTGAGGCATACATATTCCACCTTCTAAGTTTTAAACTAATATCCTCTCTTTTAATAAAAATAATTGTTTCACTAAATCATGTGTGTGTGTGTGTGAGTGGTTATGTGCATTAATTAAAATGTATAGCAATAATTGTGTGTGTGTGTGTGTGTGTGTGTGTGTGTGTGTGTGTGTGTGTACAATTAAAGATGCAATTGTACTATAATTTATTAATTTTCTAAGTTTGTTCTTTCAATGTTTTGAATAAATCTAATTTTATAGTGGATTTATCATGATTAAAAAATTAAAAAATTAATATTTATTATAATTTTTAGAATGATATTAGAGAGAGTTGTGTTCTTGTAAAATATTGTGTTCGTATTATAAGTTAAAAATATTAAGGGTTTCATTATTAGCAACAATGTGTGTGCGTGTACACAAATATATACATATTTACACACATATATGTATACATACATACATACACGTGTATGTGTGTCAATGTAAATCATTAGAAGTTAAGAAAAGTATCACATTTTCATAGGATTTGATGAGGTCCATGGATGTATGAGAGAACACTAGTTAGCAAGTTCAAAATAGAAACCATTCAAAAGTTGTAAGAAGATAATGAAGGGTGACTTTATAATGTGATCTTATATTGATAAAACTTGATACCCAAGATTATCTAACTATCAATTTTGAATAGTCTATCTCAATTTATTAGCAACAACATATGAAGATATTAATAATGCAACCCACTTTCTTAACTAAATCAAATAATAGATTTCACATAAATTATAGAGTACATTTTCAGTTTATACAATATTATCAGACTCACCATCTTAAATTTTTAATTTAATTAAAATATATATAATCTATTAATGTGTTAGCACTTAACAGCTTACATCTTAGATAACTTATAAATAAAGAAAATTGTAATTATTTTAAAAGAACTCATTATAGATTTATAACAATGTATTTTTCTTCAAATCTAGAGGTGAAAAAATCAATACAAACATATCGAAATATAAATATGAAGTAAGGAAAATGAGAGTTTGAACGGTTGACAAACATTTGAAACGTAAGGAGTTCAGAAACTTCGTTTACTAGTCGTGGAGTGGATGTCAAGGAACTTCTTATCCTCAGCTCTACGCATCCTCAAAAATATCAGAAATCCAATCATACAAACAGACATGACTAGCGACCGCCTGAGCACGTGGGCATTAGTCAACTGCAAACTGGAACAGCCCTTTGAAATGATTCACACTTCACCCTTTTCACATTTAGAAAGCATTCAACATTCGGATGTTTGGGATTGGCGTATCTTTATACACCCCCTCATCTAAATAAGCGGAATTTACGATTGGAATATTCGGATGTTTGGGAAATGATTTCTAAAGGGGTGGTGGACTAAATAAGCGGAATTTACGATTGGAATATATGAGTGAAAATTATATCTAGAGTATATGATTGAAAAATGTTACTTGGGACCTATATTGCACATGATGGTATGGTATGGAGAGAAATTTCTAAAGGGTGGGAGACTAGATGAGTGGCATTTACATCTAGAATATATGGTAGACAATATCACATGGTAACCTAAACAAGGGATGGAGGCATGACCTAAAGATGCATCATAATTGTAAGATGTATGACATTTGTGATGGGTTTGTGATATCTATACTTACATTTTGAATATAATTTTCTATGATAACATTATTTGTTAGTTTAGGATTTCATAGATTTCTCCTCATCTAATTTCTTTATGGAAGAGGACAATAAAACCGGCTATACAAGTTTGGGTTATACTTAGGGTCTATTGAAATGTGCTCATATTTTATAATGAAATCCTTACCATTTTTGGTATTTTTGGTTCATCAATTTTCCCATTATATCTTGTACTAAAACCGAAGTCCTTATGAGTTTTTTCCTTTGTGCATGTTGCTATTGTATTCTTAATACTTATAATTTGATAATGACTAGTATTTTTGGTTTTTACAATTAAATAAGTATAACTTGATCCCCTTAAATATCATCACAAAATTGGCCATTTTCCTCCATTAATTAATATTTATCTAAAAACTTACTATCCTTGATTATCCATGTACGGTGGTTGTTTGTTTATATCTAACAAGGTAGTCATTCATCGCCTAGGGAATACGTATTTCATTAGAAAAGGTTATATGAGTTTAAGATGGAATAAATTATTTGAATTGAGACCTACTTTAATTTTATGACTTTTTCTAAAGCTCTACATATTTTTTAAAACATAACATATAATTAAACTTTTGAGATTGAGAAGTTGTAGAAAAATAAAGATTAAAAGGGAAGTGTTCCTTAATCAATCCATGTATTCTATTACAAAAACTCGTACATATATTTAATATATGATAAATATCAATTCATAATAGTGATTTATCAAATAATTCTAAATCACATCATAGATACCAAAACCTATAACATTATCGTAAGGGATTCTTGGAAACATAACTATACAAGTGGGGTGGTAGAAATGTTTTAGAAACATCGTTTATGTTCACTAAAAAATGGTTTTTATGTGTTGAAGAGATATAGCATGAGAGTGGTTAACATTAATTCCAAATAATTTTTATAGAAACATAGTATTGTAAGGGCTTAAGAAAATTTAGAAGGTGGTATAAAAATTCTTATATTCACAAAGGGTTAATAGATAACTTAAATAACACAATGTCTAAATGATTACTAAATTAAAATGGTAAAGCATTCAAGGGTTTAAAATTATGAATTAAAAAGTAGGCAAATGAAGGGTATTAGAAAAATCAAACAACGATGTATTAACATCATGCTTAATACATGAATAATAGTAATAAAGGAATAGATGGATGGGAAAATGATCATCATTCTTAATACATGAATAATAGTAATAAAGGAATAGATAGATGGGAAAATTGATTAAACATGGTGTTAGAAAAATATTAGAATGAAAAAAAAAAAGTAGAGATTGTGGCCTGATTTTAATTTCAACTTGTAAGAAAAATGAAAAATAGGAATAACATTTACATAAGTTCCATAGTAAACCAATGTTCATCAATAATGCCTCAATCTCAAAGAGGTTTTTTCTAATCAAAATTTTAGTAGATTTTTTGAAAGTTATGAAAATGTATAATATTTAATTAATGTTGATCTAAAAATCTAATGCACCATTAAAAACCAGTTGTAAGTATTTTTTAATGCATTGATTCAACCACTAAAATGTAAAAATGTACTTTGGGATAGGTGGTGGGTGGTTATTGATATTTTTAAGGCATTAGTAAAGGTTCTACTCAAGATATAGAGGAGGCATCTCATACACAAAGCTAGTTGATGTGACCTAGTTGAGACCTTATTCTCTATTTTACTATCCCTTCAATTGTGAAGGATCTAATGTACAAATTTAAATGCTTTAGTCTATTAGCTCCTTGAAATTTACCTTATTTGAACATAACATGTATCTATCGTAGGGTGAGGCTTCAAGGAATGAATTATCACTGCATATCTATCGATGTTTTAAACTATAATATTGTTATGATTCATATGAACCTTTAATGGGCCACAAACCATAAAGCATATATGTTGATGAGGATGTTCAACAAGTAACCAAGATGTTTCACACACTCTTGTGCTTTAGTTTCTTGTTACATGCTACATTTATTGTATTCATTACGTTAAATGATTTATAGATTTATATACTTACCCTAAACTTATATATAATGTACTAGTTTTCCTCTCTAATTCTTTACCTTTAATGGGTGTAAACAATTGAAGGGGCATATATGTTGCTAATAATTTTATGTTGATATTTTATATAGTTATAGGCAATCAAACAAAATCTGACCACTCAAACAAGCAACACATAAAATGTAAAATAAATCCTATCAACCCATGGTTATTGAGCTATAAAGAGAATTGCCAATTTTTATGTACAAATTTATTTTATGTAACTCTTCTCTCTCCCTCTATTTTTAATGATCAATGATCTAGTAATAATTAGCTTATAGTTGTTTCCATTCTTACATGCATGAACTAAGATAAGTTCATTGCATTATTTTTCCTCTATCTTGTAGGCTCTCATGAAACTCACATGCCAAAAGAATGTCGACCCACCATTACATTATGTGAATGTTATATTTCTATTTGTATCTAAATATTCACCTCACATGCACATGTTTGCAAGTGTGACATATTTTAAGATTCACATGCACCTCAAAGTGAGAAAAATCATTTACTCATTTTATTGCACAATCATACAAACTAATCCTTGACATCATCTATACATAGACATAGATTCTTATATATTCACCTAGATTATGCATTTATTATGCCTATTCATGCACCCATCCCTATAAGTTATTATTTACCTTGATTTTACAACATGTTCCCATGTTTGGGGTCATTTCTACCCTTGTGTGACATTTATTCCACACTTATATATCTAATCCTTGATATCCCAAAAATTCAAATTAAAATTCTAGTTGATAATTACACATCCTTTTTTCGATCTAGAGCTAACAAAGCACATGTTTGTGCTAGTAATTTTACTCCATGCCTAAATTTAAAGGGTTTTGTTTGCAAAGATGAATGAAAAATCGTTCATATTTTAAAGAAGGTAATGCTATAATCACTTCCATTGGTACATTAAAAATAAATAAAAATCTAAACATAATTATTCTGCAAGTATTTATAGGGCCAAAGATTATTATTTTTTATCATTAGCGTGATCTTAAAGATATGAATTGTAGGAGTTGGACCCTCAACTTATCCCCTAACAATCACAACCTTTTAGATGCATTCTTAGTTATTGCTAGTTTAGACAGTAGAGCAAAGAACAATGAATCTAGTAAACTAGGAGACATTAGTGTAAGTACTAATTTGACTTGGATATAGGTAAGTCCTGTTTCTAGTCTCAAGAATATCCTAATTTCATAACTATAATAGAATTACTCATCTCCAAACTTAAAACCAAATACCATAAACTTATTTCACATTTATTTTCTTAAATAATATTTAATTTTAAATGACACACATAGAATTATCAATATATTATCTAAATTTATGCTTCGAATATACATCTTATTAAATCAATCTAAATCAATAAAAAAAACTTCTTTTTCCTTATATGTTTTAAATAATTATATAAAATATTAAGAAATCCTAAAACATAATTACATATAAGATATTTATGATAATTTGCTTTATTGAATAATATCATTTTCTAAAGGAAGAATCTAAAAGAAAAGTTGAAGGCGAGTTTTGCACCCACGCATTTAAAAGTAATTAAATTTACATGAATTTTGATTACACTAAAAATATCAAAAGAATTTTAAGAGAAAAAATATCCTTAATTTTTATGGTGTAGGTTTCCTTTTTCCCTTGATTTTAATGTATTTTTTCCGCTCTCCTTATTTGCCGCTACAGTAGAACACGTCTCATAATCAATCAAAAAGCTAAATATAATTTTTAATGATAAGATTAACAAGTTGTGTGGTCCATGGATCCTCCGCTTCTCAAGAATTATAATTACAAGAATCTCCAATACTCTTTCCCACATATCAGAATATTCTCGTTTGTGGTTGTCTTAAGAGGAAAGGATTGATCAATTTGTCTGTGAGGCGTTGAGGGAATGCAAGGGCACTGACGGATTGCAGGGCTGTTGAAATTGTGAAGATTTGTTGAGGAATGGATGCTTCAGAAGCTGCGAGGCAGTCCATCTCTTGCCTGCGTCCTTTTCAAGACAACATCTGATAAAACTCTGAAACTCTGCAGATGCACTGCCGGGTGCAGAGGGCGGCTCTCCAAAGCATATGGCACACATGAGTGTAGGCCAATCTGCTTGCTCTCCATCTGCTACAAACGGGAAATGACCCAAATAGCATTCCAACAGTGTCAATCCCAAGCTCCAAATATCTCCAGCATAACCGTTATAACTTCCACCATAGCTCTGTGGGTCGAATCTCTCGGGGCTCATGTAAGCACACGTTCCCACATAGGAATTGCAGCAGGGATCTATGGTATGTGATAGAATTCTGCTCACCCCGAAGTCTGCAATTTTAATTTGCTTGGGACTCTTTCTAGTCAAGAGATTGGAGGGCTTAATGTCTCTGTGAACAATCCTCTGGCTGTGAAGGTATTTCAATCCCTCCACCACTTGCCGGGCAACCTTCGCAAGGGAGGATTCAGTCAGCCTTCTCTTGTGCTTTAATAAATCGGCAAGGGAGCCTGCATCCATGTATTCCAGCACAAAATTAATGTTCCCCCCCTGGTGAAAGGCACCCATACATTTGACAACATAGGGACAATCAGTTTTCCTAAGGATCTCCATCTCCGTGTTGATGTGGGAAGTGGGGGTGGAATCATGGTCCAGGCGGATGACTTTTAGGGCATAATAGGTGGAGGATTTAGGGTGGAGGAGCTTGTAGACAACGCCTCCGCTACCATGTCCGAGTATCCCAACTCTTTCGAAATCAGAGAGCTGTATGGGAGGAAGGGGCAGTGGAAGAGGCTTTTGCAGGGGTAACCTCTGATTTTGCACAGGGATCGGAAGCTTCAATCCCAACCGCTTCTTGGATTCCATCAGTTATCACTTTGCTGTTAGAGGAATTTGGTCTATAAAGAGGCGTCAATCCGGAATCCCAGAAAGTAAAGTAATACTATGGCCTCATGGATAATTGGAAGGTAAGGACTTATTGTTTTATAATTAGAAAGTAAAGACTTATTGTTTTTTCTTCCATCATTTGGAAGCCCCTGCACGAAATTGAATGTTCTGAGAAGCAGGGACGAAACAGAGGTGGAGATCCCTGTTTGAGAACGAGTTAAGGGGTGACGCGAGATTAAAATGACGTTCAGAGAACATTTCAGCCGCTCGTCCCTTGGTGCGCACTCCACAATCAGATAGCAAATAGTCCTAGCTACTTAGATATAAACGTTTCTCATTCATACTGGAGTGGAGTATGCTATGTTCATGAATAGCGACCGCTTAAGCACGTGGGCACCAGTCAACTGCGAACTGGAACAGCCGGTTGAAATGTGGTGTAAAATTGAATATGAATCACACTACACTCCTTTACACATATAGAAAGCATTGAACATTCGGAGGTTTGGGATTGGCGCATCTTCACATACTTCCAATAGTAGAAGTAGAAAACTCTACGAATTACTCTCAATCAAGCAGTTATAGTTGAGACGCCTCTAAAAGGGAAGTGATAGGTAGCTGATGAAGTCAAAGAGTTTTTTTTAGTGTGTCTCATTATAATTATAATGAATTTATTTTTATTATAGAATTAAAAATATACTATTTATTAATATTTTAAAATGAAAGATTGAGGATTATGTACTTGCAAAATATTGTATTTATATTATTTTTTTCGATGTAAGACGACATAACTTGATATATTTGTCCCTAAAAATTGTAACATTTGAATGGTAGAGTAAAAAGACTACTTAATAGTTATGTCTAATCAAGCCATGTGACTTAGTCTAACTAGGACTAATAAATTAAAATAATAATATAATATAATAGATTTAAAATATTTCAAATTTATATTATGAATATTATTTTCAATAAATTATAAAATAATATCATAATAATCAAAACAATATAAATTAATAATAATATTATTTTATAATATTATTACACAAACAAATAGAAAATAATAATAATTGCAATAATATTATTGCATATTATTGCAACTAACATTAATAATATAATATTATATAGTTCTATTTTGATTTTTTTATTGTTTTCCATGTTGTGCCACCACTGCTACTAGCTTACATATATTTGATTTTAATCAACTCGGCATATTATATATATATTTGATTAAAAGCAAATATATGTAAGCTTGTAGCAATCGTGGCACAACATGGAAAACAATTAAAAAATCAAAATAGAACTATATAATATTATATTATTAATGTTTGTTGCAATAATATGTAATATTATTATTGCAATTATTATTATTTTCTATCTGTTTGTGTAATAATATTATATAATACTATTATTATTAATTTATATTGTTTTGATTATAATGATATTATTTTATAATTTATTGAAAATAATATTCATAATATAAATTTGAAATATTTTAAATCTATTATATTATTATTTTAAATTATTTTTAGATAATATATATTTTTTGTAGTTTTATTGGTAATATTATATTAATAGAGTGTTATATGATAAGTATAATACTATTATATTCTTATTTTGAAATTGTAATATCATTTTATAGTTATTAAGTGTATAATATGAGGGTCAGGGTTTAAATCTTGGTTAGAGTTAGGGTTAGGATTATGGTTAGGGGTGGGGCTACGGTAATAGATAAGATTATGATCATGATAGAATAAAAATTATGATGGGCTTTAGTTGAAGATTAGGGTTAGGGTTAAGGCTAATATCATAGTTAGGTTTATGCTTAGGATTAGGTTTTGCATTAGAGATATTTATAATGAGGGTTAGAGTTATAATTATAATGAGGGTTAGTATTATACTTAGGATTAGGGTTCAGGTTGGGGTAAGAGTTAGGATTGGAGTTAAACTTAGTGATTGTAATTAGGGTTAAGGTTAAATATTATAATTATTAATTACAAATAAAATTAGGATTAGGGTTAGGGTTAGAATTATAATTAAGATTAGGGTTAGGGTTAGGGTTAGGGTTAAGATTGTGATCAAAGATAGTATGTGATGATAGCTATAAGAGTTAGGGTTTGGGTTAGGATTAGGGTTGGGGCTAGACTAGGGTTAGGGTCAAGGTTAGAATTATAAGATTAAGGTTATGGTTTAGGTTAGGGTTTAAGATTAGGATAAGAATTATATATAGGATTTATTCTTAGGATTAGGGATAGGTTTTTAGCTATAGTTAGAGTTAGGGTTATGGTTAGGATTATTGTTAGGGTTAGGGTTTATGGTTATGGTTATGGTTAGGTTAGGGTTAAGGTTTAGAATTATGATTAGGTTTATAGTTTATATCATGGTTGGGGTTGGAGTCAGGGTTAAGTTTATGGTTATGCTTAGGGTTACAATTATGGCTAGGATTATCGCTAGGGTTAGGGTTTACAACATGGTTAGGGTTAGGGTTAAGGGTTATGATTAGGATTAGATTTCAGGGTTAAAGTTATGATAATGGTCAGGGTTATACCATGGTTAGGGTTAGCTTCAAGGTTACGGTTAGCTTCAAGGTTAGGGTTTTGTTTAGGTTTAGGATTGTGGTTAGGGTTATGGTTAAGGATTACAATTAGGGTTAGGGTTAGGGTTATCATTAGGGTTTAGTGTTAGGGCTAATTTTATGGTTAGGATTATGTTTTATTATTAGTGTTACAATTATGTGTAGAGTTTATATCAAATTTAGGGTTTAGTGTTAGTGTTAAGTTTATGGTTAGGGTTTATTGTTAGTGTTACAATTATGTTTAGAGTTTATATCAATTTTAGGGTTAGGGTTAGGGTTAGGGTTAGGGTTAGGGATAGGTTTTAGTGTTGAGGTTAAGCTTATGGCTAGGGTTAGTGTTTATTGTTAGTGTTACAATTATGCTTAGAGTTTATATCAAATTTAGGGTTAGCCTTATGGTTAGGGTTTAGTGTTAGGGTTAGGGTTTATTATTAGTGTTATAATTATGTTTAGAGTTTATATCAAATTTAGGGTTATGAGTAAGATAATTTGGTTTAGGGTTAAGATTAGCATAATGGTTAGGGTTATGGTTAGCATTAGGATATACATCATGGTCAGGGTTAGGGTTAGGGTTAGGGTTAGTATTATGTTTAAGGTCAGGATTTATGATTATGTTTATGGTTAGGATTTACATTAGGATAATGGTTAAGATTAGGGTCATGGTTATCTTTTAGTGTTATGGTTAGGACCATGAGGGTAAGGGGCAGGCTTTACATCATGGTCGAGTTAGAGTTTACATCATGGTTAGGGTTATGAGTAAGACAATGGTTTAGGGTTAAGATTAGGATAGTGGTTAGGGTTAAAAATATGGTTTGGGTTATGGTTAATGTTAGCATTAGGATATACATCATGGTGAGGTTTATGGTTAGTATAATGTTTGGGGTTAGGGTTTATGATTGTGATTAGGGTAAGGGTAAGGGTAAGGGTTAGGGTTAGGGTTAGGGTTAGCATTAGATTTTAGGGTTAGATTTTAGTGTTATGGTTAATATTATGGCTAGGGTTGAGGTTTATGTCATGACCAGGTTAGCGTTTACATCATGGTTAGGGTCATGAGTAAGATAATGGTTTAGGTTTAGGAATATTTAGGGTTAGGGTTAGGATTATTTAGGGTTATGATTAAGATTATGTTTAGAGTTAGAGTTTGCATCATGGTTATGGTTCAAGTTAGGTTTTACACCATGGTTAGAGTTAGGGTAAGGGTTGGGATTATGATTAGATAATAACTTAAGGTTAGGATTAGGATAATGGTTAGGATAAACATTATGGTTAGGACCTTAGGTTTAGGGTTATGGTTATGGTTAGCATTAGGATATACATCATGGTTATGGTTAGATTTAGTAATATATTTAGGGTTAGGGTTAGGGTTAGGTTTAGGGTTAGCGATAAAGTTTAGGGTTAGGGTTTAGTGTTGGGGGTTTACATCAAGGTTAGGGTTATGAGTAAGATAATGGTTTAGAGTTAATATTAGCATAATGGTTAGGGTTAGGGTTAGTATTATGTTTAAGGTTAGTAAATTTATGATTATGTTTATGGTTAGGATTTACGTTAGGATAAGGGTTAAGATTAGGTTCACTGTTAACTTTTAGTGTTAGGGTTAGGACCATGGGGGTAAGGGTTAGAGTTAAAGATAAAAATACGGTTAAGGTTAGGGTTTGAATTATAGGTAGACTCAATTTTATGATTAGGGTTACAATATCATATAGAAATAGATTTAGCTTATGGTTATAGATAGAATTATGGTTAGAATTAGGGTTAAGTTTAAAGATAAAATTGGGGTTAGGATTTGAATTATAGTTAGAGTTAGCTTTACAATAGGTATTAGGATTTAGTTAATAAATAGATTCAAGGTCATTGCAATAGGCCTGCAAATCTTTGATGTTCTCCTCATAATAACTAAAAATACTTGATGTAAAAGTATTGTAAATCTTTGATGTGCTTCTCATATATGCTTTCTTTTTTTCTTCTCATATATGATTTCATATTTTAAGATGCATAATATGACAATCTTACATTGATTAAAGTGGTTCATAATATAAATCCATATACTCTCTAAGTTCGTTGTCAAATATCAAAAGGAAATAATAATACATGACTATTCTAAGTATAGATTATCAATGCCCCCTTTTACTAACTTCTAAAGAAATGAAACCATTAATTTAAGGATCCTAATGTTTTAAAAACAATTAGAGAACATATTAAATGGTATTTATATTATATTCTATATTTGTTATAAATAACTTTAAAGTAAAATAAAGTAATACTTTTACACTAAATAATAATAGTAAATGAATATTATCAAATAATAATTTGATGTTTTTTTTTTATTATTATATTTATTCATATAAAATATATTATCATACATTTTTGAATTGAAGTTAAACTTATGTTGTGTAGGTATTAGCATAAATCAACTAATTTTAAATAGTATCCTTTTACTTGTGAAATTTTAAAAAAATAGAAATTAATCTAGATATATAAGCAACATTTCTATTCTATTTTTTCTTCTTGCATGTAAATCAATTCAATTTCTAAAATTAAACTCAATTATTTTTTTTTATTTTTTAAATTGAATCAACAATTAGTTTTACAATAAATTTAAAAATAAAATCTAGATATAAATAGAATATTTCTAAAAAAATTGTAGATATATAAATAATATTTCTATTCTATTTTCCTTTTTACATGCAAATCACTAAAAATTCTAAAATAATTTAAAATTTTTTTATTTTATTTTTTACAACTAAAATCTAGATTTAAATGGAAATTTTCTATATTTTTCTAAATACATCAACAAAATTTCTATTTTATTTCATCTTTTAACATGCAAATCATTTCAAAATCTAAAATTAAACTAAATCTTAATTTTCGAAAGAAAATTTAAAAAAATAGAAATTAATCTAGATATATAAGCAACATTTCTATTCTATTTTTTCTTTTTGCATGTAAAATCAATTCAATTTCTAAAATTAAACTCAATTTTTTTAATTTTTTTTAAAATTGAATCAACAATTAGTATTGCAATAAATTTAAAATTAAAATCTAGATATAAATAGAATATTTCTAAAAAAATTATAGATATATAAATAAGATTTCTATTCTATTTTCCTTTTTGCATGCAAATCACTACAAATTCTAAAATAATTTAAAATTTAGTTTTAATTTTTTAAAACTAAAATCTAGATTTAAATGGAAATTTTATATATTTTTTTAAATACATCAACAAAAATTTTATTTTATTTCATCTTTTTACATGCAAATCATTTCAAAATCTAAAATTAAACTAAATCTTAATTTTAGAAAGAAATAATTTATAATTGATTTTTGAGATTTACAAAGATTAGTAAGATTCTTATCATCAAATTTAAGACAATCTAAAATTGAATAATTGAATTTAAACAAAATCATAAAAAACAATTTACCAAATTTAAGACTATTATATATTTTTATATTCAATTTTTAAGTCATTAATATTTTTCTCCATAATAAACTAAATTTATGTAGATTAATTTCAAATATATAAAAAAATAGCAATAAAATTCACAATAATCTAATGTCTAAAAAAATAATTTTAACTAACATTTAAAAAGTGACTTTTTTTATAACTTTATCTCTTGAAAAGAAAGGGAAATTTTTTTTAAAAATTTTTTTACCAGACCGTTATCATGCAGCCGCTAAATAGAAGATCCGCAGTCAAAATGTGCAGTAAATAATTTAGTTAAAGAAAAAAAAATAGAGATAGGAAGAGCTGCAACATCCAGGAATAGTCACACTCTCTATTGAACATCTCGCAGATTACAACTACATCCTTCCCATTTGCATAAAATTAAAACAATGGAAACTTGTATTCTATTTTGATTATTGCACAGGTGATTAAAGAAGAACACAGAGAAGTAGATTCTACTATTGGTAATGCAAAGCAGATGATATCTAGAAGAATTCGAGATAAGGTTAGTAGTGGCATTGCTGCATACATATGATAATAAGAAATGCTGATATTGAGATATGTCTATGCAGGGCTGGAAATAAATTATTATTAGTTCCTGCATGCGGGAAACTATAGCGGAGGGCTATAAACATTAACTCATGATTAATCTCTAACAAATGCAACCAATAAGATCAGATTTTTCCTTTTTCCTTTTTTAGTGCTATGTTCAATCTAAGAAACATGTGAGTTTTTTAAACATAAAATTTAAAAAAACTATTTTTCTGAGATGCAATTCAACTGAATTCGGTGGTAACAGATTGTCAAAAGGAAAATAAGAATTACGAGACAAGAGAACGCATGTTTCCCAAGGTCTCTGGCAGAGTGTTATAGACTGTATATTTAGCAGAACAACCTCGAAAGAAAAGACCACAGGCTTTGTAATGTGGAAATTATGTATTGTGCCTGGCACCTTGCAAGATGATTCACTTAGCCAAACTGTTGTGTGAGTGCCTTGTTGCATACCAGTTTGACAGGTATGTCAACTTCTTCCCTCGATTATCCTACATTTCTATTTCATACACCATTATAGACATTTTTTGAGCAGTAAAGCATATTAGTCATACAAGGGTCATTGCACCATTCTTTCCTTTTCCTTTTACATGTGAGAAAGCTTTATCTCGGTTTTAAGGGTTTGCCATTATAAGCAGACACATAGCACATGCTAACAACCACTATGATTTCGGCGGTACACAAAAACCTTAACAGAGAATTCCTTTTCTAGTTTTATTTTGCAGATGTGATTTGGATAGCTTTGATATCAGTGTAGTAAAATACTGTTCATCTTCTCTTGTGAATGTAGAATCATTTTCACATAAGTTTTTAAGGCATTTATAGATTTTACTCATTCAAGTGTGGATTCAAGTTGGGGGTAGTCCAGAAATTGTGGCCCGTTTAGACGCAACCGTTAAAGACTAGGAAAATCGACAGAATGAGATAATTAAAGGCTTTGTATCTATAAATCCAGACAATGGAAAACCCAAATTGAAAAGCCATTCAAAGGTTTGTTGGGGCAATTCGTTCTAAGAGGCACGACATGTTTAGGAAAAAAAAACTCAATTCATAGGTGTTTGCTATGTAAGGGGATTTGAAGGCAAACATCGGCAAACAGATTCTCTGTGTTGTGTCTTTCTATGTTGTGGCAAGTGGGGGTTTCTTTCTTCAGGCCTTTGGAATTAGTTTCCTTTAACAGGAGCCTACAATTTTAACCTTAGTCTTTTCCTTATGCACCACAGTGAGGAAGCCGCATGATAGCAGGGGATGATCTTGATTGTTGGTGTAATTATTTTGTAGGTTGTGGGGATTTGTTTGGCAAGCACAAGGTATTCTCACTTAAACCTGGTGAAATCATTTTATACGACGTCGGTGGAGAGCAGGGCATGGAATTTTGATCGCTACCTCATTGTGAGGTGTGGGCGTCTTCTATTCTATCTCTCTCAAAGTAAAGCGATTTACCTCTGCATGTTTTTGGTCCTGCAAGGAATTTTTTCATTATTAAATCTTTTCTTGAAGAGCTTTTATTAATGCATTACCTTTTTCTCGAAGAAAACCCTAGCCAAGCGGCTGTCACTTGGCGAGGAAGAGCATGGCGTTGAGCTTTGGATTGAAACCCTAAGGATGCTTGTATCGCGCTAAAGATTCAGGTTGAGTCCACGAAAGCCCTCGCCAACAACCTCAAAAATTCCCTTGATAAATTGATGGTTTAACATGCCTGTGCACTGTAGCTTTGAAGCAACAAATTCCTTAGCAATTTTTGTTTTGCTTTGTTTTGTTTTGGCCATTGGAATTGATCTGTAGTGTTTCTTTTGCACAGGTTATAAGCCTTGAACGATCGACTGGAATGCCCATGCTTTACATTGTTAAGGCAGGCAAATTTATTAGATGGGGAAGTCCTATTGCACCTTCAGAGGCAGAAATTTATGCATGCATGTATCTATAAATGGGTTGCATTCCCCGTATTTTGTTATTTCCTGTCTTAAATTTAATGGTTGTATAATGTTTCAATTATGGAGATTGATTGAGGATGGTGTGTTTGGAGTGAAATTAAGCCCATTATGTCTTGTTTTTCTAGACTTGAACTTTGCAATTCATGGGCATATACTTTTTGGATGTAAATGTAATTTTCATATATCTAGGGCCAGGCCATTTAAGGAGCACTAGAGTCTTGAAGACACAAATCTCTGGTTTCGGATGCTAAACTTTTTCATGTGATGATACAAATGTATTCTAAAGAGTAGTTCTCATCAAGGTGAGGCTTTTTATCTACCAGTTGACATTCATGCGTTCTACTACTTGGTTGTAACAAGCGATTTTTAAAGCAGTCTAATATGCTTTCCACTTTTGAATACAAAATCTTAGAGAAACACCCTATCAAGATGGTCTGTTCTAGTTTGCCATGACTGTTCCAGGGCAATGCATGTAGGTGCCCCCTCTAGTGAGGTTTGCTACAAAAACATTTTAACTAGACACCATTTATTTCAAGGTGTTTTTATCCACAATATTTAATTTCAATGTAGTCACTTATTGCTTTGGATTTCAAATATATGTGTAAAAAATTAGAATTCCTGATTTTGTCTATTCCCTAGGATTGTACAAAATTTATTTGAAGATAATGTATATTTTAACAATGTGTGTATTGAATCAGATGGGTGAGAGAAAAAATTAGAATTCTTTATTTTCTCTATTGCCTAGCACTCTATTGAATTATATATAATCTTATAATAATGTATTTTCTTCGACTCTCAAATCAGATGGAGAGATCTGCCCCAACGTCTTGAAAATTTCCTGGAACCCATCATGGACTCTACAATATGTCTGTCATATCATAATTTACTTTAATGGCTTACTCAGAGGTAGATAATCAATTAAACTATTATCGTGGTGTGATCTACTTTAACCTTTAAGAACTTTGATGTAGCGGCCTTGCCACCAATTTTTTTTCTATTAGGGCATGTTCCCATGCGGCTGCTTAGCTTATTTTGGCTAGCAGCTGCTGCTCAATATTTTTAGGGATTATTTGTGAAGCAGTTGACCCCATGAAGATTTATCTTTTCTGCTTATTTTTAAGCAAAACATCTTAAATTTATATTAATAGCATTAATACTATTTTGTGCACTTAAATTTTCAAAAAAAAAAGAAATAAAATCTTTAAAAAAAGAGGGAAAGAAAATTGTGGAGCCATGTGGCATTTTTGTTAATAAGCAGCCACTGCTTATTTCTAGCCCCCCCTTTGTTCCATAGCTTATTTCTAATTCCTAAACAATAGCTGCTCCACCAAAATAGGGAAAGATTCTCAATTATCCCTTTTTTGACAATTTTTAAGTTGCATGGGAACACTTAACTGCTTAAATTTAAGCAGAAAATAGAGTTAAGCAGCCACATGGGAACATGATGTTAGATGTGGTACCATGTGACCCGATTCTAATATATTTGTCAAAAGTATTGATGATATGCTTGTACGCTAAATTTTAGGTTTAGAAGATTTTTTCTCACTGCCAACTTCCAAGGGGTTAAGAATTACTATAGTATATGTTATAAAATATATCTACTTAAATATTCATGGATCGGAGTGTTTAGTTAGCATATTCATGAGTGGCCTCTAATTTTATTATGCCCCTACCTATAGAAATAGTTTTAGGTTCAAAAGCCTTACAAAACGTTGCAGGTTGAGCTTTAAGGAAATTTAAAACTAAAAATAGAATCTCTGGTTTCCATCTTCATCTTTAGAGATTTATTTCAAGATGTGTGTCTGGTGTTTGGAAATAGCTTAAACATATTAATAACTTCTCAGCTTTGAATATATCCTACATGAGTTTTAGCTTACAAAAAGTTTTTTCATTTTATGGTCTGTTTGAGAAATTCTTAACCTTTTGACTCGATGGCTCTGTTTATAGACTCGTTTTGTATGGTCTATTTGAGAAATTCTTAACCTTTTGACTCGATGGCTCTGTTTATAGACTTGTTTTGAAATAGAGATAAGTTCACAAGTTATAATACCAGCGACATGTCAGCTTTTCCTTGATTTGCACTGCTAATCTTAGAACAAATGCTCATTCCCTGATCCTCTTAGAGAGCTCTATGGACTGATATAAGTTTGACTTTTTTTTTTGGCTCTTGTTTGTAAGTATTGGTTGCCTGGTTCAAAGGTAGTATGCTCTAGTTTATAAGAGATGTCAAAATTCCTTTATTGTTCACAAAGGTGAATGCTGCAAAGATTGAAAGGTTGCACGCATTTTTCTAGTTATAATCTTTTATTTTGAACCAAACATGGACAATTTCTTATTGATTTTACTTCCATATATGCTATTTTTTTAAGAAGCTAAAAGTTCTTTTTGAAATGTTCATGTGGCAGGGTGATGACCATGAACAAAGGAAGGAGCACCACCATCACCATGGTCACCATCATCGCAAATCTTATGATGATGAGTGATCTAGATGCAGAAGCTTGACTTAAAAATACTTAAATTACGAGCATACTATTAATGAGAACATGACAAATGATTTGAGTGCATACCTTTGCTTAGTGGCAAATAAAAACTTTAGAGGTATTACTAATATGTATATGCGGACATAGAGCTTTAAGGGTGTTATTAAGAAGCATATGGAGACTATTTAAGAAGTTTATATACGTAGTGTGCAGGAGTTGTATGCAATTACAGTATTGAGATTTTTATATACAACTTCAATTTTGTGTTAGTGATGTGCTGCATGGAATAATGGTAATTGATTATGTCTGAATTTGTTGATAGTTAGTACAAAAGATACAAATACAAAAAAATCTGGTAAGAAACTCAACCATGATCTCTAAACTCTAGTAGCTTCCTTGCAGGAAAGACATAGGGCAACTACTTTTCTCCTTGGAAATCTTGCAAAGCTTGAAAACTTTCTGCAACAGAAATTTAGATGCCTCCTCTACAACGCTTCTGAAAACACATAAATCTGAAATGCCTTCTTAAAAAGCTCCTCATACTATTTTCCAAAATCACAAACTCTGAGCGATTGTCACTATGTTAGTTCTTAATTTATATAGATTCTGTAATTAAAAAATTTGTATTGCAAGTGATCACGATTGTCTTGTATGGGTTCGAACAGAATTTTAGGCGATTTTCTATGTGCTGAGCAATGATCAGGATTCGAATAGTGTGTTAAGGAATTTTTTGTAAGCGGAATATAATGTCTTATTAAATTTTGGATCCTTGTAGGTATGTTTCTTGTGGGTGTTTTGGTATATATAAGCTACCGACGTGTATGCACTTGGAAAGGCATGCAACCGATGTCGTGCATGTAAACCTTATGTGGAAGCAAATAAATTTAACAAATGCCTCTTTCAATATTTAGTTCCTAAGTTTTATGGTGCAGATTTTTATGTACAGGTGTTCAAAACTCCTGCCTAAGTATTCATATACCCGGGACATATCTGCTCCAGGGTCGAGCAAAATGGATTAAAACTTTTTCTTACATAAGCTTGTTTTGCAGAAAAGGGAACGCTCAGAGTTTGTGATTTTGGAAAATAGTATGAGGAGCTTTTTAAGGAGGCATTTCAGATTTATGTGTTTTCAGAAGCGTTGTAGAGGAGGCATCTAAATTTCTGTTGCAGAAAGTTTTCAAGCTTTGCAAGATTTCCAAGGAGAAAAGTAGTAAATTTTATTTCTTTGAGCATTCTGTATAATAATGGAAGGAGATTTTATTTCTTCGAGCATTTGTGTTATGAGTTTATTTATTTCTACATTGTATGTCCCTTACGCAGAAAGACAAAGGCAACAACTCGTTTCAACACTTTACGTGCTTGTAGACTCCACTATACATCCTGGTAACAACCATATTCTTCCTACTCTTAGAAAAAATATACCGAGTAGTTCTGTGGGACCAGCTCATTTAGACATTTACATCAAAACATTGAAAGAAACAACTAATGACTACTTGCTAATTTCTTTTGTAGTGGGAACCTCAGGATTCAATGGCTGCACCAATTTCAAGTGTCTGATATTCATGTGATAGCCAACTAGTCTATGCCAGTTTTTGTGATGGTGCAATTAGTGTTTTTGATGCAGATATCCTAAGGCCCTTTTACCGTGTCCCTGCTTCCGTATTTACTAGAGTGGCTAGTAGCGTACCATTCTTATCTTGTTAGAACTTATATGTTTAAAAGGAATGGATTAAGAAATTGTATAATATTTCAAGCTCTTGCAGGAAAGCCATTTGTAGTTGTCTTAAGTGCACACATTTGTATTTGAGTTAGTCAATTCCAAGCATGTGCATATATATAGAGAGAGAGACTAAGAGCATTATCCCTCCCAGAAATCTGCTATTTCAAGCATAATTTGCTTACACGGAGGCTGGAATCTGGTCCCTGATTTGCAAAACTACCCTGCCTACATTTTGACAGGAACTTCGCTGCAGTGCAGCTTTTGTTGATGATAGATAAGTTTGTACCTGAGGTCTCAAATCAAGTTTCGTTGAGGCCACCAACTCAGGGCGATCTATAGAAATGGTTGTGGAGATTACAGAGCAATCTTCTTTCTATAGTAGATTATTCGCTGGTGTAAATCCAAATTGTACGCCTTTTTCCTAATATTTCCTTTGCGAATACATATGTGGAATGTTGTAGGAACATTCACAAATGCATTTGTAGTTCTTCTTTCCAATCGTTGCATGTAACTATGTTTTTCAATTATAAGGGTCAAATCATATCTTTGGAGGCATAGACAAGGCATGTGAACAGTTTTATATTATGGTCCATGCAGCTTCAGGCGGTGCTTGGTCTTCCATCACATGCTTGGTCTTCCATCACATTTCGGTTTTCTTTAAGGTTTACATAGAATATTCTTGTTTTATTCTATCCTTTACTCCCCCTGCTGCGACTATATAGGAACGCCTCTCAGTGTAATGAATTTATTTTTATTATAGAATTAAAAATATAATATTTATTAATATTTTAAAATGAAAGATTGAGGGTTATGTACTAGCAAAATATTGTATTTATATTATTTTTTTCGATGTAAGAAGACATAACTTGATATATTTGTCCCTAAAAATTGTAACATTTGAATAGTAGAGTAAAAAGACTACTTAATAGTTGTGTCTAATCAAGCCATGTGACTTAGTCTAACTAGGACTAACCAAGATAGTGGTGTAGTCCTTGATCAAGACTAGGTTAAGAGGGAAAAATTGAGTTAAATGGATTGGGTCTCACTTTTATGAATGACATGACAATTTTAATATTGATATTTTGCAATCAAAATTTGTTATAATTTTGCTATTTTGATCTACCCAAATAGACATTTTTGTGATCTTGTTGTAGGTTTATATGTTGTTATTAATTAGTTTGTCTCTTTATGTCTAAATGATGTTGTTAAGGCTTAATTTTAATAGCATTAAGGCCAATGAAATTCCCTTTTCTATTTTGATTTGTAGGATTTTGTATCCATCCAAGAGAGATTGGCAATATTCCATAGTCTAGTTGATTCTAGAGATAAGGGATATAGAGGATTACTAATATTTACTAGTGTGATCTATAGTCTATTCCAGAGCTTCATGACATGGCATTCTATGTGAGTATGTTTACAACTCCAATGGAGATATAGAACTTAGATAGCTGTGCGTTATGCTACCAACAAAAAACGTATGACTATTATGTTAGAGGATATGCTATATATATTCATTGCTTACTAGTGCATGGATCACATGTGTTAGTTTAATAAAAGATGGGGTGTGGTGAGATACATAAGGCATATAAATATTGCATGTGGGTGAAGGTCTCAAATAATTATAATTTTCACCAATGAGTTTTACACCTAATAGATATTGTGTAGAAGAAACTTCTACAAATGAAAGATTTTGATTGCTATTGCTTTAACTTTAGATTTTGTTAAGGTGAGAGGAAGGATGATGGACTGCGGTATGATTTAGATCATTCAAGATATGGAGGGGCTAGAGAGGTCTATTCTTAGATTTGATACATTATTAACTGACTTCTATACTTAATAATATATATATTGATTTGTCTAGGATGGTTATCAATGTATCATGGAGGGGACCTTGTTTTTTATTAATTAAGCTAAGTTTAAAAGGGCTTGAACCTTTGACAATGAACAAAACAAAGAAGATTAAAACCCAGCCTAAAAAAATAGGACAGGGCAAAACCAAACTATGAACAATATAGCTAGAATAGAACAACAAGGTACCCAATAGGTAGCCAAGATTAGGATTGAACTACATTTGAATCAAAATTAAGAAACTTCTTATCTCTTTTCTTTTTATGAACTACTATGCATCTTGAGTAGTTAGAGGAATCTATTTAATAAAATAGATATTTTATTAAACTATTTAATTTTAATATTTTTTTATTATAATGAATTATAATTTTTATATATAATAAAAATCACAATCTTTTATATAATTGCAATATTTTTTTACTTTAAATTAACATTATTTTACATTTATAAGTAGAATAATTAATAATTTTTAATGATAATTATAAATTTGTATTACACTATCAATATTAAAATCATTTACATTATGTTATTCTTTCAATATCAAATTATTTTAAAAAATAATGTTATATTATTGCAACTATTATAATAGAATAATAGTTTGTATTCATGATAATTGACTATGTGTGCCAAAAATATCGGGGTAAAAATAGTTTGTATCAATGTATACATAATTAAAAAAATAGATAATTATGTATATATTATTCATAGTATTCATTTTAATTAATTATAATAGTATATTATTTCAATATAATTTGTTTTATAGATTTACTTAAAATTTAATCATTACAATTTAATAAATCTATAAAGTAGATAATATTAAAATAATAAAATATATATAATTAAATTAAAATTAGTTATTTAAATTAATATATTTTATATAAAAAATAATAATATCAAATTTTAAAAAAGAAATATCAATTCTATATATATATATATATATATATATTTGACCAATTAAAAAAGCATGATATAAAAAAATTATCATGCTAATCATTTTTTTTAACATTTAACATTGGGGGCTTGGATGGAATTATAATGACATTTGTGAAAAATGAGGCATTTATTATCAGCAAGATATTCACAAACACTGAGCAGTGCATGGATAGTTAGGGCAGCCAATAGTTAGAAGTACCTGGATCTGTAACACAGGCTAGAAGGAGAGAGGCATAGGGGCAATAGGGGCGATTTGCTCGCTGGGTAGTGCCAATAATTTGGTTTTTAGGTTCTCCTTGAAAATGGCATCTTCTACTTATAAGCATCATTGTAGTACTTATCAATTGATTAACTCTATTTGAGATAGTTTTTTACAATTTCATGTGTTCTATGGAATTAACACATTTTTGTCATGAATTTCTAACTCTTATAATCAATCTTCTCTGTGTATTGTTATCTATCAAACCATGAAGATAGATGTGCAATGATGATTTTTTTTACTTCGAGTACCATGTCCGGTTGGGCTTCACAGATGAGTGAGTAGGAAGTAAAACCTGAGAGTGTTTTCACACTAGTATGATATGTCCAAATAGCTAGTGATAACTAATTAGTCGCATGTTTGTGAACTAATTTGGAAGAAAAACAATTCAATTTCCAAGTATAGCTAGTGATAACTAATTAGTCGCATGTTTAGCGCTAACTAAAACACTACCTTTCAATTTCCAAGCATTTGAAGCCCATTGACAAACTAGATCAACATTAGGTCTTGTTGACGTGTTTTTTAAGACGACGTCTAAAACATAATAAAGTTACCAATGGTCACCTTACTCTCTCTTGATCAAAATTAGTCTATATGGTAAGATTGCACAAAAAGTTCAAATGGCTAACTCCAAGGTTCCTTCAATGCATGGACGTGACTCAGTTGATTCATGGGTTTGTTGTTAACCCAAGGGGCCTTACGTATTCACTTGAAGAGGATAACAAACTTATGCAAGTTCAAGGATTTCTATGTGAATGATTTGCAATCAAAGCCCTATTTTTTAGATTTTTGGATTTAAGAGATGCGAAAAAGTAAATGAGGAAAGGTTTAGAGGACTAAGCTAAGGCTAATCTAATCCTATGAACACGGAGATAGGATTACTTATGCAAAATCCAACCATGCTTCGCTTTGCCAGGAATGCACAACTACACGAAGGCGGTACAATATTCAAAGGGTGTGTTAAAGATTTTCAAATCATCAATAGAAACCATCAAATTGAACAATCTCTACTGATAATGAAAGTTAAACATACACAAATAATGGAAGCTCAAGCTAACTTTGCACGATATGCAACAATCAGCTGCACACCAAAAGTATGAGCACAAATCTTGCAACAAGAAATCCTATCAAATCCAGTCCATTTAATAACATAAAGCAAAATCTCTTCTAACTAAAGAGAGCAAGACCATGCAAATTGCTAAAATAGAACAAGAATACACCATCAAAATCGAACAATGTATTAAGTTGGCTACTTTAACAATCCTTAGCAACAATCTTAGACAATAATCTCTCCTCCTTCTACAAATGAGGGGGGTCACCCCTTTATATAGGCTCCTGGCATTGACTACATGAAAACCCTAAAGATTCCCCACTCAAGATGCAACAAGGTGGGAATCGGCTATTAATGCCCACTAAGCCCATAAACAATTATTCCAACGCATTACAATTGGTAACTAGAATGCATTAAATGCGTCACTCCTCACAAATTCACCCAACATGCGTTGAATATTCATCTATGCAAAAATCAACCCATTATGTCATAAATGCTCCACCATTTCCACATGTGGCAGCTGCATGCAAAAATAATCTGCCATAAATTTAGCAAGCAATGACTGGGCCACCGTTTGGTCAAATATTCTAGCAATGAATGTGCCACCATACTATCATGCATTCAATAGATCCTCGCCATGCAAGTGGACCCTATCGTCGTATATCTGCTCCTGCACATCTAGAATTGTTTGAGAGAGAAAATTTGATTCAGGAAGAATTTTCTTTAAGTCTCTTCAACTTTCCTTTCTTGGAAAAGGTTTTCCATCAATTTTCACTATCTCCTATTTTTTAGGAAATTTCCTAAAATTTAGGACCCAAGTCCAGGAGAGAGAGAATTCCCTCATGAGTCCAAATTGCAAAAAATTTTGAATTCTGATGAGATTTGGTGTCTAAAAATAGGATTTTTCAAAATTATTCCCGAGGGGATTCCCTACATTTCCATTCCTTCTTGACCCTCTAAATTCTCCTTTGCCTTGGAAATTTCCATCTTGAACTTTCAAACTTAGATGTGGAACATGGAATTCAGCTTGGTGAATGAATTTCATTATTTCCATGCCTTATTAAATTTTCAACTTACTAGTTGGGCCTGGAATTTTGACTTTGATAGAGGAAATTCATCCTTCCCATGTCCTTCCTTGATACCTTGACTCGGGCACCTTCCTTTGGATTTGAGCAGTGATTCTGCACTGGTAAGGAATTTTGATCATTTTTGCACATTTCCATGCCCTAGTTACCTTGGCTTCTTCTATCTCTTCCTTGGCGTTGTCTCAACTCATCAAGGAATTTTCCAACTCGGGCATTTGTGTGAAGGCATATAGGATTTTCCACCTTCTCCAAGCCTACCCTCTTTTGGCACCCTAATGAATCCTTGGGCACATTTTGGCATGTATCACGGAATCTTCCACTTTCCATGCTCTCCATGGAATGTCCCGTTGGGCACCCTTGGTAAAGCATAGGCGACATTCTTCATTGAAGAAGGAATTTCATGAATTTTAACTTTTCCTTCATCATTCTTGTTTAGGGCCCTTCATCACCTTTAGGTATTTACTTAAGGCAAGGAATTCATTAATATTTGACTCCTCCATGACCCCTCCTTCCTAGTGCCTTTCTTCCTTCTAGGGCGCAATTTTCCACTGGAGAAGGAATTCCACTACGTTGTGCATTCTCCATGAACATAAAGTTTAGGCACCTTGTGCATTCCTTGGGCGCAATTCACCATTGAAGGAGGAAATTTGAATATTTTCAGCCTTTCCATGAGCATTCCATTTGGGCATCTTCCTCCAAACTAGGGCACAATTTTGTACTTGCCATGGAATTCTAAATTTCCTCCATCTCTCCATGCACAACTCATTTTGGCGCCCTCCCTCATGTCCAAGTGTTATTTCTCCCTGTGGAAGGAATTTCATTCCTTGTCCATCTTTTCTTGAGCATACCATTTTGGTGCCCTTCTCTGGCTTGGGGCGGATTTTTGATGGTGAGGAGGAATTTGGCAATTTTGGATTTGTTTCTTGCTTCCCTTGGTTTTGCGCCCTCCATCATCCTTAGGAGCCATTTTGACTTGGCCTTGGAATTTCAACATTTCCATGGATTCCTTGCACCCCCCAATTTGGCACCCTCCATAGTGCTTGGGTGCAATTTAACCTAGGAGAAGGAATTCACAATTTTTTCCTCCTTCCATGACACTTGAGTTTTGGCGCCTTCATTCATCCTAGGGCTGCATTTTGGCTTGAGGAGGGAGATTTACAATTTTCATGCTATCCATGGAAACTCCATTTTGGCGCCCTCACAAGGATTTGGGCAGATTTTGACCATGAAGGAGGAATTTTTTATTTTCATGCTTCTTCTGGACTTTGGTAAATTTCTAATCTTCTTTCAGACTAGGCTACCATATATGGACTTGATGTGATTTCCCGGACTTAGATAAATTTCTTGAGCTTTCCACTTCAGGAATGGGCTTCCAATACTTAGCCATTTTTTTATTGATTCCATCTGCTTTTCAAACCTTCTGGATTTAGAAGTAGTTGTGAATGCTTGATCTTCATTTCCTGCTTGAAGGGTCCTATCAGAAATAAACTTTCCAAAAATAGAAACTTCCAGAACGTCAGCGTTAGACCCCAAAACAGGACACATGAGTGATTTAGTATAAATGGAAACTTACTAAAAATAGTAAGTTTGATTTTTGGCAAAATGACGACATTCCGGGACTCAGTAAAATCCCTAAAAATAGGAACTTTCTAAAAATAGAAAGTTGCTCCGTTTTGGCTCAAATTTTACTGGGAGGTTCCTTGAAGGGTCTTGATTCCGGATGTATGTTTAGTTTTTCAAAAACCTAACAGAAACCCCTAAAATCTAGGACTAAAGCTAGAAACCCTAAAATTGATGAAACAGGCCCTAGACTTTACCAAAATCACTCAAACAAAAAGCAAACTTCATCAATGTGATCCCCGAACACTCGCAAAGTGAAGAAATTGATGAGACAGCTGTAAAAAGACCCAAAAATGAAATCCAAAAGACCAAGAGGGCCTAAAAAGTAGGGGGTCCCCATTCACAATGGGGCGATGTGTGAAAATGTCACAACGGGTCTAAAAGAGTAGAACTTATCGATAAGAGAAGTTGTGATTTATCCAAGATGGCTTCATCTATAAATGTATCAAGAAGAGATATCTTGATAATGTCTTCAGAGACTTTAATTGAAGAAGAAGAGAAGTTGTTAGACAAGCATGTGTTTCTACTAATGAGTTTATCCACCCAACAAGTGAGGGCCACTCCACCAAAGAATAGTTCAACTATTGAAAGGTCTACATTTTCTTATGAACAAACATCAGACACTTTATTAGATAGGGCAAGGTCAGACTTATCCCTACTAACTAGGAAGATCATTGAAATATTTTTTGTTCTCCATTTCCATGGTGGCATAGTCTCCCAATTCAAGGTGCACATTCTTGGGGGCTAGCAACACCCCCCCCCCTTCCCCCCCGCAACACACACACAATATTTACATCTCCCACAAAAAATTATAAATTTGAAAGTTGGAACAAGCACGAAGTTGCAAAGCTCCAATCTAAAAGGATAAGATCCCCTAATTTGTTATCTTCCACCTTTGACATGGAATTTTTTAAAACTCTTCCACAATGTTAATTTTTTTACTTGTCATCCAATTAGAATCAACTTGGATATTTTTAGACATCCAATCCTAAATGGAAATTTAACCATTAACATAATTGTGAGTATAAATGGAGTTAAAAAATAATAGTTTTTCATTGATAAAGGTAAGCCCCTCCACACAACTATGTGATTGGTCTTCGTCTTTATGAATTAAAAACTTAGAAATTCAAGTTGATCATTCATGTGTATTAGAAGAGGTGGATTAAACTTGTAGAAGAGATTTACATGACTTGAGTGAGGTGGGGAATGGGAATGAGTACAAGAAAGTATTATACTTGAGACAAAGCAAATGAATATCATGTATATAAATTCAATATCTAGGTTTACTAATATATGAACATTTAAAATATGTATTTATCACCTTTGTTGGATTTTATTTAAGCTCTATGTGAAACTCACAAAAGAAGTTATGAATCCATTATATCTTCACATAATACATGTGCGCATGACTTTTGAATTGAACTTGTTGTATACTTGTGTATGAAAGAAAATAATAACATAAAGATATTATTTCTAAGAGTTGACCTACAATTTGTCCCCTAATAATCGCAACCTTTTAGAGGCATTCTTAGTTATTGCTAGTTTAAACAGTAAAGCATAGAACAATAGATCTAGTAAACTGGGAGACACAAGTGTGGATCCAACAAGGTTAGATCAACATAAAAGAGAATATATCTAGACACCAAAAATGCTCCAAAAAGTATTAATTTGACTTGGATATAGGTAAGTCCTATTTCTAGTCTCAAGAATATCCTAATTTCATAGCTATAATAGAACTATTCATCTCCAAACTTAAAACTAAATACCATAAACTTGTTTCACATTTATTTATTTTTAAAATATTTAATTTTAAATGACACACATACAATTATCAATGAATAATCTAAATTTATATTTCGAATATACATCTTATTAAATCAATCTAAATCAATAAAAATACTTATTTTCTCTTGTATGTTTTTAATAATTATACAAAATATGAAAAAAATACGAAAACATATTTAGATATAAGATATTTAAGATAATTTGCTTTATTTGATTATATCATTAGAAAATGATGGAAGAATCAAAAAGATTTAAGTTGAATATTTACAGGTGAGTTTCGCACCCATGCATTTAAAAGTAATAACTAATTTACATGATTTTTTTTTTTTGATGAATAGGCATTCTCTATTAATAAGAAATATTAAAGTACATAATCACAAAAAAAAGGTCAACGGCCGGATACAAAAAACAGGACAACAAACTATTCATCAAAAACTTCCTCACACAACCAAAAATATCAAAATATCAATTTACATGAATTTTGATTACACTAAAAATATCAAAAGAATTTTAAGACAAACTATCCTTAATTTTTTATGGTGTAGGTTTCCTTTTTCCCTTGATTTTAATTTATTCTTTCGGATCTTCTTATTTTGCTGCTACAGTAGAACACGTCTCATAATCAATCAAACAATAAGTATAATTTTTAACGATAAGGTTAACAAGTTGTGTGGTCCATGGATCCTCAGCTTCTCAAAAATTATAATTAAAAGAATCTCTGATTCTCTTACTCGGCAGGACTTTTTCCCACCCATCAGAATATTCTCGTTTGTGGTTCTCTTAGAGGAAAGAATTGATCAATTTGTCTGCGAGGCGTTGAGGGAACGCAAGGGCACTGACGGATTGCAGGGCTGTTGAAATTGTGAAGTTTTGTTGAGGAATGGATGCTTCAGAAGCTGCGAGGCAGTCCATCTCTTGCCTGCGTCCTTTTCAAGACAACATCTGATAAAACTCTGAAACTCTGCAGATGCACTCGTGGGTGCAGAAGACGGGTCTGCAAAACATATGGCACACATGAGTGTAGGCCAATCCGCTTGCTCTCCATCTGCTACAAACGGGAAATGACCAAAATAGCATTCCAACAGTGTCAATCCCAAGCTCCAAATATCTCCACCATAACCGTTATAACTTCCACCATAGCTCTGTGGGTCGAATCTCTCGGGGCTCAAGTAAGCACACGTTCCCACATAGGAATTGCAGCAGAGATCTATGGTATGTGATAGAATTCTGCTCACACCAAAGTCTGCAATTTTAATTCGCTTGGGACTCTTTCTAGTCAGGAGATTGGAGGGCTTAATGTCTCTGTGTACAATCCTCTGGCTGTGAAGGTATTTCAATCCCTCCATCACTTGCCGGGCACCATTCGCCAGGGAGTACACATTCAGACTTTTCTTGTGCTTTAATAAACCGGCAAGGGAGCCTCCATCCATATATTCTAATACAAAATTAATATTCTCTCCCTCATGGAAGATACCGTGACATTTGACAACATTGGGACAATCAGTTTTCCTAAGGATGTCCATCTCCCTGTTGGTGTGGGAAGTGGGGGAGGAATCATGGTCCAGGCGGATGACTTTTAGGGCATAGTAGGTGGAGGATTTAGGGTGGAGGAGCTTGTAGATAATGCCTCCGCTACCATGTCCGAGTATCCCAACTCTTTCGAAATCAGAGAGCTTTATGGGAGGAAGGGGCAGTGGAAGAGGCTTTGGCAGGGGTAACCTCTGATTTTGCACAGGGGTCGGAAGCTTCAATCCCAACCGCTTCTTGGATTCCATCAGTTATCACTTTGCTGTTAGAGGAATTTGGTCTATAAAGAGGCGTCAATCCCGAATCCCAGAAAGGAAAGTAATACTATGGCCTCATGGATAATTGGAAGGTAAAGACTTATTGTTTTATAATTAGAAAGTAAAGACTTACTGTTTTTTCTTCCATCATTTGGAAGCCCCTGCACGAAAGTGAATGTTCTGAGAAGCAAGGACGAAACAGAGGTTGAGGTCCCTGTTTGAGAATGAGTTAAGGGGTGACGTGAGATTAAAATGACGTTCAGAGAACATTTCAGTCACTCATCTCTGTTCAGACTTTACTGATGACTCTGATGTTTAGAAGAGGAGAAAGAAACATTGATAATAAACAAGTTCCTTGGTGCGCACTCCACAATTAGACAGCAAATAGTAGACATAAACGTTTCTCATTCATACTGGCATAGAGTATGTTATCTAAATTTTGTATTAGAATTATAGTAAGAGGTGTTTTATATTATATACTAGTAATCACATCTTGGTGTGCAATGGGTATGTTGAAGAAGCATGGAAAATTTAGATCTATTTTTTGCATATATTTGTGCAATATGTGAGGCCAATCGGTAGACCATTTAGAAAATAATGTTTTGTACAACAAAGGTTTTATTTAATAAGTGATAGCTTCAAATTAAATGTGCATCCAATTATAAGGATCCATACACAATTGAAAAGAAATAGCTAAATCGGGAAGATAATTGGGCTGAGGAAGTGAGAGGGATAGGAAGAGGAAGAAATAGAGGGAATAAGTGTAAAAAAGAGAGAGAGGTGTAAGGAGATAATGATCTAAGAGATATACAGATGAAGTTACAGATAGATATGGAGATAGAGATGGAGAAGAGTGTAATAGAGAGAAGAGGTAGAGATAAAGAGGGAGACGAGATATGGATACATAGATATGAAAGAGATAAATATAATAGGAGAGAGAGGGAGAGATAGAAAGATATTTAGAGAGAGATAGGAAGTGATCAAAAGCGACAAGTAGAAAAAGGGAGAGATATAGGGGTAGAGAGATACAATGAGATGAAAGAAGAAATATGCAGAGATGGAGAGAGAGGCAAAAGGATTACAGATATAGAGGTCTAGGAAGAGGTAGAGGGAGGGAGGTAGAGAGATTGATGGATAGAGGGATATGTGTCTAGAAATAGAGGGGGGGAGAGGAAGATAGAGGGAGAGAAATAGATAGAAAGATGGAGAGATAAACATAGACATGTAGAGATAAAAAGGTAAACAGTAAAAGCTAGTTAGATATAAAGGGAAAGGGATATATATCCAATTAAATAGTGTGATATAGATATCAAGAGATATAGAGAGAGAGAGAGAGGGAGAGTGAGATAGAGAAATAAATAAACAATGATAAGCAAAGATAGAAAAATAGAGATCTACATAGAGTAATATAAGGAGATGGAGAGAAGGAGATAGGAGAGATAGAAATGTATAAAATAGAAAGGGGGAGAGAGGTGGAAATAAAGGAATAGATAGGGGATAGGAAGGGAGAAATGAGGGTATAGATGGGGAGATATATGGATAAGATAAAGAAAGGGAGGGAGACAAAGATAGAGATATAGGCAAAGATAGAGAAGAGGGGGAGAGAAAAATATCGAGATAGAGAGGGAGAGGGAGAGTAATAGAGATAGAGATAACACAAGAGAAATAGAGCGAGTAAGAGGTAGAGATAAAGAGATATAGATAGAGAGGGTGGGGGGGAGATAGGGGATAGAGATAGAGGGAGCAAGAATGAGAGAGAAAGAAGGTGATAGAGACAAGTGATAGAGAGAGAGGGGTGACAGATGGAGGGGGAAAAGATAGAGATAGAGATATTTAAAATATAATAAATATTATACAACTTGTATTACAATATAAAAAATATATTAATATAATTTAATTACATATCATATTCTACATTAAATTGTATATTTTATTTTAAATCAACTAATAATTAAAAAATGCAATATAAGGTAATTTAAAATTTATTTTTAGTGCATGGCTAAAATTATGTAACATTATATATATGATAAAAGAATAGTAGAAAATAATTAAAATTAAACTACACAAGACATATTGTAGAGTTTTTTGGATATAATTACCATACAAAGTCTACATTAATGATGGGTATAAAATGTCAAATTTAATCTGAAGGACACTATGGTGGAAAGACAAAAAATAGTACATGAAAAAATCTAATTCTAACATTCTCAATAATATTTGAGAAAAAAAAAGGAACTCTATTCACATGATAGTAGTTTGGTTGAAATGTTGGCAAGCAAATAGGTCATTATTTGTAGCAGGATTTATATAGTTTGGTATGATCAAATTTATTCCTTTTTTACAGGATAGTAGTTTGGTTCTAATATGTGGATAAAAAGTTATTTAATATATGATCAAATTATAAATTATTCATATATTATATTATATTTAATATTAATGTATAATTATTATTTAATTATGTATGAAATTTATGTATTTAATTATATTAGTTATTATACGACTAATCCTCTTTCTAATTAATTATTTTAATTTTAAGTAGATTAATTAAAAATAATATCTTAATCTGACATCTCTTAGATTAAATTAAATAAGTTTATTATATAATATAGAATAATAAATATTAACTATAAGTATTATTATATATATTATTTGATATATAAAAATTTAATTTAGTTTCAAAATAATCAATATAATATATAAATAATAAAATAAAATACTATGTTTTAAATATCGAAATGATAGTGCCATGCCAAATTTTCTCTTTTAATTATAATAAAAATAATATTTAAATTATACTTTTATAATGTTTTGAATATTTCTTTCATAGTTAACATAATTTAACATTATTATATCAATTTTATATTGCTGAAATGAGTTTTCATAACATTAAAGTTTTAAATTTCTTATATTTAGTGGATAGAAATATCCAAACATTTGAAAGATTACTTCTAGATGAAGGTAAATGAAAAAATATGTTTACAAGGTTCACCTTCAGATTTAATAAGATAATTTTTTATTTTACATAAATCATGTTATTTATACCTTCCAACACAATTAATTAAATTTCTTAAATTAAGTCACTACCAAAACTTCCTCTTATATAAAATTAAAGCTCACAATAACCATCTTTCTTTTAAAGTGTTTTAATAACTTAAGATAGTGTTAAATGAATACCATTACACTTAATAGATCACTTCAATTTAAAATGTAATAACCCTCACCTCAGAAATTTATGATTAAAAATTATATATTTCTATCTTATTCATTAATTTCAATTTATTGATTTGAGACCTTTTTTTCATTTTTTTTCTTTAAAACTATATTAAATATATACAATGCACTCAATTATTTATATATTATAGGATAACAATTTTTTTAAATAAATAAAAATATACATTATACTCATAATATTTTATAATATAATAAGGATTAAAATCTCTATAAATAAAAATTGGAACTTAATAAATAATAATTTAATGATGGGTCACTGGCGAGCCTCTAGTCCTGGTATCCGTTTAATGGATACTTTTCAAACCAATAGCTCTGACGGGAGTCATGGTCGGCGAGCCTCTAGATCTGTCAACCAACCTGCATGGTAGGATCTATTTCAGTCAGTCTCTGAGAACCACTCAGGGCCTACCCCTAGTGTTTGACATTCTTGGTCTCCAATGACATTCCTGAATTCTATCCAAATTTGGGCTCCACATGGCATTTCTCAGCCTAATAGCCTTCCTCTGGGAGGCATGTCCCTATCCTTTCTATGCCAAATAGTCTGCCGCTTGGTGGAGTCCCTTGAATCCAAATATTGATGCCTCATTCTCCAGCAAACTTCACCTGGAAAAATCTTCTTATCGTCGTAAAGGTTTCAAGAAAAAGAGAAAGAACAAGCGCAGACAAGAAAACAAGCAGACACATCAAAGGACAATAATCAATAATTGGGTTCGAAAAAAAACCCCATAAGCAATATTTGTTAACGAGATGCCCTGTCTTCAGAATGTAGGAAGATCAGATGGAAATGTGATGCTTAAGGTAACCTTTCCAAAAGAAACGCTAGGCTTCCAGATCTCAGAACTCAGAAGTCGTGCCCTAATTGGTAAGTTATGGAATTTCTCCCTTGATATCTCTAAGCTTTCATCTTCGATTCAATTGGTCTAGTCAAGGTTTTTACAAGTCTTCTATATAGATGGGGGAAATGATTTTTTTGTGGTTATTTTTTCTAATTATCAAGCTAGGGATCTGGCACATAAATCGAAATCCCATTTTTTTAGGGTTTTGGCCTTTTCACTTAAAAACGGTCTTCGAACTTTGACCCCTCCTCTTATGTGGCTAAATTTACATCGTTTTGGTTCTCTTTTCCATCTCTCCCTCTTGAATATAGAGACCTAGAAATTATCTAGATGCTGGCGAATCAGATTGGTATTTTTATTAATCATGATCTTCGTCCCTTTGAGTTTACTCATCTCCCTGTTTGAGTCTACATTCTTATGGATTTATCAAATCCATTTCCATGAAAAATCCTTCTTCATTCTAAGTTTGTCTCTTACTCATAGCTCATTCTTCATGAAGAGTCACATCAAGTGAGCAGGTACTCTAATAGGATGGGTCACTTCACAACCATATGTTTATCTTGTCTCAGGGTGTGTGAAGATGCATCCTGAGATGCCAAGTTGTGTTCTTTGGTAAGAAAGATGGATAGCCTTTAAGAATCTAATTCTTATGCACCTCACGTTGGTGTTAATATTTTGGGTTATTCCTTCCCCCTCCTACATTGTTCAATATCTCTTTCTCATCTTTGTAGATGTCCATTCAAGGCTCTTCTGGAGGTTTGTGTGATACTATGTCTTTGTTTCTCAACCATTTTTCACCTTATGTATCCTTTGCGTCCCTTAAACCTTAATTTCTCATTGTCAGCTTAAGGGGTCATTTGTGGGAGGGATCATCTCCTTAGGGTCATTTGTGGGAGGGATCGTCTCATCCCCCCTTTGTGTGATTAAAGACCTCTTAATATCCTTGTTGCTTCACTTCATTCGCCTATGTGAATAAGAGCTTTACATTGCCCTTGGCCCCTTCTAAGAACTTGACTTCTTTATTGTCAGACCTTGAAGAACTTAGAGAACCTTTCCTAGCAGGGGATTTGGATTTTCTTGAGAAGGAAATGTTACTAAAAGTCTATTCTTAAAGAATGAATGAGATTGAAGAAGAAGTTTAATTAGAGGACAATGACATGCTTCAGGATGTTTCCCTAGATGAGGACTTTGTGCCCCTACAACCTCCTCTTGCAAATGGTTTTCCAATCTGATTTATCTATCCCCTCCTCTTTAGATCATATTGGCTCTAAGCAAATTGTTGCTTCTTCCCCATATATGGTTCTCCCTCAAATTCCAATTGGTGAGGAAATCCTTTTAGAGGTTTTCCTCAATGGGTCCCTTGACTGCCCCTCGTCTAAAGCTTCTATTTCCCAAACCCCCTTGGTAGTTTCCCTCAATAGCCTTATTAAAAGAAAGGAAGTTCAAAAGTCTAAAGGCAGCAATAAGAAAGGGGTTGAAACTAGAGCAAGAATTCAATCTACTCTAGATGATAACACAAGGTCATGGAGAACTTGTCGTTCTCCATTAGTGTAATAAGAATTATCTCATTGAATGTTAGGGGCCTAAATTCCCCTAACAAATGTCGCCTCATTAAGTCTTAGTTGGATTCTTGTGGGGCTAATATCATCATTCTACAAGAATCAAAAATTTTAGAATAAGAATCAGGGCAACCAGATTGTACATGGAAAAATTGGGGGTATATGGCCTCTCTATCAATTGGGGCTTTAGGTGGCCTTGCGATCCTATAGAATAGGAAACTTATTCAAGCTCACAAGTTGCAGGCAAAGGCCAACTTTATCTATGGCAAGGTCATATTTTCAAGTTTATCTTTCCACCTTTTAAATATCTATGGTCCTACTTCCATCGTGGGGAAGCAAAAATTATGGGAGTTTCTCTCTATCACCTTAGCTTCCTTCATTAAGGAACCCTTTATTCTTGGTTGGGAATTTAATGCACTTTTATCAATCAGAGATAAAACTGGAGGGATAGTCCCACCCATAATTTCAATGGAGAACTTCAATGACTTTGTGCTTAATAATGGTTTAAAATATTAGATCCCTTCCAATGGTAATGTTACATGGACAAATAGAAGAAGTAACTTCTTCCACATTGTGGAAAGGTTGGATAGGTTCTTCTCTAATCTAGTCTGGTTGCCAAAATTTTGGCTCATGTTCAACCCTTATCCTCCCTTTCTCAAGACTAGACCATTTTGCAATCCATTTGGAATCATCATTTGCATCCCCCCAAGTCTAAGTCATCTTTCAAATTCCATCACATGTGGTTCAGGGACCTGTCTTTCATTTCTCTTCTTCTGTGGTGGTGGAAAAATGCATCTTTTGTTCATGGGTTGAAAGAATGTTTCAACTTTCTAAAAAGCTTCAACACATCAAGGGTGGAATCAAAAAGTGGAATGCCAGGGTTTTCAAAAATATATTTGCTTCAAAATCAGTAATTCAAGACCAACTTAAAGATATTAATGATCTGATTATCACTAATGGTTTTGATGAGGACTCCTATACGAAACAAAAATCCCTTTAACATTAACTTGAAGATATTTTGAAAAGGGAGGAGATTTATTGGAGTCAAAAATTGAGGGAACTCTGGCTCAAAGAAGGTGACAAGAACACAATTTTTTTCATTCTTCGACCTCCATGAGAAAGGTCAACAATTTCATTTTCCAGATTAAAGATTCTTCAGGTCAAGTTTTATATGATGTAGATAAGATTTAGCATGAGGTAGTTAACTTCTTTTCTAATCTCTTCTTGGCACCATCAACTAGTTCTCCCTTGGATTCTCAAGAAATTCTCGATTGTATTCCCAATATCATTTCCTAGCAAGATAAGATTGAGTTGCTAAAACCCTTCTCCTTGGAAGAAGTGAAAAAGGTAGTTTACTCCATGCAACCTAATAAAGCTTTGGGCCTTGATGGATTCACTACAGTATTCTTTATAAAGTGTTGGATTTTTGTGGGAAGGGATCTTTGGTAGGCCATGAAATAATAAAGAAAAATGGCAATATTCTAAAACAATTTAATGCCACTCTTATTTCCCTCATTCCAAAATATTTATCTCCAGCTTCTTTTGTAGATTTTAGGCCTATATCACTTTGCAACATAGTTTATAAGATCTTCACAGAGGCAATTTATTTAAGGATGGCTAAATTAATTCCCAATTTTATCTTTGAAGAACAAGGAGGTTTCGTCCTAGGTAAAGAGACTTCGGAGGGCATTATTATTGCACATGAAATCCTCCACTCGGTTAATCAAGTAAAATCACAAGTGATGACCCTCAAGCTAGATATGATATGGTGAGTTGGGATTTCTTAGCAAAAGTTTTATTGAGATTTGGCTTCTCAAATATATGGGTTAAGTGGATTATATCCTGTATCTGAAGTGCCAAGTTTTTCGTGATTGTTAATGGTTATCCTTGTTGTTTCTTCTCCTCCTCTCATGGAGTAAGACAGGGAGACCCCCTATCCCCTTTCCTATTCGTAATTATCACTAAAGTTTTGAATACATTTGTTTCATCCCTCCATCTCAAATGCCTTTGGCAAGGAATCTAGTTATATCATATCATAGGGGCTTCACTTAGTGAACCTAGGTTATAGCACGTGTGTTCATGGCATACTAAAGAATCCCCCTATTTTCAAAAAATATTGCCCTAAAATCCTTTTTTGTCACCCCTCCCAATATACTATCTGAATTAAAACCCCCCTTATTTTCACCAAATATTGCATTTTTTTATAGCTTGAATTAAATAAACCCCTATTTTCACCAAATAGACAATATGTTGAGCTCATTATTTAGGATATTAAATCCCCCAATATGAATGCACGTGATATAATATTGCCCAGACAGTGAAGCGCCCATGCATCATATGCACATTTCCACAATTCATATTCTTTTTGTTGATGATACTTGACTTTTTTGGAGAAACATCTATGAGGGAGGCAAAGACCATTAAGCTATCCATAGATAAATATTGCTCCATTTCGAACCAAAGTGTCAATGCTCCAAATCCAAGATCTTATGTCTAAACTGCTCCCCATTCATCTCAAGGAAATTGTCTAATTTTCCTGGCTTCAAGTTGGAGATCCTTCCTTGCAAGTATCTAGGTATCCCTCTTTTCATAGGAAGGAACAAGAGTAGTTTTTGGGCCTCGGAAGCTCCTACATTCTTAACAGAATTTCTTCATGGAAAAATTTGTGGCTCTCTCTTGCAGGTTGTATTCTTATGATCGGATCTATGTTAGTATCAATTCTGCATTATATCATGTCAGTGCTTTCATAAATTTAATCTAGTCTCAAACATTTCCTTTATAAAGGAACTAGGGAAAAAAAGGAAAAAACTCATCTCCTAGCTTAGGATAAATGTTGTCTACCAAAATTAAAAGGTGGTGCAGGTATTCATAATTTATTGCTAAGAAACATGGCATTGGGGAGAAATTAGTTTGGAAAATCTTTTCAAACAACAAATCAAAGTAGGCCTCTATTATTTTTGCAAAATATCTGGACTGCCCTATACTTGAAAGGATCTTTACTACTACAAACCTTCCTCAAGGATCACAGATATGGAATTTCCTTGTGAACTGCACAAAGTTTCTCCTTCCTTACCTATCTTAGGTCATTGGAGATGGTATGAAAGATTTATTTTGGGAAGATTCATGGAATGGTCTTCCTCCTCTTAACTCAATCATTGTTGAAGCATACATTAAATAACTTCTCAAATATAATTGGGGCTTGAAGGTTTCAAACTACTTTATTATCAATTACCATCATGGATCTCCTTTAATTAAATGGAAAGACTTTTCTTAGTTTGATGCACCTCGATGCTAGAAATCCTCATTACTAGAGGCACTATTTCAATGTCAAATCCATCTATCTAATCAACAAGATAATTAATTTGGACAAAGGCCAAATCGGTTCATACTCAGTGAAAGAGGGATATGAAATTCTTAGTAGTCATTCACAATTTCTCCTTCATAGGAGGTGTTTTTCATTTTGTTGGACAAATGCAGGTTTACCAAAAGTGGGTGAATTTTTTTGGCTTGCTCTGAAGGATAGGAACCTAACAAGTGCAAGGCTTTCCCACCTAAGTATCTCTCCTCCCTTTTATTGTGTTCTTTGTAATAAGGAGATAGAAATTGTTGATCACCTACTTTTAAATTGTCCTTTTGTGCATCAATGTTGGTCATGGCTTTGCTCCAAACTCCACAAGCTGAGTTTGTTACACTCCAAAATAATCATGGTTTTTTAAGTGTGTCCAATACTATTCAGTGACTCCTTCTTTTCTTCTTTATGGGAGGTTGTGCAGGCCTAAAATTCTCATTTGGAATATATAGTGGGAGACGGGAGGATTTTCAGAGGGCAAAAAAAAAGAAGTTTCCCATATTATTACCAATATAGAAAACTCTATTTCGAAGGTTTTTAAAGCTCATAAGTCTGAATCCAAAAATCGGGAATCACCTTTTACCTCGTGGGATGATGCAATCCTTAAAGAATGGAAGGGAATTTCTCTCCCCTTCAAAGGTAGTTTGCTAAAGAATTATAGAGGAAAGGAGAAGAGAAGAGATGTTAAATGGAAACCTCCAAATTATCCCTCTTGTAAAATGAATTTTGATGGTGTTCTAAAAGGTAACCCTGAAATTTCAAGGGTGGGCTTTGTCATTTGTAAACCAACAATGTGGCAAAAGCAACTACTTTCATATATGGCTTATGTGCGGTGTGTGAACATAGGATCAAAAATTTGGTGATTGAAGGTGTCTCTTTGAACATCATTTCGTTTTTAAATAAAGTTGAAACTCTAATTTGGAATGTTAATTACGTCCTTCGAGAGACATATCTTCAAAATTTCCAAGATTTTTCTATTCATCATTGTTTTAGAAAAGCAAACAGAATGCTAGATGCTCTAGCAAATAGAGGGTGTGGTCTTAGGAAGGTCAAATATTCAAAACAACATCATCCAATCACCAATAGCTCGGGGGATGTAGTTTGAATTTTTCTAACTCCTTTATTTTTGGTACGTTTTAATGGTTGAAAGATGAGTCATCAGCATTCTTGGCATCCTCCACTTGCCTTTAGCCACACATCCAAGGACAACTCATCCTTTTGTTGTCTCCATTTAATGGTTTTAATTTCCCTTAGCGGCGCCCATTTTTGAAATGTGTCCTTTTTGGAATCATTCATTCTATTTGGTAAGTATTGACATCACATGGTACATCTCCAAGAAGTGGGATTTATTAGGAAGGAAAATTTTCCATGTGAAATGTACCTAGTACGTGGCAAGGATTTTCGAAGCATGTCACTTACCCTCCTTACCTTCTAATATCTTCTAGTGCAAATTAATTGCCCCTATCGTCATCACATGCAGAGACTTGTGCCTATGTAAAGTGGATGGGATGTTTACAAATCATTTCTCATTTCATTTTCAGCTCATTCTGTAGATTTGTAAAATCCCTCTCTCTCTCTACAAGTCTAGGGTTCCTTAAGCCTGCAGATTTCGGTAATTTGGTATTCTTCTCTAGCCTTGGCTTTGGGAAGAAATGAAATATAAACCGCTCAATTAGAGAATTCTAGTCTCCTATACTAGATGGGAGTTTCCAACTTCCAGCGCATTCACTCTTGAGCTTATGAAGTGGATTTTTTCCTTGGATAGCAAAAAGATTGTTAGCGCCATCATAATTTTGATTAGGGAATAGATAATATACCCTAAGGCCCCTCGTAACATCTATCCATCCTAGGTGGTTTCCATTTTCTTATCAAATTCTTTTGATATTCTAAAAAATTATGGGTCTCTGTTGCTTTTGGTGTCTGTGTTTATCAAGAAATAATTGTTTGTTCCCCCTCATAGTTTACAAAGGGCTGTGAACAAAATATGACCTATTCAATGGCAAATGCTGGGTTGGGAGCATTTTCCCAAGGAAATTCTTAAAAATGAAACCCTAATATGACAAAGTCTACAATCCATTGAAAATCAGTTTCAATTCCAACAATTGTAAGTTTTTTGAGGGGGAATTGAGTGTCTTTTCTGAAATGTTCTCCTTTTTAGAAACCTGGCTCTTTTATGATATGTTCTTTTCCCTTCACCATCTCTTGTGCCATCACCCTTTGGCCCCCAAACCGATCATCATTCACTCCAAATATTGTCCTCATAGGGGGTCGAAAGAATTTTTTGGGGGGTCTAAAATTGGAGAATCGTAAGCATTGCAGAATATTGGTCTCATCCTCGATGGTTGTCATGCACAAAGGGAAATTCATGCGAAACATTTCCCGCACAAGGGCCTAAAAGGCTCTTTTGTCGGTCCCCATGTTGATGAATCTTAGGATCAAAGGGATGGAGGTCTCTACCTTGGTAGCTCATAGGCCCAAAAGGATCCAGATATTGAAAAAGGTGTGGGTAAAATATCCCCTAAAGTTGGTGGGCTTGTGGTGTTTTTCTTGAAATTTTGATCTTTTGTATTGTGCCTTAATTTGGTTTCAGGCTCCATGTTTTATGCCTGATGGTGATGTCCTCTCTACTATGGAATTCTAGTTTGTAGATGGAGCCTTGCTCTCTTCCACCAAAATTTTGTTTACTTTTTTTTTTTAAAGCTAGGTAGTTGTCACAGATGGAGCTCGACTCTCTTCTTTTTGAAACTCTGTAATGTCTTATTCGTTTCCTTTTATCTTAGCACTTATTTTTGGACTCATAGATGGAGCTGCACTCTCTGATCTTTTTTTGGTTTTTCTTATTCTCTGTGTACTCTTTGTATATTTTCTATAAATTTTAATATAATATGTATGCGCTTGCACTTTACCCTTTAAAAAAAATTTATATTTATCCTCTAAAAAAGGATAACTGATAGTGTCTTGTCAAAAAAATATATATTTAAAGAGGACATTATATCTATTAAAGGTTAAGGAAGGAGACTTCAGTGTAGATGATCTAAAGTCCTTTAACTTGATTGTGATTGAACTAAGTTTAGTTAATATTAAAAGGGATAAGGAGGAAAAATAATACCCTAGCTAAGTTTACTTCACATGGTTTCTAGGTTCTATTCATACTAAAACAATGGATGTGGTTGACAATCCTATTTTCATTAATGCCTTGACAATTTACTCAATCTAGTCAACACATAGGAAAATTGTAGAATGTGAATTTGTGTTATGTGTCATTAATAGATCCCACACAATATATTCTTTCATGTATGTGGCGATCTAAAAACCCTAAAAAATGTTTAAATTTATTTAATTCAATCAAATCACAAGAACGGAGGAGGGAAACTTAAATTAATTCAGATAAAAATATGCAAGTTGTTCACTGGACTAATGCGCATACGAATGTACATCAGTTCACACTAGTAAGGGGTAATACCCCTAACTTCTGGAGAAGATACTCGAAATTATCTTTACACAACGCCTTTGTGAATATATTTGCAATCTGCTCTTTTGTAGGTACATACTCAAGCTTTACTTCATTATCCAACACCTTTTTTGTCAAGAAGTGATACCGAATGGATCTAGTTTTTATTTGGAATGATATACCAGATTCTTAAAAATGTTTATTGCACTAGTGTTATCACACATAATAGAGATAGGTTCATTGAATGTTACACCAATATTCTTCAAAGTCTACTTCATGCATAAAATTTGTGTGCAACATGAATATGTTGCAATGTATTCTTCTTCGGTTGTAGATAAAGAGACAAAATCTTACTTCTTACTTGACCAAGAAACTAATAGGAAGTCGAGAAAGAATTCTCCACCACTTGTACTTTTCCTGTCATCAACACTTCTGGCCCAATTTGCATGTTGTCAAAGTTAAATATGAACTTTGAGGGTACCACAAACCAAACTCCTCTATTCCTTTTAGATATCTAAAAAAAAAATTCATTGCCACAACATGTGATTCTTTGGATTCTTGTTGAAATCTAGCCACCAAATAGACTACATACATGATATCCGATTTGGTAGAAGTCAAATTTAACAGTCCTCCAATCATTGATCTATACTTGTATCTCCTTTAGGGGACTTTCATATTTTGTCAATTTGTATTTGGTGGTCATAGGTGTACACATCGGTTTAGAGTTCTCTAGCCCAAACTTCTTCAACAGTTTCTTAATGTAGTTAGACTGAGAAATGAAAATTCTTTTATCATTTTAATTTACTTGTAAACCAAGAAAAAAATTCAACTCACCAATCATAGACATCTCAAATTCCTTCTACATCTCATTAGCATTTTTTTTGCACCTGCCTTCATTTTCTCCAAAAATTATGTCATCAACATACACTACAATGATTAAGATTTTACCTGAATCAATTTTGAAATATAAATTGCTATTAACCGAACCTTTTTGAAATCTTTGATTAATCAAGTACTTATCTAGCCTTCCATACCAAGCTCTAGGGGCTTGTTTCAATCCATACATGACTTTCTTCAATCTTCAAACAATGTTCAGATAATCTTTAAACTTGTTGCCCCCATTTTTGGCATACCTAAAATTTGAACTTCAAATCGGTCTCAATGTTGAATGAAGATCCAATAGGTGTTTATGCGTAAGCAGTGAGCACGTGATCCAAGGTCGTTGCCAGTCAAAATATGAAAAAATGGATGAATTTTAAAAATTACCGAGAATTGAGGGAAATAATTTGATATACAATTCCTTAGCATCATTTTGTGTCATGTGGCCAATTTTTGCTTGAACCCAGTTCATAGTTTGTCATATTTTAAACTTTCAAATTTTGATGTCCCTCGTCCAAAAATGATTAAATTCTCTCATCCTAGGTATCGTCATAAGGAATAAATTATTGTCTTTCATCCTAGGTACCATCAATATGTGTTTCAAATTTCAAAGCTTAATTCCTTACCATTTGGAAGATGTGGTCGTCTTTCCTAATTTTGGGCATTAAATTTAAAATATTTAAATTCTTTTTCAAAAGATTATTTAATATTTTAAATTATTTTAATATTTGTGATCATTTGAGGAGGTATAAGTTGTCTAAAAATGTCATTTTCATTTCTCCTTTATTTCCCTCCGTGGTCGATGGTTTCTGAGGTCGAGAACATAGTCTTTGAGAGAAATGGTTGAAGATGCTCCGATTTTTGAGCATTTTTTACCCATATTCCTAACCTCAAAAGGAAAAAAGAAAAAAAGGTTAAGAATGCTCCAAAACGGAACATTTATAACCTTATTTCCTAACCTTGTGTGGGCCCTCTTTGTCAAGAAGGTTATAAATGCTTCATTTTGGAGCATTCTTAACCTTCTCCATAAGAGATTAAAAAAAATGCTCAAATGAAATGCAGTCTCATGGCATTATACAGTATGAAGAATATGGAAGCACAGATAGAACCCGTGAACTGTTTACCAGTCTGATGGCTCAAGGAGATGGCTTCTCATGAAATTCAATGATGACAGTATATGAACGAAAATAGATTTTTTGAAAAGGCTTTAGAAATTTCCATGTAAATACATTGGTTGTTGGAAAGCCAAATTCTACAACCCGTGCTCTCCTTGATATGCATGGGCAATGTACCTGACTTGTTCAACAGAATGCCTCAAAGAGATGTCAATCTCATGGAATGTTATGGTCGCATTATGTGCACAAAGTAGTTTTGATGAAAACCTATGGTGGAAATGTTGATGAAATGAATTTCTTAGGCCGGTTCATGATAATATGGAGGCGATTCAAAACAAGTTATGGACATTCATCAAAGCTTAGTCAGATGTTGTCGTTGCAACTATTCTGGTAGACATGACTGTGAATCGTGGGAGCATAGAAAGGCCGTGAGCTATTTGACAGAATAACATGGTGAATGTAGAAGTTAAAACAAACCGTGAGCAGTAGTAAATGAAGTCTCAAAGCGATGTCACCCCATCGAAGACAATGATTGCAGGCAACGCATGAAGTACAGTTGTTAAAGGATGTTCGAATCTTCTAAGCTAATGCAATTGGCAGGTGTAAAGCCGCATTTCACAACCTTATCATTGCACTCTCTTTGCCCGTAAACCAATGTGGAAGCCTTCGATCCTATCACGGGCATTTATCGAAGCATAAAGGATAGAGGAATTGCGTTAGATATTGTAGTCGCAGCTGCTCTGGTAGACAATGTTGCAAGTCATGGAAGCTTAGACAAGGCAAGCGAACTGTTTGATAGAATGTCTCAATTAAATATAACTGCATGCAATGAAAGGGGTGGATGTGTAGACAAGTCACATGAACGGTTTCAATAGAAATCCTCCTTCAAGGAAATTGGCCTCTCATGGATTACAAATATAGCAAAGACTATATAATGTTAGCTTAGCACTGCTAGAGACATAAAACCAAGATGTTGAGCTATATTTAATAATACCAATGTTCTCTCCATCTGTGCCCAAATGAATGATATGGAATAGTGTATGGGCCTCTATTGATGCATGCAAAAATTTGATCAGGTAACTCAATGAGACATCATCTCAATTAAAGGGAATATAATGATTGCAGATTGTGCACCAAAATGAAGATATTAAAAATGTTTTAGAAATTTTCAAAGTGAATGCAACCTGAAGGCATAACCAAATTCTACAACCTTTACCAGCATCCTACCTACCCGTACAAAATGAAAGCTTAGAACAGCGGGATGGGCATTCATCAAAGCTTAATGTATGTAATTTTGTCAAAATTTATTGAACTAGCCATCTCTATGGTAAACACGCATTCAAATGAGAAGCATTGATGAAGGTAGGATAACTATGCAAATGAAAGTTTTTATCTTTTCTCATCTCATTATGTCTCAAACGAATTTTGAGGAAGCTTGAGCAACTTATTGGATATCTTAGAACGGAGGTTATCTTTCGAAGACAATCAACAAGTATGTGAAGTGGTGATGAAAGATGTTTAAGTGATGTAGTCAAAGAGTGTGTTATTGCAAGGAAGATGTTCATGAATGATTTCTTCATTTCATGATGAAGATTCCAATTGATAAATATTTTTCAATGCAAGATCTTTTCATCTTTATGAAGAGCCTCAAAAGGAGATATATTTTGTGTCCTCAAGATAATGGACAACAAGATGATTGCAGCTACAAATGAAGTGGATGAAGATGGAGAACTGCCTCATCATAACTCATGACTTGGTTCTTCATCGATATTAAAAAGTTTGAACTTGTATTTTTGTAAAAGTGACTTATGTTACTCATTATAACGAAAGGTTAGAAAGTAGACCTTATTCACGCAAAAGTGAAGTAGTTTCTAACTAAACTCTTTTTGCATAAAAATGGGTTAGTTGTTAACCTATCCAAAGTTAGTTATGTTGGTATTTTGGATGTGTTGCACTGGTTTTGTCATTGATGTCAACACTTGTCAACACCTATCAGCACTTGGAGATCTTTTGTTATGTTCACCGGCATGTTCAGTGACTTATACACAGTCATCGGTATCTGGTTCACCGGCAGGTTATATTTTTCACCAACACTGAGGATGATCTGTTATCATCTGGAGACTACTTGGTTATGTCAAAGACATTGTTTGGACACTTTGTTTTGGTGATTTGGTTATTGGTCTAACCGATTTTTCATATTTGTTGTTACCGGCAAATAGGTTTAGGTTATGGACTGACAATCATTATCTATTCTAGATTAGCATGACACGTTATGGAGATGATTTGTTATTATTGTAAATGCATTGAGCCGACATGATGCATCGCATATTGACTCATTTGTAATTGATTTAATTGTAATATTCTTTGTAAGCCGACCTACACATTTGGTCTTATATTTTTGTATATATGTAAGATCTCATTTGTGAGATTATGTAGAAGGTATGGTAGAGGATTGTAATAAGGTATATGCAAATATAAGCAGAGCTATACACACAAACATCATTTGAAGATTCAAGGAATGTTTGTAGAAGGCAATCAGAGCTTAACCGGTACTAAATCCAGCAAATGAAGATGTTATTTTATGCAGTACATTATCATTGGATTTAACCATCCAATTGTAGTCAGTGTGACTCTCATTTTGTGATTGAGCAATGAGCTCTAGGTAGTTGGTCTTTTTGCATGTGCAGACCCCATATTGTACACACATACTATCTGCAGTAGTATCATCTGATTGTGGGTAAGGTTTTCCACCATGGTTTTTCCCCTTATAGGGTTTCCACGTACAAATCTCTATGTTATGTGTTGTGGATGTTATTTGTCTTTTGGTTCCATGCATTACTTTACCGGTATTGCAATTAATTGTTAAACTGTCAACCGACATAAAGTTTGGTTTATCGGTATTATACATTAAGTTTGGTTAAATTATTTTTGGGTTGAAATTAATAGACAACCGATTCACCTCCCCCTCTTAGTTGCCTCCAAGTCCTAACAATTGATATCAGAGCCTAGTCCTCTTTTTGTACAAGTTTAACAGCTTGGGGAGATTCTATGGCAACTAACTATTTTAGGAAGGACAATCTGAAGCTTGATGGAACTAACTATGGTATATGGAAGATCAGAATGGATACACATCTGAATTGCATTGGAAAAGACATATGGGATGTTACAAAGAATGGCTATGTTGGTCCTACTCAAAATCAACCTAATCCACCTACCTTGGCTAAAGATCAGGAGAATGATTACAAAGCAAGAGAAGCACTTTTGAGCGCATTGTCAGATCAGTAAATCATGGGATTATCAGACCAATCTACTTCTAAAGCTATTTGGGACAAATTGGAGACATTGAATGAAGGTGATACCACAGTCAAACTTACAAAACTGGAATGCTTCCGGGTCAGGTATGAAAATTTGAAAATGGAAGAAGATGAAAGGATTTATGCTTTTATGGAAAGAGTTAATGAAATTGTTTTGGGTGTACAATGTTGTGGAGGATCCTTAAATGAAGATGAAATTGTTTCTAAAGTTTTAAGAGCATTTCCACTGGCATATAAAATGAAAGTAATTGTTATTAATGAATTAACAACAATGCCTAATGCATCAGTATCTAAAGATACTTTGGTTGGAAAACTTTCAGCTTTTGAACTTGAGGAATTTGGTCTTGTTGCTACAATTAAGACAGATTTAGCTTTTAAGGCATCATCATCATCTGCAGCATCATCGTCATCATCATCTGAGAAATCTAATTGGAAAGCACTCTATGCTAGAGAACTTGAAGACATCAGAAGGGAGAATGAAGAACTAGAAGAACTTGAAGCACTATTTGCAAAGAAAATGCCTAAAGGTCCAGTTGGAAGTAAGTATGAAGGTAAAGCACCATTTAAATGTTTTAACTACAATAAAATTGGTCATATGGTATCTAGATGTCTTGATAGACATGAAATATTGAAAGAAGAAGCTAAAAGAACATATAAGCCTAACCTTGAATATAAGAGATACAAATTTAAGAAGAATAGAGACAAATCATGTTATTATGCTGATGAAGGAGTAACTGATGATTTTGATGAGGAACCGACAGACAATGGATGGGCTTTTATTGCTATAACAGAAGATCAACCGACACCTACTATTCAACCAGTAGAGCAGGCCCTGACAGCTAAAATTGAAGAAAAGGATGAATGGATCATTGATTTCGGATGTTTACACCATATGAATGGTGATAAAAGTAAATTCTTAACTTTTTAGGAGTACAATGGAGGTCTAGTAAGATTTGGGGATGATAAAGCTTATTTGATTAAAGGAAAAGGCACTATATCCTTTGATGGTAAACACAATACTGATAATGTTTACTATGTTCAAGGTTTGAAGCATAATCTTTTGAGTGTCGGTCAATTAGTTGAAAAAGGATTTCAATTACAATTTAAGAATGGTAAATGCAAAATCATGAACATAACTAGTTTAGAATTGCAACCGGTAATCAGACTAGAGGTAATATCTTTCATTTGAATAACAATGAGAAAGCATATTTGATTGCACATATTGATGAAAGTTGGCTATGGCATAAGAGACTTTGTCATGTAAATTTTGATTTCATTGTGAAGATTAGTACAACTAAGGTTGTAAGGGTTTTACCTAAGATTTTTAAACCTCACAATCCGGTATATAAGGAGTGTCAATTTGGAAAGCAAGTTAGAACAACTTTTAAGAGTATTACAGAGAAATCTAATAATGTTCTTGACTTAATTCATACTGATTTATGTGGTCCAGCAAGAACTAGAATTCTACATGGAGATGGATATTTTATGTTAGTCATTGATGATTATTCTAGAATGTGTTGGGTTACTTTTCTTAGGAAGAAATCAGAAGCTTTTGGGAAATTCAAATTAATCAAAGTGATGGTAGAAAATGAAACCGGTAAGAAAATTAAATGCTTGAGATCAAATCAACGAGGTGAATTCACATCTAAGAAATTTAATACATTATGTGAAATGAATGGAATCAGAAGACAGTTATCAGCACCTCAGACACCCCAACAAAATGGAGTTGTGGAAAGAAATAACAGAACTATGTTGGATGCAGCTAGAAGCATGATATCAGAAGCTAACCTACGCCATGTATATTGGAGAGAAGCAATGAATACAACGATTTACACATTCAACATAGTTCACATCAAAGGTGAAACCGGTAAGACCCCTCATGAACTATGGTTTGGTAATACTCCTACTCTTAAATATTTTAGAATATTTGAAAGCAACTGTTATATTAGGAGAGATGAGTATATTGGCAAATTTGATCCTAGAAGTGATGAAGGAATATTTCCTGGTTATTCATCTAAAGAGCAAGGTATATAGATGTTTTACTAAAAGATTGCTAAAAATCGTTGAGAGTGCAAATGTGAAGATTGATGAACAGTTTAAAAGGAAATTCAAGGTCAATGGAGTTTGAACCAGCAATAGATATAATCACAAATGAACCTACAATGAGTGCACCAGTACAGAATGTTGATCCAGTCACATCGGCATCATCTGAGAATTCCACAGTGACTGAAGAACAACAACAAGTAAATACACCCAAGTATGTAAGATTGAATCACTCTTAAAGTCAGATAATTGGGAAGAAGTATCAAGGAGTTATGACAAGAGGAAGAATGGAAAATGAAGAGGTATGTCTAATTTCTCAAATTGAACCAGCATCAGTTATTGAGGCATGTGAAGATAAACATTGGATTAAAGCTATGGAAGATGAATTGGAACAAATTGAAAAGAATAACACATGGACATTGGTTCTCCGGCTTGAAAAGAATAACACATGGACATAGGTTTAGGAATGGTAGAAGTTAGGAGAATTTGAATTAAAAAATTCAAATAATATGAAAAGGATAATTAATCTCAACAACTCATGAATTTGATTTGTTTTAATTAATTAAAGGATTTAGAAGAAATGATTTTGGATGGAGAGAATTAATTAACTAAGGGGTGAAATGAACCTATTAAATAAATCCTTAGATTTATTAATAAGTAGATGAAAAGGGAAATTTAATCAAATTATTGATGAATTCAATTAAATTGGGAAGGGAGATTAATTAAATAATTTCTTATTTAATTAATTATCTTCAGACCATTTTTAGGTGTATACAACTAGTAATCACATCTTGGTGTGAAATGGGTATGTTGAAGAAGCATGGAAAATTTAGATCTAATTTTTGCATATATTTGTGTAATATGTGAGGTCAATCGGTAGACCATTTAAAACATAATTTTTTGTACAACAAAGGTTTTATTTAATAAGTGATAGCTTCAAATCAAATGTGCATCCAATTATAAGAATCCATACACAATTGAAAAGAAATAGCTAAATCAGGAAGATAATTGGGCTGAGGAAGTGAGAGGGATATGAAGAGGAAGAAATAGAGGGAATAAGTGTAAGAAAGAGAGAGAGAGAGAGGTGTAAGGAGATAATGATCTAAGAGATATACAAATGAAGTTACAGATAGATATGGAGATAGAGATGGAGAAGAGTGTTATAGAGAGAAGAGGTAGAGATAAAGAGGGAGACGAGATATGGATACATAGATATGAAAGAGATAAATATAATAGGAGAGAGAGGAAGAGAGTGAGAGAGGCAGAGATAGAAAGACATTTAGAGAGAGATAGGAAGTGATCAAAAGTGACAAGTAGAAAAAGGGAGAGATATAGGGGTAGAGAGATACAATGAGATGAAAGAAGAAATATGCAGAGATGGAGAGAGGCAAAATGATTACAAATAAAAAGGTCTAGGAAGAGGTAGAGGGAGGGAGGTAGAGAGATGGATGGATAGACGGATACGTGTCTAGAAATAGAGGGGAAGAGAGGAAGATAGAGGGAGAGAAATAGATAGAAAGATGGAGAGATAAACATAGACATGTAGAGATAAAGAGGTAAAGAGTAAAAACTAGTTAGATATAAAGGGAAAGGGATATATATCCAATTAAATAGTGTGACATAGATATCAAGAGATATAGAGAGAGAGGGAGAGTGAGATAGAGAAATAAATAAACAATTATAAGAAAAGATAGAAAAATAGAGATCTACATAGAGTAATATAAGGAGATGGAGAGAAGGAGAGATGAGAGATAGAAATGTATGGGAATAGAAAGGGGGAGAGAGGTGGAAATAAAGGAATAAATAGGGGATGGGAAGGGACAAATGAGGGTATAGATGGGGAGATATATGGGTAAGATAAAGAAAGGGGGGGAGACAAAGAGAGAGATATAGGCAAAGATAGAGAAGAGGGGGAGAGAGAAATATAGAGATAGAGAGGGAGAGGGAGAGTAATAGAGATAGAGATAGCACAAGAGAAATAGAGTGAGTAAGAGGTAGAGATAAAGAGATATAGATAGAGAGGGTGGGGGGGAGATAGGGGATAGAGATAGAGGGAGCAAGAATGAGAGACGAAGAAGATGATAGAGACAAATAATAGAGAGAGAGGGGAGATAGATGGAGGGGGAAAAGATAGAGATAGAGATATTTAAAATATAATAAATATTATACAACTTGTATTACAATATAAAAAATGTATTAATATAATTTAATTACATATCATATTCTACATTAAATTGTATATTTTATTTTAAATCAACTAATAATTCAAAAATGCAATAAAAGGTAATTTAAAATTTATTTTTAGTGCATGGCTGAAATTATGTAATATTATATATATGGCAAAAGAATAGTAGAAAATAATTAAAATTAAACTACACAAGACATATTGTAGAGTTTTTTGGATATAATTACCATACAAAGTCTACATTAATGATGGGCATAAAATGACAAATTTAATCTGAAGGACACTATGGTGGAAAGACAAAAAATAGTACATGAAAACATCTAATTCTAACATTGTCAATAATATTTGAGAAAAAAAAGGAACTCTATTCACATGATAGTAGTTTGGTTGAAATGTTGGCAAGCAAATAGGTCATTATTTGTAGCAGGATTTAAATAGTTTGGTATGATCAAATTTATTCCTTTTTTACATGATAGTGGTTTGGTTCTAATATGTGGATAGAAAGAGGGAGAGATAGAGAGATAGATATAGTGGAAAATATAGATGTGGAAGAGAGAGATGGACAGAGAGGTAAAAAGATAGATATAAGGGAGAGAGATAGAGAAAGATAGAGACAAAATGAAGAAAGATGGAGAAGAAGAGGGAGAGGGAAAAATAGAGAGAGAGAGAGAGAGAGAGAGAGAGAGAGAGAGAGAGAGAGAGAGAGAGAGAGAGAGAGATTTCTATATCTTTGTCTCCTTCTTTTCCCTCAATGTTAATTTCTCTACCAACATTTGCAACTATGATATATCTAACATTTCATTCACTTAGTGATGAGGATATTCACCAATTATAAATGTAAATTATGATAAACTTAGATAAAAAGTTATTTAATATATAATTTAATATATGATCAAATTATAAATTATTCATATATTATATTATATTTAATATTAATGTATAATTATTATTTAATTATGTATGTATTTTATGTATTTAACTATATTAGTTATTATATGACTAATCCCCTCTCTAATTAATTATTTTAATTTTGAGTAGATTAATTTAAAAAAACATCTTAATCTGACATATATTAGATTAAATTAAATAATTTTATTATATAATATAGAATAATAAATATTAACTATAAGTATTATTATATATATTATTTGATATATAAAAATTTAATTTAGTTTCAAAATAATCAATATAATATATAAATAATAAAATAAAATACTATGTTTCAAATATCGAAATGATAGTGCCATGCCAAATTTTCTCATTTAATTATAATAAAAATAATATTTAAATTATACTTTTATAATGTTTTGAATATTTCATTCATAATTAACATAATTTAACATTATTATATCAATTTTATATTGCTTAAATGATTTTTCATAACATTAAAGTTTTAAATTTCTAATATTTAGTTGATAGAAATATCCAAACATTTGAAAGATTACTTCTAACTGAAAGTAAATGAAAAAATATATTTACAAGGTTCACCTTCAGATTTAATAAGATAATTTTTTATTTTACATAAATCATGTTATTTATACTTGCCAACACAATTAATTAAATTTCTTAAATTAAGTCACTACCAAAACTTCCTCTTATATAAAATTAAAGCTCACAATAACCATCTTTCTTTTAAACTACTTTAATAACTTAAGATAGTGTTAAATGAATACCATTACACTTAATAGATCACTTCAATTTAAAATGTATTAACCCTCACCTCAGAAATTTATGATTAAAATTTATGTATTTCTATCTTATTCATAAATTTCAGTTTATTGATTTGAGACCTTTTTTTCATTTTTTTTGTCTTCAAAACTATATTAAATATATACAATGCGCTCAATTATTTATATATTATAGGATAATATTTTTTTTAAATAAATAAACATATATATTATACTCATTATATATTATAATATAATAAGGATTAAAATCTCTATTAATAAAAATTGGAACTTAATAAAATTATAATTTAATGATGGGTTACTGGCGAGCCTCTGCTCCTGGTATCCGTTTAATGGATACTTTTCAAACCAACAGCTCTGATGGGAGTCATGGTTGGCGAGCCTCTGGATCTGTCAACCAACCTGCATGGTAGGATCTATTTCAGTCAGTCTCTGAGAACCACTCAGGGCCTACCCCTAGTGTTAGACATTCTTGGTCTCCAATGACATTGTTGGGCTCCACATGCCATTTCTCAGCCTAATAGCCTTCCTCTAGGAGGCATGTCCCCATCCTTTCTATGCCAAATAGTCTGCTGCTTGGCGGAGTCCCTTGAATCCAAATATTGATGCCTCATTCTCCAGTAAACTTCACCTGGAAAAAGCTTCTTATCGTCGTAAAGGTTTCAAGAAAAAGAGAAAGAACAAGCATAGACAAGAAAACAAGCAGACACATCAAAGGATAATAATCAAGAAATGGGTTCAAAAAAAAACCCCATAAGCAATATTTATTAACGAGATGCCCTGTCTTCGGAATGTAGGAAGATCAGATGGAAATGTGATGCTTAAGGTAAGCTTTCCAAAAGAAACGCTAGCTTTCTAGATCTCAGAACTTAGAAGTCGTGCCCTAATTGGTAAGTTATGGAATTTCTCCCTTGATATATCTAAGCTTTCATCTTGGATTCAATTGGTCTAGTCAAGGGTTTTACAAGTCTTCTATATAGATGGGGGAAATGATTTTTTCGTGGTTATTTTTTCAAATTCTCAGGCTAGGGATCTGGCACATAAACCGAAATCCCATTTTTTTTATAGGGTTTTGGCCTTTTCACTTTAAAATGGTCTCTGAACTTTGACCCCTCCTCTTATGTGGCTAAATTTACATCGTTTTGGTTCTCTTTTCCATCTTTCCCTCTTGAATATAGAGATCTGGAAATTATCTATATGTTGGTGAATCAGATTGGTATTTTTATTAAACATGATCTTCGTCCCTTTGAGTCTAGTCATCTCCCTATTTGAGTCTACATTCTTATGGATTTATCAAATCATTTTCCATGAAAATTCCTTCTTCATTCTAAGTTTGTCTCTTACTCATAGCTCATTCTTCAGGAAAAGTCACATGAAGTGAACATGTACTCTAATAGGATGGGTCACTTCACAATGATATGTTTATCTTGTCTTGAAAATACTATCAGGGTGTGTGAAGATGCATCCTCAGATGCCAGGCTATGTTCTTTGGAAAGAAAGATGGATAGCCTTTCAGAATCTAATTCTTCTGCACCTCACGTTGGTGTTAATATTTTGGGTTCTTCCTTCCCCCCTCCTTCTACATTGTTCAATATCTCTTTCTCGTGTTTGTAGATGTCCATTCAAGGCTCTTTTGGGGGTTTGCGTGCTACTATGTCTTTGTTTCTCAACCACTTTTCCACCTCATGTATCCTTTGCGTCCCTTAAGCTTTAATTTCTCATTGTCAGCTTAAGGGGTCATTTGTGGGAGGGATCATCTCCTCTCCCCTTTGTGTGATTAAAGGACCTCTTAATATCCTTTTTGCTTCACTTCCTTCGCCTATGTGTAAGAAGAGCTCTACATTGTCGTTGGCCCCTTCTAAGAACTTGTCTTCTTTGGTGTCGGACTTTGAAGAACTTAGAGAACCTTTCCTCGTAGGGGATTTGGATTTTCTTGTGAAGGAAATGTTACTGAAAGTCTATTCTTAAAGAATGAATGAGATTGAAGAAGAAGTTGAATTAGAGGACGATTGCATGCTTCAAGATGTTTCCCTAGATGAGGACTTCATGCCCCTACAACCTCCTCTTGCAACTAGTTTTCCCAATCTCATTTATCTATCCCCTCCTCTTTAGAATAGATTGGTTCTAAGCAAATTGTTGCTTCTCCCCCATCTATGGTTCTCCCTCAAATTCCAATTGTTGAGGAAATCCTTTTAGAGGTTTGCCTCAATGGGTCCCTTGACTGCCCCTCGTCTAAAGCTTCTATTTTCCAAACCCCCTTGGTAGTTTCCCTCAATAGCCTTATTAAAAGCAAGAAAACTTAGAAGTCTAAAGGCGGCAATAAGAAAGGGGATGAAATTAGAGAAAGAATTCAATCTACTCTAGATGATAACACAAGGTCATGGAGAACATGTCGTTCTCCACAAGTGTAATGAGAATTATCTCATGGAATGTTAGGGGCCTAAATTCCCCTAGCAAATGTTGCCTCACTAAGTCTCAGTTGGATTCTTGTGGGGCTAATATCATCATTCTACATGAATCAAAATTTTCAGAATAAGAATCAGGGCAACCTGATTGTACATGGAAAGATTGGTGGTAAATGGCCTCTCTATCAATTGGGGCTTTAGGTGGCCTTGCCATCCTATGGAATAGGAAACTTATTCAAGTTCACAAGTTGCAAGCAAAGGCCAACTTCATCTATGGCAAGGTCATATTTTCAAGTTTCTCGTTCCACCTTTTAAATATCTATCGTCCTACTTCCACCATGGGGAAGCAAAAATTATGGGATTTTCTCTCTATTACCTTAGCTTCCTTCCCTAAGGAACCCTTTATTCTTCGTTGGGAATTTAATGCACAATCAATTAGAGATAAAACTAGAGGGATAGTCCCACCCATAGTTTCAATGGAGAATTTCAATGACTTTGTGCTTAATAATGGTTTAAAATATTAGATCCCTTCCAATGGTAATGTTACATGGACAAATAGAAGAAGTAACTTCTTCCACATTGTGGAAAGGTTGGATAGGTTCTTCTCTAATCCAGTCTGGTTGCCAAAATTTTGGCTCATGTTCAACCCTTATCCTCCCTTTCTCAAGATCAAACCATTTTGCAATCCAATTGGAATCATCATTTGCATCCCTCCCCCCCAAGTCTAAGTCTTATTTTAAATTATATCACATGTGGTTCAAGGACCTGTCTTTCATTTCTCTTCTTCAGTAGTGGTGGAAAAATGCATCTTTTGTTCATGGGTTGAAACAATGTTTCAACTTTCCAAAAAGCTTCAGCACATCAAGGGTGGAATTAAAAAGTTGAATGCCTAGGTTTTCAAAAATATATTTGCTTCAAACTCAATAATTCAAGACCAACTTAAAGATATTAATGATTTGATTATCACTAATAGTATTGACGAGGACTCCTATATGAAACAAAAATCCCTTTAACTTCAACTTGAAGATATTTTTAAAAGGGAGGAGATTTATTGGAGTCAAAAATTGAGGGAACTCTAGCTCAAAGAAGGTGACAGGAACACAATTTTTTTCATTCTTCGACGTCCCTGAGAAAGGTCAACAATTTTGTTTTCCAAATTAAAGATTCTTCAAGTCAGGTTTTATAGGATGTGGATAAGATTTACCAGGAGGTAGTTAACTTCTTTTCTAATCTCTTCTTGGCACCATCAACTAGTTCTCCCTTGGATTCTCAAGAGATTCTTGATTGTATTCCCAATATCATTTCCTAGTAAGATAATCTTGAGTAGCTAAAACCCTTCTCCTTGGAATAAGTGAAAAAGGTAGTTTACTCCATGCAACCTGATAAAGCTTTGGGCCCTGATGGATTCACTGCACTATTCTTTCTAAAGTGTTGGATTTTTGTGGGAAGGGATCTTTGGTTGGCCATGGAATAATCAAGATGTAATGACAATATTCTAAAACAATTTAATGCAACTCTTATTGCCCTCATTCCAAAATATTTTTCTCCTACTCCTTTTGTAGATTTTAGGCCTATATCTCTTTGCAACACAATTTATAAGATCTTCACAAAGACAATTTCTTTAAGGCTGGCTAAATTAATTCCCAATTTTATCTTTGAAGAATAAGGAGGTTTTATCCCAGGTAAAGAGACTTTGGAGAGCATCCTTATTGCACATAAAATCCTCCACTCGGTTAATCAAGTAAAATAACAAGTGATGATCCTCAAGCTAGATATGATGAAGGCATATTATAGGGTGAGTTGGGATTTCTTAACAAAAGTTTTATTGAGATTTGGATTCTCAAATATATGGGTTAAGTGGACTATATCCTGTATCTCAAGTGCCAAGTTTTCATTGATTGCTAATGGTTCTCTTTGTTGTTTCTTCTCCTCCTCTCAGGGAGTAAGGCAGGGAGACCCTATCACCTTTCCTATTTGTAATTATCACTAAAGTTTTGAATAGATCTATTTCATCCCACTATCTCAAATGCCTTTGGCAAGGAATCTAGTTGCATCATATCACAGGGGCTTCACTTAATGAACCTAGGTTATAGCACATGTGGTCATGGCATGCTAAAGAATCCCCCTATTTTCAAAAAGTATTGCCCTAAAATCTTTTTTTGTCACCCCCTCCCAATATACTATCCGAATTAAAACTCCCCTTTTTTTTCACCAAATATTGCATTTTTTTATAGCTCGAATTAAAAAACCCCTTATTTTCACCAAATAGACAATATATTGAGCTCATTTTGGGGGATATTAAATCCCCCAATATGAATGCATGTGATATAATATTGCCCAGACAGTGAAGCCCCTATGCATCATATGCAAATTTCCACAATTCATATTCCTTTTTCTAATGATACTTTGCTTTTTGGAGAAGCATCTATGAGGGAGGCAAAGACCATTAAGCTAGCTATAAACAAATATTGCTCCATTTCGGACTAAACTGTCAATGCTTCCAAATCCAAGATCTTCTATCTAAACTGCTCCCCATTCATCTCAAGGAAATTGTCCAATATTCTTGGCTTCAAGTTGGAGACCCTTCCTTGCAAGTATCTAGGTATCCCTCTTTTCATAGGAAGGAACAAGAGTAATTTTTGGGCCTCGATAACCTCCTGCATTCTCAACAGAATTTCTTCATGGAAAAATTTGTGGCTCTCTCTTGTAGGTTGTATTATTATGATCGGATTTGTGTTAGCATCAATTCTAAATTATATCATGTTAGTGCTTTCGATCCCAAAAGGAGTGCTTTCATCAATTTTATCTAGTCATAATTTATTGCTAAGAAACATGGCATTGGGGGTGAAATTAGTTTGGAAAATATTTTCAATCAAATCAAAGTAGGCCTCTATTATTTTTGCAAAATATCTAGACTCCCCTATACCTGAAAGGATCTTTACTACTACAAACCTTCCTCAATGATCACAAATCTGGAATTTCGTTGTGAACTGTACAAAGCTTCTCCTTCCTTACCTATCTTAGGTCATTGGAGATGGTATGAAGGCTTTATTTTGGGAAGATTTGTGGAATGGTCTTCCTCCTCTTAACTCAATCATTGTTGTATTATAAATTAAACAACTTCTCAAATATAATTGGGGCTTGAAAGTTTCAGACTACTTTACTATCAATTACAATCATGGACCTCCTTTAATTAAATGGAAAGACTTTTCTTAGTTTGTGTAAAGCGGAAAATCGCGATCGAACCCTAGTTGTTCTCCCCTCTTCCAACTCCGAGGAGAGAGAAGGGAGGTTTGCTAGGATTCGATGGTTTTCACTTAGGGGAGAGACTTTACATTCAAAAGAGGGGTTGAAACTCATAAGATCCAATCCCACACAATGTAAGATTGGATGCTAAATGAATTTCAAGGGTTAGAAAAGCAAGGCTACCCTCTTTTGTAAAGAATGTTGTTAAGGAAATTAAGCTAAGAATACATAGAAAGTCATAAAGATTCGCTTATAAACTAAGTTCGGGTTATAGGATGAAGCTGCGGACCTGGAATTAGCAGTAAAATGTTGATACGGCGCTGTCCTGCAATTTGAGCAAAAGTTGTCGGGACGATGGCGCCCGGCGCCACGGTCCTCCGAAAAATCCACGAAACGAAGGGGGATCTGTTTGTCTCTGCACAAGGATTCCAGATCTTCAATTTCAGCCACGTACCTGCAACCTACAAACAGAAAAGCGAAGACGATTGGGGGGTTAGGGATTAGGGGTTTGCCTTTAGGTCAAACCCCGGTTTTGGAATTAACCAAGAAATGAGCAAGAGCTGTAAATGTAAATGACTGTAAAACAAGTACTAATACCTTGTTCTAAGGATGTTTGTATCCTTATGTGCGAAGGTATAGATGTTGTATGTTGTATGTTGTAGCATGTAGTATGTGATCTCCTCTTCAATGGTTGAATCCTTGTCTTGAATGCAACACTTAGCCTTGAATGGAGACTTGAAATGATCAATTGCTTGAAGGAATGCTTGAATGCTTGAATGCTTGAATGTTTGAGTATAGTTTCCACGCTTTGTACACATATCCTCTTCATCCCAAATGAGAGAGAAAAATGTAGTTTATATACTTGTCATTTAGGGCTGATAGACTGATTTTCCCGACCTTAGGCCGACCAGGAAATGTAATTTCCAAATTGCAAACAAAAAGACCCGAGCCCCTTAGGAGACCGGGCCCAAAATAGGACCCAGGGACCAGGGCGCTGGGCGCCCTGGTCCTGAAGGACCAGGGCGCTGGGTGCTCTGGTCCCACCTCCCGGGACAGCAGGGTGCAAGGAGGTTCAGGCCAGGGTGCTTGAAAAATGCAGTTTTCAGTGTCGCGAGCAAGTTTCAGGGTCTCCATTCAGGTTGCGTGTTGCGTCGCCATCATGAAGAACGAAATGCAGTCGAAATTGCAAGTGTCACAATTTTAGGATGCTACATTTAGCCCCCACTTTAGCGGGAGTATGTATGCTCATACTTCCGGTAAAGTACAAGGAAACAATATTGAAAGACTTTCACCACGTCAAGGAGGCCAGACACACCAAGCCCCCAGTGGACTAAGGATCTTACGACTTCGATTGACAAAGTAAAAGGGAAGATCACGAGGGAGAACCATGACTGTCAGTAGTAAGATTCCCTCGCTATGAGTCATGCAAGAAAGATATCAAAAATTTTCAAGGCAAGGTTAAATTTACCAAGAAATTTTCAAGTATCTTGAAAAGATATGAATGGGATGTATGCCCCCCTACGTTAAAGCGATCGCACACACCTCACCGGGGGTGATTGTTTTAACATAGTGATACACATAAGAAATGAGAAAGGAGCACGTTATCGCAAGGATTTAGCCCCCAAGTGTGAGATAAACCCAAGGATAATAGACACAAAACATAAAGCACGAGGTGACTTCACTTTCCTCGGGGTCAGTATGCTGTATGATAATTCATGTATATATATCATATGTATGTATGCATAATTGTTCTTCATTCCCCAATCAAGGAAGGTCACCTAGAAGAAGGGAACACATGTGTCTTTTGAGTCAACATGAGAGAGACCGAGAGATCTCAATGCTTTGCATCGTCCTCAAGTAGACAACACCAAGGACAACAAATAGTAGAATGAGAATAACATATAGAAGAAGTAACAAAAGAGAGGGGGAGAGAATCTGCTATGCTAGTGTAACTAGTCTAGCACGTCATCTACCCCCCGATCTTGCTGATCAATGTTTCGGGAAGGCAGGGAACATGCTAGAGGAGGAACATCCAACACAGCAGATGGAGCTATCACAAGATCCAAACAAGGGCTATGTTCATGTTCCAAGCCACGTTGTTCTTGTCTAGGAGCTAGGATAAGTGCTTTAGAAAATTCATTAGATAAATGGTTATCAACATCAACAAGTTCATATTCACTATCAGAAGCAAGAGGAGTAACATTTTCATCTATATCGTCATCAAGATTTATAAAAATAGGATCTTTAACTCGCACAGGATCAAGATCATCATGCATCTTATGTTTAGGAGATTTAGGCTCAATGTCCGGCTGAGGAGAAAATGGAATAATGCTTGTTGAAGGTGTTTTTGGAGATTGCAAAGTTTGAGAAGCAGCTGCCTGAGCTCTAAGACGACGCTTTCGTCGGCGTTCACGTGCAGAACGATTTCGTCTAGTCTTAGTAGGAAGTGGAGAAGATTGAGGAGGAGGAATGTTTTCATCCTTAGCACTTGGGTGTTTAGGTTGTGGTCTCTTAGGCTGGATAATAAGAGAAGAAGAAGGTCTCTTCTCTCTATAAAAAGAAGGAGGAGGAACTGCTCCATATAAAGGAGGAATTTTTGGTTTAGGGAGAAGACCAAGTCCATCATGATGAGGAGGTATAGGTCTACTCTTAGGAAGTTTATTAGGCATAGACATAGTCACATCCATAGGGATGGGTTGAGAATCTTCTTGAGGAAAGACATTAGTTTTATCTTTCAAAGGAAGAGCTTCCTTCTCAAGAATGATAGGAATGTCAAGTTTAGGTGTTCTAGGTTCACTTAGAGATAAGATCATATCTGTTTTCCACTTTTGATAAGATTTGAAAAGATGATCACTTCGCGGAGGAAGAGATTGGAATTGTTTAGGCCAAAAGTAATCAATAGGAACACTAGAGGTTCTTTCAGCTGGTTTAAAGAGACTATGATTGACAGTAATGACTTCACCATTATGGGGAAATTTCAAACACTTATGAATAGGAGAAGCAATAGCTTTCATGGAAGATAGCCAAGGATAGCCAAGCTTCACACGAAATTGTTCGGATGAAGGGATAATAGCAAAGTTCACATCAAGGGATTTGTTATGAACCTCAATAGGCAATGTAATAGAACCAATTGCGGGAGAAGAAAATGCATCAAATAATTTCACAATCACATCTATTTTGTCATAGATCACTTGATTCAATTGCAAAGTAAAAAGAAATTCTTCAGTAATAACATTAATCATGCACGAAGGATCAATAAGCACTCCACGGCAAGGTGTATTCTTGACTTTTGCAACTATGTATAAAGGACCATCAGGTGCCCTAATGGTTTCACTGGAATCAAATGTGATGGAAGGTTCTTTAGGGATTTCTTGCTGCTCTACAAAGTTAATCACATTCAGAGTCATAGACACAAGACCATCAGATGAGAGAGAGGAATCATTAGCCTCAATCGCATTAGAGGTATGAGAAGGCAATGGATCAGTGAAAATCTGAAGATTTTGGTTAGGAGGAGCTACAGATGTGTTGCCTTTATCATTCACTCCAAAAATAGAAATAGTATTATTATCAATCAAATCCTGAATTTTACCCTTTAAAGAAAAACATTTTTCAGTATCATGACCAGGCTGACGATGAAATTGACAAAAGGCTTTGTTATCAAAATAAGGTGAAGTAATCTTTGCAGGATCAATTTGTCTTATAGGAGGAAGAGTAAGCACATTTTGTTCCAATAACTTATTCATAATACTATGCAATGATTCATTCAAAGGAGTATACTTTCTTTCTTTCTTGAAAAATTTAGAAATAGGAGGCACACCTGATGCTGCATTCACATTGTTGTTGATGATGTTTTCATTGAATTTGATGGAATCTCTGTTCGGTTTAAACTTCCCAAATGGTTGTTGACTGTTATCACCCTTATCACTCAGAGCCATAGGATGTGATTGTTCCATTTGACTCACAGTCAGTTGATAATTGTGAAGAGTTGCACACAACTGTTGGAAAGAAGTAAACTCAGAAAACAGAAGTTTGCCTTGAATATCTTTTTGTAAATTAGAAATAAAGATTCTTTGAATATCATTGTCAGGCACTGGAAAAGAAATTTGAGCATACAAATGCTTATATCTACCAATGAAATCAGTCACTTTTTCTTTAACACCTTGTTTACAATGCATTAAATCAATCAAAGTAACTTTAGGACTTATATTGTTTTGAAATTGTTGAATGAAAGCATTTGCAAGTTGTTCGAAAGAAGTAATAGAATAAGAAGGCAACGAGCAATACCATTGTAGGGCTTTGTCTCTTAATGTTCTAGTAAACAGTTTTGCAAGCAACCTTTGGTCATAAGCAAAATCAGTACAAATTGTTTGAAAAGTCTTAACATGTGTTAGAGGATCTCCTTTACCATTATAAAGCTACAAATGCGGGATTTCAACATGTTTAGGAGGGATAGCTCGAACAATGTCAAGAGAAAGTGGGCTCACAATGTCAAATGTGGGCACACTGAACTTAGATTGATTCATAGAGGCAATTTGTTGCTGTAAAGAAGAGACAGTTTGTGCTAGATTGTTAATGGTCGCTTCAGTCGAAGAATTCATATTGGATGTGTTAGATTGAGATGGAGGTGTTATGTTATTGAAAGAAGGTAAAGAGTAAGGTGGTGGGACTCTATGATAATTGGTCATAGGAGATGATTGGACAAGAGGAACACTACAAGGAGGGATGGAATGGTTAAATGAATTGCCCCCTTGCGTCATGTTCATTTGTGAAGATGTAATAGGAACACTCATTGGAGGAATGAATGAAGAAGTCGGATTGAATGAAGGAAGAGGGTTAATTGAAGAAGAAGGGTTGCCCCCATGACTGGTGATCATAGGAGGAATGTCTTGTGTTGAAGTAGCCATTATGTTTGATGTAAAAGTAGGTATAATAGAAATAGGAGTCGTCAAAGGAATAGAATGATTATCTTGGGTAGGAGGTTTTGTATAACCTAAGGTTTCGGCACAACTCTTCATAGGCATCACATTTAAATCCACAATGTGTGCAATACCACGCAAAATATCAATTCCATTCTTATCACTTTGAAGCATACGTTTTAGACCCTCAATTAAAGGAAGAGCTTGACTATCAGGGTATTCTTGAGACATCCATTGTCGAAAATCGTCAAATTGGTTATCCAATTTTGAAAGTTGTTCTACAGAAACCTCATGGAGAGCTTCTTCATGATTAGGAGGATTAGAGGAATTACCCATGTCCTCGTTAAAAAGGCTATTCAAATTAGGTTCCATCTCCTCAGTAGTTAAACCTCGGAAAGACTTAATTCTACGGCTTCGTCTAACGGGAATAGTGTAAGTAGGGCTTATTGTTGTAAAACTCATGCACTAGAAAGAGAGAGAAGATTTTGAATTTAGAGGTAGCAATTTTCAGTAAAATCAGCCAATCTTCTGGATTTAAGCTGTTAAATGCAATCACAACAGTCTCCCGAAATTTCGGAAAAAATGTCCGGGACCGTGGCGCCCGGAGTGCAACACGGTCCCTGCAACTTTTTTCGAAATTTGCAGGGATGAAAGGTATGATGATTTTAGAGCTAATCTGAAAAAATTGAGTGATTTTACGATCTGTAGATAGGCCAAATTAAAGTTGCAATCTCAAAATTGAACCCTATCAAGATTGTCAAAAAATGCAAAATTTTGAATTTTGAAAAAGAGAGGGAAACTGAAATTTTGAATTTTATGATTTGAGAGGGAATGTCAAGAGCAATGCAAATTTTGAAATTTGAAAATTGACTCAATTTCACGCAAAATTCAATTTTGAAAGCAGAAATCAAAGTTGTTGTAATTAAGCACTTAATTTCAAAAGTCACAAATTGCAAGAATTTGAATAAAGCACTGAAATTTTGAATGAATGCAAACACAATTTTCAGATTTATGATAATAAAAACGCAATTTTGACACAAAATTTTAATTTCAATGATTTTTGAATGATTAGAAGCCTTAGACCAAGCAATCGCAAGACCAACTTTGACTGTAATTTTGAAAGTGTTATAATTGACAAAATCAGCCAAAATTCTGGATTTTAGCAGGAAAATACAGCAAGATCTCGCTCCCGAAATTTTGGAAAAAATGTCGGGGACGATGGCGCTCAGAGTGCAACACGGTCCTTGCAACTTTTTTCCAAATTTTCAAGGATGAAGGATATTGTGATTTTATTGCAGAATCCAAAGTTACAGCTGATTTGGAGATGTTTTGATCGGTCAAATTGTCGGACAAAGGTTGAATCAAGAGGGTTTCAAAAATTAGGGTTTTGACACTTAACCACTTAATTTTCAAAATTAAAGCATAGATATGAATTGAAAATTTGTAATAGAAGGGCAGATCTGAAACAGGCATTAACATTTAGACATTTCGCAAGTTCAATTACTAAAAAGAAAATTTAGGGTTTTTATGCAATCACCTCTAAAATTTTGCAAAAGATCAAACATGGAAATGCAATCAATTTTTTCAGATCTAAGCATGAAAAATCAGAAAGGATGTTCACGTCGGGTTCACCAAAATGTAAAGCGGAAAATCGCGATCGAACCCTAGTTGTTCTCCCCTCTTCCAACTCCGAGGAGAGAGAAGGGAGGTTTGCTAGGATTCGATGGTTTTCACTTAGGGGAGAGACTTTACATTCAAAAGAGGGGTTGAAGCTCATAAGATCCAATCCCACACAATGTAAGATTGGATGCTAAATGAATTTCAAGGGTTAGAAAAGCAAGGCTACCCTCTTTTGTAAAGAATGTTGTTAAGGAAATTAAGCTAAGAATACATAGAAAGTCATAAAGATTCGCTTATAAACTGAGTTCGGGTTATAGGATGAAGCTGCGAACCTGGAATTAGCAGTAAAATGTCGATACGGTGCTGTCCTGCAAATTTGAGCAAAAGTTGTCAAGACGATGGCGCCTGGCGCCACGGTCCTCCAAAAAATCCGCGAAACGAACGGGGATCTGTTCGTCTCTGCACAAGGATTCCAGATCTTCAATTTCAGCCGCGTACCTGCAACCTACACACAGAAAAGTGAAGATGATTGGGGGGTTAGGGATTAGGGGTTTGCCTTTAGGTCAAACCCCGGTTTTGGAATTAACCAAGAAATGAGCAAGAGCTGTAAATGTAAATGACTGTAAAACAAGTACTAATACCTTGTTCTAAGGATGTTTGTATCCTTATGTGCGAAGGTATAGATGTTGTATGTTGTATGTTGTAGCATGTAGTATGTGATCTCCTCTTCAATGGTTGAATCCTTGTCTTGAATGCAACACTTAGCCTTGAATGGAGACTTAAAATGATCAATTGCTTGAAGGAATGCTTGAATGCTTGAATGTTTGAGTATAGTTTCCACGCTTTGTACACATATCCTCTTCATCCCAAATGAGAGAGAAAAATGTAGTTTATATACTTGTCATTTAGGGCTGACAGACTGATTTTCCCGACCTTAGGCTGACCAGGAAATGTAATTTCCAAATTGCAAACAAAAAGACCCGAGCCCCTTAGGAGACCGGGCCCAAAATAGGACCCAGGGACCAGGGCGCTGGGCGCCATGGTCCTGGGGACCAGGGAACTGGGCACCCTGGTCCTGAAGGACCAGGGCACTGGGCGCTCTGGTCCCACCTCCCGGGACAGCAGGGTGCAAGGAGGTTCAGGCCAGGGTGCTTGAAAAATGCAGTTTTCAGTGTCGCGAGCAAGTTTCAGGGTCTCCATTCAGGTTGCATGTTGCGTCGCCATCGTGAAGACCGAAATGCAGTCGAAATTGCAAGTGTCGCAATTTTAGGACGCTACAGTTTGATGCACCTTGATGCTAGAAATCCTCATTACTAGAGGCACTATTTCAACATCAAATCCATCTATCTCATCAACAAGATAATTAATCTAGACAAAGGCCAAATCGGGTTCATACTCAGTGAAAGAGGGATATGAAATTCTTAGTAGTCATTCAGAATCACTCCTTCATAGGAGGTGTTTTTCATTTTGTTGGACAACTGTAGGTTTACCAAAAGTGGGTGAATTTTTTTGGCTTGCTTTGAAGGATAGGATCCTAACAAGTGCAAGGCTTTCCCTCCTGGGTATCTCTCCTCCCTTTGATTATGTTCTATGTAATAAGGAGATAGAAATTATTGATCACCTGCTTCTAAATTGTCCTTTTGTGTATCAATGTTGGTCATGGATTTGCTCCAAACTCCACAAGATGAGTCTGTTACACTCCAAAATAATCATGTTTTTTTAAGTGTATCCAAAACTATTGAATGACTCCTTCTTTTCTTCTTTATGGGAGGTTGCGCAGGCCTACAATTCTCATTTGGAATATATGGTGGGAGATAGGAGGATTTTCATAGGGAAAAAAAAAGAAGTTTCCAATATTATTACCAATATACAAAACTCTGTTTTGGAGGTTTTTAAAGCTCATAAGTCTAAATCCAAAAATCTAGAATCGCCTTTTACCTCGTGGGGTGATGCAATCCTTAAGGAATGGAAGGGAATTTCTCTCCCCTTCAAAGGTAGTTTGCTAAAGAATTCTAGTGGAAAGGAGAAAAGAATAGATGTTAAATAGAAACCTCCAAATTATCCCTCTCGGAAAATGAATTTTGATGGTGTTCTAAAAGGTAACTCTAAAATTTCAAGGGTGGGCTTGTTCATTTGTAACTCTAGGGGTGAAATTTTAGTTGTAGAGGTGGAAAGGATCTTGAATACTACCAACATTGTGGCAGAAGCAACTACTTTCGTATATGGCTTACGCGTGGCGTGTGAAATAGGATCAAAAATTTAGTGATTGAAGGTGTCGCCTTAAACATCATTTCATCTTTAAATAAAGTTGAGACTCAAAGTTGGAATTCGGGAGACATGGATTCTTCTTCAAAATTTCCAAGATTTTTCTATTCATCATTGTTTTAGAGAAGCAAACAGAATGGCAAATGCTCTAGAAAATAGAGGGTGTGATCTTATGCAAGAGAATATCTATTTGGGAAGGTCAGATATTCAAAATAACATCATCCTAGTGCCAATATCTCGGGGGAGGTAGTTTGAATTTTTCTAACCCCTTTATTTTTTGATAGGTTATAATGGTTGAAAGATGAGTCATCGACATTCTTGACATCCTCCACTTGCCTTTAGCCACACGTCCAAGGACAACTCATCGTTATGTTGTGTTCATTTAATGGTTTTAATTTCCCTTAGCATCACCCATTTTTCAAATGTGTCCTTTTTGGAATCATTCATTCCATTTGGCAAGTATTGACATCACGTGGTACATCTCCAAGAAATGGGAAGCATTAGGAAGGACAATTTTCCATGTGAAATGTGAATAGTAGAGTGTGTGGCAAGGATTTTCGAAGCATGTCACTTATCCTCCTCACCTTGTAATATCTTCTAGTGCAAATTAATTCCCCCTTGTCACCATCACATGCTGAGGCTTGTGCCTATGTAAAGTGGATGGGATTTTTACAAATTCTTTCTCATTTCATTTTTGGCTCATTCTGTAGAATTGTAAAATCCCTCTTTCTCTCTACAAGTCTAGGGTTCCTTAAGCCTATAAATTTTGGTAATTTGGTATTCTTTTCTAGCCTTGGATTTGGGAAGAAATGAAATATAAACAGCTCAATTAGAGAATTCTAGTCTCCTATACTAGGTGGGAGTTTCCAACTTCCAACGTGTTCACTCTTGAGCTTATGAAGTGGATTTTTTCCTTGGATAGAAGAAAGATTCTTAGCACCATCATAATTTTGATTAGGGAATATATAATATACCCTAAGGCCCCTCGTAACATCTATCCATCCCATTTTCTTATCAAATTATTTTGATATTCTACAAAACTATGGGTCTCTGTTGCTTTTGGACTCTGTGTTTATCAAGCAAGAACTGTTTGTTCCCCCTAATAGAACTTACAAAGGGTGGTGAATAAATATGAGCTATTCAATGGAAAATGCTGGGTTGTGGGCATTTTCCCAAGGAAATTCTTAAAAAAGAAACCCCAATACGATAAATTCTACAATCCAATGAAAATCAGTTTGGATTCTAACAATTGTAATTTTTTTGAGGGGGAATTGAGTGTCTTCTGAAATGTTCTCCTTTTTAGAATCCTCCCTCTTTTATGATATGTTATTTTCCCTTCATCATCTCTTGCGCCATCACCCTTTTGCCCCCAAATCGGTCATCATTCACTCCAAATATTGTCCTCATAGGGGCTCGAAAGACTTTTTGTCGGGTCTAAAATTGAACAATCTTAGGCATTGCAGAATATTGGTCTCATCCTCGACGGTTGTCATCACAAAGGGAAATTCATGTGAAACATTGCCCGCATAAGGGCCTAAAAGTGTCACAACCCTCCTTTATCACTTTTGGATTTAAAATACAATTCTATCATATTTTTGGTTAAGCTATTTAAAATGATTGAATAATTGTTATAAAAGAATAATAATAAACACACACACACACACACTTGGAGAATATAATTATTTTTATTATTTATTTATTTTTCACTCCCAATTTTGGCACATGTTGTAGGAAGAATAAGAAGCTTCTAGATGAATCTCCACCACCTTGCATGTAACTCCCCCACTAAGTTTAATCAATTTGCATGAGTCCAATATTGGAAAAGAATCTCTTTTTTTTAATTAAAATTTCTAGATAGTGGAATAGAGGGATTTTTCTTATAAATGATATGCAAGTTTTCAAAACTGGGAGTTGGTTATTCCATGAAGAAATTCTTCTCTCAAGTAATTGTTTTGGTAGTCATATTTCATTTTGGAGAATAGCTAAGATTGCTTTGGAGGATTTTTTCAAGCTTGAAGGATCAAGGGAGGCTAATTGAAGGATTCATAGGGGATTCTACATCAATTGCAAGTATCAAGGTTCTTTTAATTTAGTTTCATTTTATTTTGAATCATGCATCTTATTCTTGCTGTGAATTAGATTAGATCAATCTTGTTTCAATTCCTTGATGAAAATTAGATCAATTTGTTTCAATTCCTTGCTGAGTGTTAGATTAGTAAAAGGAAAAAAACAGAATCTTGTTTCAATTCCTTGTTGAGAACTACATTAGATCAATCTTTATTTCCTCCCTCTAATTCATCTCTCTAGTTTTTCAAATAGAAATCTGAATCTCATCCTTTTAATAGATCTCGCTGTGAGTAATTCTCTGTGTTATTCTCATTTGATTCCATATATATTTTCTATTATCTGGTTATATATCCTCTCTGTGAAATTAGTTGAAATGGAGGAATAGTTTTCGCTATGAATAATCCTCTATGATATTCTCATTTGATTCCTTATATATTTTCCTATTATCTAGTTATATATCCTCTCTGTGAAAATTAGTTAAAATGGAGGAATAGTTTTGCTGCGAATAATTCTCTGTGATAGTCTCATTTGGTTCCATTAATATTTTTTTGTTCGGTTATCTACTTCTCTCTGGACATTGGTTGAGAAATAGAATATAATCCCTCTGTGTTAGCTTGTATTTCTTAATTTAAACACCTACCTACTTCTCGATAATCTATGCATCGCTGGAGCAAATTACTTCTCTGGTTATTTTTATTTCTCTTTTATATTTGTCCCTGGGATTAATATGATATTCTCTCTTACATTAATATTTTCTTATGTATACATACCTGTTTATGTATTCTCTTTTTATACAAATTAATATTCTGGAATGAACACACACACACACACACACACACACACATATATATATATAATGCGAAGTGATTAATATTATATTCGCACGATGTAGCGTCTGTGCATACCGGCTTGCAGGTAAAGGATGGAGTTAATACTCCGCAGGGAGTGGTACCATTACGGTACCTCCCACTAGCCTGCGGTCACTACTGTCGCAGTGGCCGCAGGGTAGTGGAGGGGACCCGTGGGGTCCCACTCCCACTAACCCCTTTTTAATGCCAATCAACATAATTCGAAGGGTAACGTTAATTTTTAAAAAGAAATTCTCTTTTTCATATATGTTTAAAATGTTAGTTTATTTAAATTCCTTTTTTTATATAAATATAAATTTTAGTTTAATAGAAATTTTTAACTTAGGTAATTTCCGAACAGTATATATTTTTTTTTTTAGATTTCCTTTTCCAATTGTAAATTAAATTGTATAATTGCCTTAGGAAAATTTATAATAATAATTAAATTACCTGTTTGCAATTTTCAAATTGTAAGTTAAAAATTGTATTAAATTTTATAATTGGAAAACTACTTAAAATTCATTGGGTTACTTAGTTGGTATTTGGACTCATTGAAAAGCAATTATTGCACATTATCATGATTTGAATCTAATGACTAAATTAATCGCTATTTTGGAATCTATGACCATAGGAATCATGCATTGCTTAATCATGCATGCAAGTCGCACTATTCTTATAACATGCAAATTACTTATAGATTAATTACATTTATTGACTTTTTCATGCAAGTTGCACTATCCTTATAACGTGCAAATTACTTATATATTTATTTACATTTATTGACTTTTTCATGCAAGTTGCACTATTCTTATAACATGCAAATGACTTATAGATCAATTACATTTATTGACTTTTTCATGCAAGTTGCACTATCCTTATAACATGCAAATTACTTATATATTTATTTACATTTATTGACTTTTTCATGCAATTTTCACTATTCTTATAACAAGCAAATGACCTATAGATTAATTACATTTATTGACGTTCTCATGCAAGTTGCACTATTCTTATAACATGCAAATTACTTATAGATTAATTACATTTATTGACTTTTCCATGCAAGTTGCAATATTCTTATAACATGCAAATTACTTATAGATTAATTTCATTTATTGGCATTTCCATCTCCATGCAAGTTTCACGTTTAAATATTATTATGCAAGTTTCCTAATCGTTATTATTATGCAAAGTTATATTTCAAGTTTTGAATAATAAATAATGTTAGTTATGGTTTTTATTCCATGTAATTCATCAAGTAGTTATTTCAAGTAATTGAGCTTTGCAAATGTCTAAATTCATAATTATTTTTCAAGCATGATGTTTATCATAAGTTAGAAAATTAAATAAAGAAAGTTGGAAAACCAAAACCAAGTAGCGTTTGGTATATACAGTGCCTTTGGGTCACGCTTACGGGTAATGTCATCATGTTGAACTACTGCACTTAATGCCTAATAAAGCTACATCAACGACATCTGTGGCATCATCCCTATAAATCATCAGGGAGTAATAAGAGACACTTGGAAGTTAAAATCCAAGGGGTGGGTAATCCGCCTTGGATCAATAATTTAATAAGATAACTCTATAACTATCTTTCATCTGCTGAGTTAAACGATAGTAAACCCCCATAGGGATGGTGAGTGAAATGCTTTTATGAAATTGATTTAATCTCAAAAATTGTTGTCGATTGACAATTGGTCATGGGTGACGCTTATGATAAGAATTTAGGATCTAGTGTTTTAGGCCACAAGAAATAGGCCATCTTGAGCCTTTGCTTAAGCGCTACCACTGTGGGTAGCAACCGCAGAGAAACTGTCTGGGACATTGACCCTAGAAAGGGTTGTGTACCCACTAATTAGTTTACATCAAACCATAGAGTAGAAAATAGAACTACATACTTTACACCTTGATCCCGTGCCGAAGCGGGTATGTAGGCAGTCTTGGGATGGAGTTGTCCCTCATACTCAAGCATTCGTGGGTGGGGTCTAGGCTTGGTAAAAGAAAGATTGAGTAAGAATCCTATTTTGAAAGATAAGATAATTAAATTGGAAAAAAAAAATAATTCAATGCAGACTCGAAAGGAATCCCATATGGATTCGCTTGACTTCTTGAGGCTTTAAGACAAATTCCAAGGCAGAATTCAAGCTTGTATTATGTTATTCAATTACTCCTAAGGATGACAACCTTGGTGCACTTCTGTTAAAAGAGTGTAGTACTTAGTGAGTGGCTCAGGACCCGAATGGTCTCGATGAGTCTAAGTCTCTGGCCAAAGCACCTCCTATCCCAATTGGATAGATGCCCACCCCATATGGGTAGATGCCTATCCCATATTGGATAGATGAAATCTTATGCCTACCCTGTATGGGTAGATGCCTATCCCATATTGGATAGATGAAATCTTATGTCCCGTATGGACAAATGCCTAACTCGTATGGTTAGATGGCCATCCCAGATGGATGAATCCTAATCCAAATGGATGGATGCTCAGAGTATGCAATTGAATCAAACATAATGATTAAATTAATCAAAAAAAAAAGAATGGTCAATTTTGTTGAGTTAATTATGAAGGGTTATTACAAAAAGGATCTTTTGTTAGTCCCCATTTTGATGAATCTCAGGATCAAAGGGATGGAGGTCTCTACCTTGGTAGCTCATAGGCCCAAAAGGATCCAAATATTGAAAAAGGTGTGGGGGAAAATATCCCCTAAAGTTGGTGGGCTTGTGGTGTTTTTATTGAAATTTTGATCTTTTGTATTGTACCTTAGTTTGGTTTCAGGCTCCATGTATTATGCCTGATGGTGATGTCCTCTCTTTTATGGAATTCTAGTTTGCAGATGGAGGCTTTCTCTCTTCCTCCAAAATTTTGTTTACTTTTGTTGTTTAAAGCTAGGTAGTTGTCATGGATGGAGTTTGACTCTCTTCTTTTCGAAACTCTGTAATATCTTATTCATGTCTTTTATCTTAGTGCTTAGTTTTGGACTCATAGATGGAGCTTCACTCTTTGTGTTTTTTTGGTTTTTCTTAATCTCTATGTACTCTTTGTATATTTTCTATAAATTTTAATATAATATGTATGTGCTTGCACTTTACCCTACAAAAATTAAATTATATTTATCCTCTAAAAAAGGATAACTGATAGTGTCTTGTCAAAAAATATATATTTAAAGAGGATGTTATATCTATTAAAAGTTAAGGAAGGAGACTATAGTGTAGATGATCTAAATTCCTTTAACTTGATTATGATTGAACTAAGTTTAGTTGATATTAAAAGGGATAAGGAGGAAAAATAATACCCTAGCTAAGTTTACTTCACATGGTTGCCAAGTCCTATTCATACTAAAACAATGGATGCGGTTGACAATCCCATTTCCATTAATTCGTTGACAATTTACTCAATCTAGTCAACACATAGGAAAATTGTAGAATGTGAATTTGCATTGTGTGCCATTAATAGATCCCACACAATATATTTTTTCACGTATGTGGAGATTTTAAAACCCTAGAAAATGTTTAAATTTATTTAATTCAATCAAATCACAAGGACAGTGGAGGGAAACTTGCATCAGTCCAGATAAAAATATGCAAGTTGTTCACTAGACTAATGCACATACGAATGTACATCAGTTCACAGTAGTAAGGGGTAATACCCCTAACTTCTGGCAAAGATACTCAAAAGTATCTTTACATAATGCCTTTGTGAATATATTTTCAATCTTCTCTTTTGTAGGTACATACTCAAGCTTTACTTCATTATCCAACACCTTTTCCATCAAGAAGTGATACTGAATGGATCTATGTTTTTTTTAGAATGATGTACCAGATTATTTTTAAAATGTTTATTGCACTAGTGTTATCACACATAATAGAGATAGGTTCATTGAATGTTACACCAATATCCTTCAAAGTCTGCTTCATGCATAAAATTTGTGTGCAACATGAATATGTTGCAATGTATTCTTCTTCATTTTAGATAAAGAGATAGAATCCTGCTTCTTACTTGACCAAGCAACTAACAGGAAGTCGAGAAAGAATTCTCCACCACTTGTACTTTTTCTATCATCAACACTTTCGGCCCTATTTGCATCAATATAAGTTGTCAAAGTAAAATATGAACTTTGAGGGTACCACAAACCAAACTCCTCTATTCCTTTTACATATCTAAAAATTCTTTTCACCGCCACAACATGTGATTCTTTCTATTCTTGTTGAAATCTAGCTGCCAAATAAACTGCATACTTGATATTTGGTTCAGTAGTAGTCAAATATAACAGTCCTCGAATCATTGATCTATACTGACTTACATCTCCTTTAGGGGACTTATCATATTTTGTCAATTTGCATCTGGTGATCATAGGTGTACACACCGGTTTAGAGTTCTCTAGCCCAAACTTCTTTAGCAATTTCTTAATGTATTTAGAATAAGAAATGAAAATTCTTTTATCATTTTGATTTACTTGTAAACCAAGAAAAAAATTCAACTCACCAATCATATACATCTCAAATTCCTTTTGCATCTCATTAGCAATTGTTTTGCACATACCTTCATTTTCTCTAAAATTATGTCATCAACATACACTACAACGATTAATATTTTAATTGAATCAATTTTGAAATGTAAATTGCTATTAGCCGAACCTTTTTGAAATCTTTGATTAATCAAGTACTTATCTATCCTTCCATACCAAGCTCTAGGGGCTTGTTTCAATCCATGCAAGGCCTTCTTCAATCTACAAACAATGTTTAGATCATCTTTCAACTTAAATCCTTCTGGTTGTTCAATGTAAACCTCTTTCAATTATCCATTCAAAAATTTTAATTTCACATCCATCTGACAGACTTTGAAATTCTTAAAAGCTGTAAAAGCTAAAAACATTCTGATTACCTCTATCCGAGTAACCGGGGCATATGTTTCCTTAAAATCAATGCCTTCAATCTGAGTATAACCATTGCAAGCCAACCTTTCTTTGTTTCTCTTGTAGGTACATACTCAAGCTTTACTTCATTATCCAACACCTTTTCCATCAAGAAGTGATACTGAATGGATCTATGTTTTTTTTAGAATGATGTACCAGATTATTTTTAAAATGTTTATTGCACTAGTGTTATCACACATAATAGAGATAGGTTCATTGAATGTTACACCAATATCCTTCAAAGTCTGCTTCATGCATAAAATTTGTGTGCAACATGAATATGTTGCAATGTATTCTTCTTCATTTTAGATAAAGAGATAGAATCCTGCTTCTTACTTGACCAAGCAACTAACAGGAAGTCGAGAAAGAATTCTCCACCACTTGTACTTTTTCTATCATCAACACTTTCGGCCCTATTTGCATCAATATAAGTTGTCAAAGTAAAATATGAACTTTGAGGGTACCACAAACCAAACTCCTCTATTCCTTTTAGATATCTAAAAATTCTTTTCACTGCCACAACATGTGATTCTTTCTATTCTTGTTGAAATCTAGCTGCCAAATAAACTGCATACTTGATATTTGGTTCAGTAGTAGTCAAATATAACAGTCCTCGAATCATTGATCTATACTGACTTACATCTCCTTTAGGGGACTTATCATATTTTGTCAATTTGCATCTGGTGATCATAGGTGTACACACCGGTTTAGAGTTCTCTAGCCCAAACTTCTTTAGCAGTTTCTTAATGTATTTAGAATAAGAAATGAAAATTCTTTTATCATTTTGATTTACTTGTAAACCAAGAAAAAAATTCAACTCACCAATCATATACATCTCAAATTCCTTTTGCATCTCATTAGCAATTGTTTTGCACATACCTTCATTTTCTCTAAAATTATGTCATCAACATACACTACAACGATTAATATTTTAATTGAATCAATTTTGAAATGTAAATTGCTATTAGCCGAACCTTTTTGAAATCTTTGATTAATCAAGTACTTATCTATCCTTCCATACCAAGCTCTAGGGGCTTGTTTCAATCCATGCAAGGCCTTCTTCAATCTACAAACAATGTTTAGATCATCTTTCAACTTAAATCCTTCTGGTTGTTCAATGTAAACCTCTTTCAATTATCCATTCAAAAATTTCAATTTCACATCCATCTGACAGACTTTGAAATTCTTAAAAGCTGTAAAAGCTAAAAACATTCTGATTACCTCTATCCGAGCAACCGGGGCATATGTTTCCTTAAAATCAATGCCTTCAATCTGAGTATAACCATTGCAAGCCAACCTTTCAATCTTCATCCATCTTTTTCTAGAATACCCACTTTGTTCCAATCACATTCTTATATGCCGGTCTATTAACTAATTTCCATGATCGATTCTTCTCAATTTGATCTAGTTCTTCTTTGATTGCCTTCATCCAATTCTGATCATTGCAAGCTTCTATTGTTTTTGGTTGAATCTACATGAAAGAACATAATAGGACTTGTTCTTGAGCTGCTTTGCTTCTTGTGATGATACCTTTGTTCTTATCTCCAATAATCTGATCTACTGAATGATTCTTCTGAACATATATTGGTGTTTTAGATGTAGATATCGGAGCTTCCTGAGCTTCCTTTTCTTTTTCTCCTTCTCTAATCTTTTCTTCCCTTTTTCTATCATCTGGTTCATCAAACTCATAACTTGCCAATTTGTCAATTTTTTTAGAAGTGTCTTTATCAACTTTCACATTTGCACTTTCAACAATCTTGTTCAGCTTTTTGCTGTAACACTGATATGCCTTGCTCCTTGTAGAGTATCCTAGGAAAATGCCTTCATCAACTTTGCTATCAAATTTTCCAATATTATCCTCATCTATCTGGATGTAGCACTTTCTTCCAAATACCTTAAAATGTTTCATTATCAAAGTTCTACCATACCACAACTCTTAAGATGTCCTTCCATGTCTTTTCCACTATAGAACTATGTTAAGAGTGTAGACTGCAGTATGAATTGCTTCTCTCCAATAGACTTCCAGGAGTTCTGCTCCTTTGATCATTGTTTTGGCTTCCTCTTGAATTGTTAGATTCATCCTTTTCACTACACCATTTTGCTGAGGTGTTCTTGGGGTAGACAATTGTCTTCTAATATCATGTTTCTCACAAAAATTGTTAAATTCATCAAAAGTAAATTCACCTCCTCTATCAAACCTCAAACACTTAATATTTCTATCAAATTCATTTTCAACTTTAGCCTTGAATATTTTGAATTTCTCTAATGCTTCTAACTTCTCTCTCAAAAATGCAACCCATGACATTCTAGAATAATCATCAATCAACAACATGAAATACTTCTCACCTTGTATACTCCTTGTTCTAGTTGGACCGCATAGGTTAGTATGCACTAAATGCAATAATTTGGTCGACGAATTATCCTTTCCTCTATAAGTTCCTTTCATCTTCTTTCCAACTTGACATTCTCTGCAAATGTTGTTATCTGGTTTGGTTAACCTCGATAAATCTCTCACTGCACTTGATGAACAATTCTAGATCTCACAACCCTCATCCTAAAAGATAAAATTAGAACCATTTTCTCACATTTGTCCAACACTCAAAAGATTATGATGCAAACCCTTCACATGGTAAACATTGTCAGTGTTATGCTTTCCATCAAAAGAAATAGAACTAATTACCACAATTTGTGTTGCCCGATCATCTCCAAACCTAACAAAACCACCATCATACTTACCAAGTTTCACAAACTTACTTTTGTCACCAGTCATATGATTTGAACATCCACTATCAATTAGCCATTCATTTCTATCTCTTCTAGCATGTAAAGTAGTAGCAACAGTCTTAGGAATATCAATCTTAGGTATATCTCTTTCTACCAAGAACAAACAATCACCATCTCCATAATCTAATTTTTCATCTGAAATACTAGCATCATCTTTGACATAATCCGATAGAGATCCCATAATACTGGGTTACACTTTTTGGTGCATCTCGATTTTTTGCTGAAATCATACAGTTTTTAGAAAATATAATGATTTAAGCTTTAAGAGGTCCCATTTGAAGTAATTAATTGGGGAGAGTTAGAACAAGGGATCTTATATCAAAATTTCTTGTATAGAACCTCTCTACTTCTAAATCATACCTACAATGGAGTCTCCTTTGCACCTATCAAAATGCCGATAAAAAATAACTTTTACATTAGCTTTTGGGGGGTCAAATGAATTCATTTAGAAGTTTTGTTTTTTAAAGTATTTATTCCTTATTATAATCATTCCAAATAATATAATTTTCAATATATTTAATTTCATTAATATATTTATGTTTTGTTTCACACATGGAAAAATTAAAAATTAAAGAAAAAAAAATTTTAAAATATATTTTCCCTAGGTATAGATATCCTCATTTCAACACAAAAAGAACAAGTTAATTCAAATGCATACAAAAAAAGTTATGCATTACAAAATACACCTCTATCCAAATTACAACTACTCTATCTTCAAAAATTAACGTAAAAAATAAGTAACAAAAAATTATGAAAAAATGTCCATTCACTAGATATTGGTGTGACAATTCTATATTTAAAAAATTAGAATTTTCTTCTTACTATAAAAAATGTTATGCATTACCAAGTAAATGTTACTTCTGAAAATTTGATTACTGTAAATATTGAGTTATTAAAAGTTGCTTAACAATATAGACAATTAAGTTTTTGTTTTTTTTTTCAAATATCTATTTAGAATCTATATGAAAAAACTCATAAATTAGTAGTTTACTTCATCTTCAAATTCTTAATGGTTTAACTACTATAGGTTTTAGAAAGTAAAGATCTGATACAAAATGTTTATTACTGTTGGCATTGCATGAAGAGTGTATTGATGAAGTATAGTGTTGTCATTGATTTCAATAGTAACCGGTAATGAAGTTGTAATGCAACCGATAGTTGAGAAGTGAAGGAAACTGGTATTGGTATTTCAAGTAGAGTGATCAACTAGTAACCCTAACCAGTTGATATGCAGAACCCTAACTGATGGAGCTTGGTGAATCGGTTATGATGATCTATGATTGAATGGTGATAAGAGATGAAGATGCCACGTAAGCATGATGCACGTGATAAGTTTCAAAGTGGTTTTGGCGCATGAAGATAACTGTTTATCTTGGGAATGAGCAAATGCATAGCATGAAGTGATAACCGCATGATGAGCTACAGGATTCGATGTGCGGTGATCCAAGAGCGGTTGAAGTTATCTAGAACATTGTGTAGTTGATTTCTATGTAATCCAATGGTTATGATTGAACCGATATATTTTTAATCTCTATGAGATTTTTAGGTTTTGTGATGTGTTACCGACCTATTGTATTTGTTTTTAAGGTCAATGAATTGTTTGTAATTGTGTTGGAAATTTGGTTAAGTGTGGTAGTGTGGTTGTTGCCGAACTAGAAGGAGTGTCTGTATAATGTTTTGAAGGCAGATAGGAGTAGAAAAGCATCTGACTAAGCAAGATAGTGCTATTACCATATCAGCAAAGATGTTGTTGTTCTCTAACCATTACAACAGTTAAATCCCTTAACTGGGTAAGCTTTACCAGGCTTGGTGTTGTCTAAATCCTCTAACCATGTGATCCATTAGCTTGGATTTAAAATCCTCTATCAAGGTTACTCTTAACAGGATATTGCCTTTAATAGGGTATTGTAGTCAATCCCTTAACCAGGTGGTCCCTAACTGGATCTGTTCTTAACAAGACATTATTGTATAAGGTTCTAACAAGACTTGGCTCCTAACAGGGCAAACATCAGAAGAGTTCAAAATACTTGTGGGTATTCATCCCCACCATGATTTTTCCCATTTGGGTTTCCATGTGAAAATCATTGTGTCAAGTGGTGAATAATTTTGTGGTTATGTTTTGATATGGTTGATATGATTAACTGGTAAATCCACTTGGATATGTTTAGATGACCGGAAGTGATCTGAAATGAGCTATTACTAATGCTAGTCAAGTGATTTAATGTTTTGGTTAAATGGTATGTGAGTTTCAGATCTATTACATTCTATCTTTGATGTTTTGGTCAATCGGTAAAGTTTGACAATGTAGTTGTTGTTTTGGATACAATGTCTAAACCAGTTAGTTTTGCAAGTTGTTTATGAGTTGGGATTAAGTTTAGTGAAAGTTTTTTTTTTTCTATATACTGATTCACCTTCCCCCCCACCTCTCAGTAGTTGACCAGATCCTTATTGTTTCATCATATTATCAATTGGTATCAAAGTCTTTCAGGTCCTCTTGTGTTTAAGCCTAACAGCTCAAGGAAAAGATCTAGGAGAATATGATAAAGAAAGAAGCTATGAAATTCAATAGGCAAAACTACAGAATCTGGAGTGATAGGATGAAGATCTATATCAAGAGCTTAGGAATTTAATATTGGGAACATGTTGTTACTAAATAGAACTTTCCTAGTGGGATTTTGTCAGATGATCAAAAGAAGGAGCAACAAGAGAACAATCAAGCATTGGAGGTCATTATTAGTTCCTTGTCTAATTCAAAGTATATTGATTTCCATGGATTGGAGACTGCATAAGAAGCGTGGAAGAAACTGTAAAATATCTATAGTGGTGATGAGCATGTTAATATTGCCAAAGAAGAGAGTCTGAGAGGTAAATTTGATGATATGCATCTGAAGGAGAAAACATTCAACAATATGGTCAGAGGATCAAGGAGATAGTTATCCCCATACCTTTTTAACCCCATATCCATCTCCCTCCTCCACCCTCTCTTATTCTCTCCCCATGTCTAGGCCATCACCTCTCCTTACCTTGCCACCTCTCTACCTCTCCATCCATGTCTCATTACCCACCTCTCTTTGTCCCCCTCTATAAATATCACCCCTATCACTTTATAGGTTTCTCACCTCTCTCTCCATGATGTTACCAACTAAATATTAAGAACAATTTCAGATTTGAAAATAGATTCACAAATTATTGTGCCAAATTTCACTACAATCACTAAAACTAGTCAACTAGTCTTGCACAAAGAGGACAACAAATTAATGAAATTTACAAGAAACATCATTAAATTGAGTTTTCTAATATAAAAAATAGATTTATAGGTCTGAAATATGATTTTACAACAGCAACTAAGATATAACTTTGAATACTCCCAAAATCTCCTACAAATCAACAAAACTATGTCAAAATTAGACTACCCAATCTACTCCAAACTTTAGTGAAAGAATAGAAAAACCAATGAAACTTCATGGTACAAAAAATAAATGAATTTTATGATATTAAAAAGTAAATAATAATTTCCAAGATCTGATATACAATATAAATAAGTTATTCGGCTTTTAACACCAAAATTCTACATAAAACTCTCAAGATATGACAAATCTAGTTTACCTAATTTACTCAAAATCCAACAAACTCATATTGTTTGAATTCTAAATAAGCATACTAGAATATAAATCTAATTACAACCATAATAATGGTATAATACTTCTGTTACACATCTACAAGACTCAAATCAACTAGAAATCCACACAACTATGCTTGGAGACCACTAGAAACAACACCTGAAGATGCCACTAAATACTCAAAAGAAGCAACAAACAATCTTACTAATTTCCTTCAGCCCAAATGCAATCCCTAGATGAGGAATTATAATTCCCTTTGTAATCAATTTTTTTCATCCTTCGATCACCTAAAGCTTGTGGGTTTTCATCCACAAGCCTCCTCCTTAAATGGGTTTCCATCCACTAAAGAAGACCTCTCAAAGCTACAAATATGAAAGAAGAGATAATAATCAAGATATCTCCCAATGACCACAGCAACCATATTTATAACCATCCAAAATCCAATTTCCATTGGGATGCATGTCTATTGAGTTTTCAATTGTTGATTTTCTCAATAAAAAGTTTCATTTTCTTTCTAGAATTTCCCACTAAAAAGACACATTTCTAATAGCTCATTTTTCCTTGTAATTTACTTTTCACTTTTATAATTGAAGGTACACATATCCCAATATCTTTTATGCTTGTCTCATTAACCCATATAAACATAAAATAGGTTATTATTTGCCAGTTTCTAATTTTAAACAAAAAGGGGCATGTCTCTCTCCTCCTCTAGGTCTCTCACCTCTCTATATGTCCCATCTCTAGTTCACTCCCGTCCTTCCCACTTCTCTCCCTCACCCTTACCCCTCTCCCTTTATAGACTCTCTCCTCTTCTCCCTCTCTCTCTCCTCACCTCTCTATCTCGTTGACTATGTTTCTCACTCCATTCTTACTCATCTCTCTTTTTTATTCTCCTTCTGTCCCCTCTATGTCTCTCCCTCCCTCTCTTTCCCTCTCACTCTCTATCTTCCCCTCCCTCCTTTCCTCCATCCCTCTCTCCCTCCCCCTCTCTCTTATTATCTCTCTATTGTCTAGGTAATCACCTTTCCTTCCCAACCTCTCTCTCTCTCTCTCTCTCTCTCTCTCTCTCTCTCTCTCTCTCTCTCTCTCTCTCTCTCTCTCTCTCTCTCTCTCTCTCTCTCTCTCTCTCTCTCTCTCTCTCTCTCTCTCTCTCTCTCTCTCTCCCCCCTTCTTTAGGTTTCTCCCTCCCCCTCTCCACCTCTCTACCTCTCCATCCATGTCTCATTACCTACCTCTGTTGGAATCCAAAAACACTGAGAGGGTGGGTAAATCAGAGTTATAACGGAATGATTAATTTTAGCCTTATTAAAACATGCACACACCTATATACTGGTACATACATAATTGAAAGAAGTAAAGAAATCAATAATCCAATCACATAATTGAGAATCATAACACACAAATTTATACGTGGGAAACCTCAAAGAGAAAAAACCATGGTGGGAATTGTGACCCACAATATCAATCCTTTAGCCATATGAAGAGATATTATAAAATATAAGGGGCGTGCACTTGCAGGAAGGCTTACAGCCTAAAGCACACTTCTCAATCACAAAAGGAGCCTCACTGACTACATATGAATCTAGAGTACAATCTGAAGAAGTGTTTTAACTACTAAGATAGCATCTTCTATGTCAGAATACAGTTCTAGTTTAAGCTCTGTCTGTTCCGATCTGGAACCCTAAACCCTTTACCGGATTAACCCTTACATAAATATCCTCACATACATAATCTCTCTGATATATTTTTCATTGTATCACATTCGCATATCCATAATCTCCTATATATAAAATGATCTAATCCAACTGACCTATATACCCTATACAACTTATCATGCCTTATGTCGGCTTACAAAGATAATTACAATATCAAATTACATGTTGGCTTAGATAACATGAATGCATAAATATTAAGAGCAATTGTCAATGTCAAATCTAAGAGACAACAGCCTTCAATGTCGATAACCTTATTCTAAACCATGTCAGCCTATATTGTCAGTAATTAAAGTAATCCTTATGTCCTGGTGGTGCCAGTGTAGTGTTTGTGAAGTGCCTGTCGGTACACAACTGAACCAAAACATGAAGTCGGAATAAGATATCATGTTGTCATCAATGACGACATAGTGAAACCAACCAATTGAGTGTCAATTGCCAACAAGCTCTCTATATCCACCTCTATCGATCTCACCCCTCTCTCTCCCCATCTATGTCTCTCACCTTTCTCTCCATCTATAGGTCTCTCACATCTCTATATGTCCCTCTCTAGTTCTATCCCTCTCTCTACCTCTCTCTCCATCCCCTTTTACCCCTCTCCCTTTATGAACTCTCTCCCCTCACTTCTCTATCTCATCCTTCCTTGGGTCCCTTATTACCTCCATGTTTACCTCTCTCTCCATCCCTTCTTACTCCTCTCTCTCTTTTTTCCTTTATCTCTCCTCTTCTCCTCCCTCCACTCTCTAGTTTGATATATTTCACTCCAATATTATTGGTTTAGGGTTTAAAGTACATATTTTATAGAGTTTAGGGTATAGATTTTAGGTAATAGAGTGTGGATTTATGGTTTATGTTATAGATTTTAGGATTGAGGGTATTGGTATGGGGTTTAGGGTTTAGGGTAAAATATTGAAGATATATTATTGATGGTAAATGGGGATGAGGGTATTTCCTATGTTGATTCTTTCATATCTCTCTCTCCCTCTCCCTCTCTCTCTTCTCTCTCTCACCTCTTTCTCTCCTCTCTAGGTCTCTCCATTTCTATCTCTCTCCCTCTCTATCTCACCCTTCTTCCTTACACCACCTCTCTCTTTGTCCCACACTCTCTCATTCTCTCCTTCTCTTATTCTATCACCCCATTGTCTAGGTCTTCACCTCTCCCCCCCACCCTCTATCTCTCTCTCTCCCTTCTTTAGGTTTCTCTCTCTATCTCTACCTATCCATCCATGTTTCATTACTAACCTCTCTATCTCCCTCTATCTATTAGTGTTTATAGTTTAGGGTTTAGGTTGATGGTATTGGTATAGAATTGAGGGTTTTGGGTTCAAGGTAGAGGGTATAGGATTAGAGTATTAGTTTATGGTTTAGTGCATAAGGTATAAAGTATATGGTTTATGATATATCATATGGTTTATAGGATTGAGGGTATTGGTATAGGGTTTATGGTTTAGGTTTTAGGGTTGAGGGTTTAGAATGTAGGTTTGAGGGTATTGGTTATAGGGTCAAGGGTATTGTTATAAGGTTTTACTCTTTGGGTACATAGGGTATAGATTTTAGGGTTTTGGATTTATAGTTGAGGTTATAAGTTATAGGGTTGAGGGTTTAGTATATGGGGTTATAGGTTTCAATGTGAAAAACACTATCTACATGATGAGAGAATAATTGTGACTAATGATGGGTGAATACTTGCAAGTCTCACAAAAGAGGTAATTGTATCTAGGAATTTGACATTCCAATCCACCCTACCATGACCTACATGCAAAAGGAGGATGTAAGGGAAATTTACAATCAAGAACCGGACAAATGCAAAGAAATAATCAATACTCATTGGTTAAAGAAACAAAGGCCTTATTACTAAAAGATTGGACTAAGAAGAGACTTTTTATGAGTTAATTTCATGAGGAGAATGGTGATATATTTATTCTATTAAGCAGACTCATGGGGTTGAATCAATCTTCTATCTTTGAGGGTTTTATGTTTTACTATATTGAAGAGGTCTCTGTAGGGAAAGTGATGATAGATTAGGAAAAGATGATAAGTGACAATGTAGATGCTCAATTGAAGATCTTGGGAAAAAATAACATTTACATGACCTAATATGTGGTGTACATGCTAGCAAGGAGTTTTAGGTATAGATGATTTACTTGTCTTGGAATAGATGGAAACAATGAGGGGAAATATAAAGTCCATGAGTGTTACCCACAATTATTTTTTGAACCTAACATTACAAAAGAGCGAATCATGCATTTCTCATGTACATAACAAGTACTTGACAAGGAGGTACCCATCAAATAATATTCAAAGAATCCATGGAGTTGGTGAAGTATGGTTCCTAGTTTATCCAATTTCCCAAGTTTACATATCTCAAAATTGCAGGTTTTTCTAGTTGGCCATATAGGTTACCATGTTATCCAGCTAATAAAATCATCATTTTAGAGGTAACAAGACAATTTTTTATTATTGATAAAGTTTTGAAAGAAAATTATAAGGCTGGAATTGCTTATCCTATGGTAGTGGGAATGGGAATAGAGGCTAAATCCATTTAGAACTTAGTTTTGAAAGATCAAAGGAATATTTGGGATTTTTTTGTTTTAAAACACATACTCTCAAAAGAAACTATGATTCAAATGATGTATCCCAAAAAACTGTTGGAGGGAAATTTAGGCATTATCCTTATATCTTTCCTCTACATTCTTCTCCCATTCAGCCAAGATGGAATCTAAAGTATCCAAATGAGAATTTTCTATCAAGAAGAGGTGAGGTCCTACATTGACCATGATGTATTTCTTATAAGTTTCGAGTCAATCAATCAAGGGTAGTTGATGCTTCATCATCTCATTCCTCTATCCCTTTGTGATGCCTAAATTGAATAACAACTTATCTAAACTATCTTGAACAAACTCATACTCCTCATCACCAAGGATATCAACCTCTTTTGCTTTCTATTCTCCCATCTTCTTGATTTTTTTCATTATTTAAATCTAACCTTGGAGCTTCTTTGTGTCCTTTTCCCATTGATCTGCACATGCTGATGATACTTTCTTCAATTGGGAAGCTTCCTCATACACACCATAAGACTTAATAAGGAAATCTTTGATTATGTTCATTTGGTCCAAGATCCATGTGTCCGTGACTTAGGATTTACCCTTCATTGTATACAAATTATCAACCTCTGCTTGAGGAAGCAAGGTAGGTGCTAGAGTTCTTGATGCTAGAGAAGTCAAAGGAGAAGCAAAGTCTTTAAAGAGTTGCTCATATTGAGCCACTTTATTTTTCCATTCTTGTTTAGCCTAATACTCTTTTTGAATTATAACTTTAATAGTCTCTATGGCTGAATCCAAGGTTGTCATTTGTCCCCACTTAATCTATTTGCCTAACTTCACTCGAGAGATCTAATAGTCAGTAGGGCCTCGATCATGATCATTTTTATCCTTGGTCAAGATTGCCATATCTGCAACTACCTCCCTTCTCTCATCCTTTGAGGTAGTATACAATATCATATCTCTCTTTGGTTTCCTTGGGGTTTCAACCTCTACAATCATCTATTGAAAGGTGACCTTCTTTATAATAGTCTTCTTTTGCTCATAATTGAATTTTAACCACTTTGGTACATCTGGATCACCTCCCCCTTAGAGAGATATACTATTAGTAGCTTCTTCTTGTTGTGATACCTTCTCTTCTTCTGAAAATTTTGAGGATTCTTCTTCTTTGGTGAAGGCCTTAAAATGTATTCCTTTGATTGTTCTTCTTGGCACTCCAATTCTTCTCTTAGCTTATCCTCTTTCATTTTGGCATATGCCTCCTTATATATTTTTTCCTAGTCCTCAGCTGTTAAGACCATCCTAGGATTGTTTGGCTTTACATCTACCTCCATTGCTTGTCCATCCAGTGATTGGATGGGAGTTATGACAAGCTCATTATTGGTGGTATCCACTGAAGAGGGAGAAATATTTGCAAGTGGTTGCACAATCTCCTCAATCATTGGCCCTTTATCTAGTCAAGAAAATTATGGCTTTATGGGAGCCTTAGTTTCCTCTAATTTGGTGACCTTTTCATTTGTCTTTATTTCTCTATCATCGTCTCCAATCTCCTGAATTTCAACCTCTAGGTTAGTGGTTTTTGTGTACTAAGGGTGTGCATCAATAGTATTAGAAGGACCCTCCATTGGATTAGGTGTTCCTTCTCCAGGAGATAATCCAATGGCAACCCTTGGAGGTGCCACTGATGCTTGGGTCATAGCTACCAATCCTGTGGTTACTCTTGCTTCTACAGTTGTCTTTAATAATTTACTCTTTTGTATTTTCTCATCGAGTTTCTTCATCACTTCTTCAGAAGCCATTGAATCTTCATCTGTTTTAGAACTTTTTTCCTTATCCTTATTCTTACTTCTTGTGTACTCTCAGGTGGCCTTAGATTAAGTATTTTCAACTTGATTTCCTTTGTCTTTCTTCTTACTTGGTACATTGTGAAGCCTGAGATTAATGTATTTCAAGCTTCGGTCTATCACCTCTGCAAAAACCGCTTTAATATCAATATTTTCTTTTGCTGACCATCATTGGAGAATTTATCAAGAATGGCATCCTTCACTTTGAAGGCCTTAGTATCTCCTATGTCCTGCCTCAAAATTGTCTTGCAAGTTGGACTAGAAATCTTCTAGATCGAGCTCATGATCTTTAAAGCTATTACGCATCATGGCCATTAATTTTCCCTTTGGGTCATAGACATACCTCACATCATCTAGCTCTTTTATGTTCAAGCTCTGCAATTCATGAATTGCAATTTTGGCGACCACTAGATTTGGACATTCATAAAATCCTAGTTTAAAAGGGAAGCCAACCTCGAGCTTGTGCTTGAGGGTAATCAATGTGTGAACATCAACCATCTAAATAGAAAACTCCAACAAAATGATCTGGTTGCTACAACTCCATGGAAGAAGGAAAGGCTTCCCATGATTCTCAATTTCTCTTATGTAAGTGGATTTGGGGTTTTGAATAAACCATGTACCTCATTTGTCAACCTGAATCCAACATCTCCATTTAATCTATTGATAATAGAATAAATGAATGTATCATTGACTCTCCTATAATTGTTGTTGGCCTCTTTGAAGGTCAACTAAGGAAGGTGCCTCTAGACTATAACTATTCCCGAGCCATCTCCCAATCTAACTTCTACATTTATTCCTTGATATAATCCTCCTCAAGCTACCATTCATACCAAATAAGAGTTCATAAATAATTTCTTGGTCTTGGCCATAGTAGTGATCCAACTATGAATGTTATCTAAGATTAACTTTTCCTAGTCAAAGTACAATCCTCCCTTCAGTATATTGTATATATAATAGTACATCCAGGGAGAATAATGCCTAAACTCCTCCTTTCCAAAGTCTCTTCTCAACATTATGACCAAATTAGTGGCAACATCCTGGAAGTCTATTCTATGAATTTTGTCAGTTACCTTGGTATTGAAATTTCTGGGTTGTTTCAACCATGTCTTATACAGATACTCCATGTTCTTATCAACCTTCTTTTCATATCCAATGAGTGACTTAGCCTCATCTACCACCATAACCTCATCATATTGAGGTATCCTGATTGCCCTGGCTACCATGTTAGGAGATAAATCTACAAGTACATTCCCTTTGTCATTAGTGCACTTCCTAGAAACCTCATTGTAATGTTGGGCCACTGCTATTATCAATTTAGGTGTTTGTAGTGATTAGAGAAAGACAATTGCATGGGCCAATCTTGACTTTTGAATCTTTCTATAAGAGGTAGTAGTATCCTAGTCCCATAATACACTCTTCATGGCCTCCAAGTCAACATGACCAATCTCAGTATTAGTAACCCACTTTATTTCATTCTTAAACTTAGATAGGTGCACCTACCCTTGGTACATATAATTTATGGTTAGAGGTGACTTCTCTAGTATTTGTTCTACCTTCTTCTTCTTCATAACCTCAAGAACCTCAATCTCTTCCTCACAAAAATACATTTCAAACAACCCTACATAGATAGCTCAAAGTTAAAATATTTAATTTCTTATAAAATTATCTTAAACACCCTTTACATATGTAATTTTACTTAGAACAATTTAAAATAGGAACTTCGAAACTTCAAACTAAAAGGTTTCGGGGTTCCAAGAACTTTCTTCCCAAATGATATTTGAGTAGCTCAGGGTTGAAAGGAAAGCACAATGTGGAAACGCCTTCCATAGTGTTAAAATCAAAGAGGAGAGGAGTATAGATGACTTTAAATTTCAGATTACATTCATTAAGATGCACATTTCCAAAATGATAGAGTAAACAAAATATACACACAAGCACAGAGAATACACATAATTTACATGGGAAAACCCTTATAGGCGAAAAACCCACCACCAAAGAAGAATCACTTGTATTACAATACAATGTTATTACATACAAGTTATAGATTATTCTCTCTCAGGTGTACATTCATAGTATTTGTTCAGGTAGCATTCACATTTCAGATTGAATTCAATCCCACACAAACTATAGGAAGAACATTCTAAAATTCGGCATTCAAAATCCAACATAACCAACTTTTGTAACTGATTGATTCACTTTTTAACCCCCACCAAGACCCATCACTTGTCTTATTGATAACAGTTCTAACAGAAAGAAACCACAACTTCGGTTTACTACTTGAAGTGTCTTATCGAAACCCAAAGTTATACTGAAATCTGATCTTTTGCCAAGACCAATAGAAGCTACACTAAAATAGTCTTATCACTAAGAGAAAGTGACTTCAGTTACCAGCTTGAAGCATCTTACCGAACTCTAATATCATACCATAATCCCTAACTTTGCCAAGATTGAACACTTTCTACATCGACTAGGGACTTCTATCGGCAAGACAAACCCATCACTATACAGAAATAGTCTCCTTCACCAAGACAATTCCATGTCTTATTGGCACAGAAGATAGCTTCGGCTACTTTCTCAACGAGACTTATCAAAACCCAAAGTCACACCGAAACAAGTCGTCGCCAAGACTCGAACATGTCTCATCGATACTAACCCATACGAATATATCAAGTCTTGCTTGACTTAGCCAAGACTCAATAGAGGTCACACTGAAATGGTCTCTTTCACCAAGATTGTTTCTGTGTCACACCAAACTGCTCACTGCAAGAACAAAATGCCAACTGGCTGAGATTTAAACTAGTGAGTTTAAGAAACCAATTCTCAACATTCTCCCACTTGACAATGAACTCATTGGTATCTCTAGAACATATGAGACTAAAAATCAGCTAGAACAACAATCAAAATGATTGCTTCCATCCAACTAAAAAACCCACGAGATTGAAAAATAACACCCAAAGAAAGTGCTAACCATCCAATCTCACATACCACAAAGGTATCCACCATCAGTAAACTCATGCCACTAGCATAACTAGCCCATAATCAACAACCACAAGATCCATGTGCAAACTAGTTGATGAACACTAAACACATCCAATAACTCCCACTGCATGGGTAATGCCAAATAAAAAAAGATACAGATTCTACCAATCACAACACATCAAAATAGTAACCATGTAATACCAAGGACCATCCACAATGATAAGTACATCCTGCAAACAACACTGTTGTAAGAAACACCTCTCTCAACAAGCCTCACATAGCTCTTCCAAATTCTCCACATTTGATAGAAGAAAGACATACAAGAACCTCCATGTCATCACTCAAGTGACAACATATGACCACAAACTAGTATTCATTGTAGCTCCATAGAGAACCTCACATCCAATGCCAAGTGAATCTAAACATCCAAGAAGATCACTAAAGAACCAAAGAGAGAAAGTTGTGAACCATAAACATGTAGCATGTCCTTCTACATACACCTCTAAGTGTCAATTGTGATAAGTAGGGTCTCCTTTATAACCCCAAGAGAAGATCAAACTATTACATTTCCTATTTCAGGAAATCAGCCCACTAACATCCCCTATGTTAAGGAGATAAACATGCTATCCATCACTCACACTAAATCCTCCATAACTATCTAACTTAAGATCAAGATCCATGAGTGTGAAATAAAAAACATAAGGCACCTGAGAAACAATGGGCAATACCTCTCAAGTGATAAACTACAGAGTAGACCAAGAGTGGGGAACAAGAATGCCCCTCCAAGATTTCCAAGTCATCATGACTCATCCCATAGCAATCTACTTATAGGTCTCTGTTGAATACGCAACCAACCAAGATGTAGGCTCCTTAGACTTCCATCTGAAATCTCATCAAGAGTGACCATCTCAGCATACATCTCTCATCTCAAGAGAACTGTAGACTCACCTAAGTCTCTCTATCTCCATGAGTACCCACAATTGATCAATCCATGTCAAAATCCAAATGCATCTCTACATTCCCATGAAGTTCACAGACATATGACCAATTCACCCAATACAAAGAGAACTCACCAGACCATTGTCAAAGCTCCAATCTACATAATCAGGAACCCATCATGATCTTACCATCCCCTCTTAGGAGATCACATACTCCAGATGAACATACCAAGATACTCTAAACCAACATCACTTGTCAAGCATAATCAACACCTCAATCAAGGACTCCTTGAACCCTCAAGATGTTAACGTATCAAAAAGATAACCATCTCCTACAAGTGTACCCACAAATGTGAAAGACCCTTCTACAACAATAGGATCTAAGGCATCCTCTAAACATTTGCACACTAAGAAAAAACATCCACCATCCAATGGTGAATACACAATCATTGCTAAAGCTCCCACTGATCCATGGTACCGAGCTCTCCAAGCATCATTACACACCATCTCCAAAATCTAAAAATCTTCTAGGTCCTTACACAGGTGTACTACTAATCACACCAAGTGAAACTATGATCTCCAAACCAAGGAAATACACTATGTGACAGAACCCCATAACCAACTATCCAGGTAATCAATTATCACCCATCATCTTATCTCAAAGCAACCACACCAATGCACAAGTGACCGCATACAAGGCCAGCTAACAAGTCTGCATAAGCATTGAATCAAGCCTTGTGGATATAGATGGTCCACATTCGAGTTATCCCACTGCAACTAAATAGGTGATCAGCCCACACAACTTCATAACTCGAAGATCCAATCAGCTACATGCAAACTCACTATCACATTATCTATATGAAAAATGAGATCTTAAAGAGAATATCCATGTAGACAACATGACTTAAATACCAAATCAAGCACAAATCTAATTTTCCAATCATGTCCACATTGAGAACCATTGTCTAAGAATCCATCAAGTACCAACACAGAAATGCTAAGTGACTAATCACTATCAACATCCCCATACAAATAAATATTTCACCTCCTCTCACCATTCACAAAGCATTCATGTAGAACTATAACTAGTTCATCTAGTAACAACCTAGAAAATAGATCTTCAGTAGATCCACAAGTCTCTTGGTATTCCAAAGCACCTTCACGATCAATCCATGCTAAGATCCAAAAATTCAACATTGTACCATCATGAAGCTCTCCAAACAAATGACCAAAGTACTCAATACCAATAATCACCTCTATTGAGATGTCATGTTGCCAAGGCAACAATGCAGGCACTAGCATCCCTTTGAGAAGACTCAATGTTAGAATCATTATTCTTTCTCTTCTCCTCACAATCCTTTCTAATATGGATAGACTACCCACAATTCCAATACTTCACCTTGGAATTTTTTCCCAAATACCTTGATCTCCCCTGTGACTTGGATTTGCACCTAGATTGTCCTTATGATTGTCTTTTTCCTTTGATTTTCCCTGCATAACCAAAGCATCTTTGACCATCTCAGAAGATTTCCTCTATGCTTCCTCTAAAAATAGTGACGATGCCAAATCTTCCATTGTGAAAGTGGTTGTTTTAATTCCAAAGGCCATCACCAGATGATCCCATGTGTCAAGCAAGGAACACAACAGAAGCATACAGTGATCCTTGTCCTCAATCTTTACTCCCACAGAAGTTAACTGTGCAACAATCATATTGAAATTATTCAAATGGTCTGCTACAAATGTACCTTCATTCATCTTCAAGGAGTACAAATTTTTCCTTAAAAATAACTTATTTACCAGAGACTTTCCCTCATAAATGTCACCAAGCTTCTTCCATAAAGTAATCATTGTCTTCTCCTCATGAACATTCAACAAAACAAAATCTGCAAGACAAAGTCTTATCAGCCCTTTGGCTTTCCTATCTATGAGTTCCCAATCATCTTGTTTCATGCCAGATAGTTTGGTTCTTGACACCACAACCCAAAGGTCTCTTTCCACCAACAGGTCTTCTATTTTGAGTTTCCATAACTCATAGTTACTATCATTGAACTTCCCAATATCTACTCTTCTTGATGTGCTCGCCATCTCAATCTGTAATCTCCATACTCTACAAAACTCCCACAACAAAATTAACACAAACAACTCATCCTACCCACAAGGATAACACAACTAACCAAGCTCTAATACCACTTGAAAGGAAAGCACAACACAACAACGCCTTCCACTATGTTAAAATCAAAGAGGAGAGGAGCAAAGTTGACTTTCAATTTTAGATTATAATCATTAAAATACACATTTCCAGAATGACAGAGTAAACAAAAGATACACACAAGCACAAAGATTAATTAGAATTTATGTGGGAAAACCCTTACGGGCAAAAAACCCATCACCAAAGAAGAATCACTTGTATTATAGTAAAATGTCATTTACATACAAGTTACATATTATTCTCTCTCCGGTGTACATTCACAGTGTCTGTTCAAGTAGCATACACATTTCAGATTGAATTCAATCTCACATAGACTACAGGAAAAGCACTCAGCAATTCAACATTCAACATCCAACAAAACCATCCACTAGCCACAGACCAACTTTTACAACTAATTGATTCACTTATTAACCCCCGCAACCATATCTTTAGATGTTCATATTTCTTTGTCAAGAAAATGATTCATTTCAGATCCTCATGGCTCCAATTATTGGACTTTTCAAACTATCGAATAGACACTAAGAAATCTACACCAAACGACCTATTCCAACTTGGACCTATCAGTAGCATGTAGGTCAACATGAGTCCATCATGGTCCCACCATATTTCATGACTTATCAGCAAGAGTAAGGACCTCGATAATCTCCTTAACTTGTCTCATCAAACATCAAGGTTACACCAAAAACCACAGCTTGTTGCCAAGACTCAACAACATCTCAATAACATAGTCTTATCTATAAAGAGTATGTCTTCGACAACCTCCTTGACATTTCTTATCAAACCCTTAATTCACATAGAAAACAATTCGCATCACCAAGACCACTACAAAGTCTCCTAGATGCCTAGCCTATCGCCATCACAAAACAACTTTGGCTACCAGCTTGAAGAGTTGTAGCGAACTCAAATATCATACAAAACTCCTTTACTTCGCCAAAACCCACCACTTGTCTTATTAATAACAGTTCCAACGACAAGAAACCACGACTTCAGTTTACCACTTGAAGTGTCTTATCAAAACCTGAAGTTATACCAAATCTAATCTTTCACCAAGACCAATAGAAGCTACATCAAAATAGTCTTATGGCCAAGAGAAAGTGACTTCGGCTACCAGTTTGAAGCATCTTAATGATCTCTTATATCACACTGAAATCCTTGACTTCACCAAGACCGAATACTTGCTACATCGACTAGGGACTTCTATCGGCAAGACCAACCAATCGCTATATCGAAATAGTCTTCTTCACCAAGACAATTCCATGTCTTATTGATATAGTCTTATCGGCACAGAAGATAGCTTTGGATACCTGCTCAATGAGACTTAGTGAAAACCAAAGTCACACCAAAACAGGTCATCGCCAAGACTCGGACATGTCTCATCAACACTGACCCATCAAAGTCTATCAAGGCTTGCTCGACTTGGTCAAGACTCAACAAAGGTCACACCGAAATGGTCTCTTTCACCAAGACTACTTCAATATCATACCAAACTTCTCACTATAGGAACAAAATGCCAACTGACTAAGATTTAAACTACTGAGTTTGAGACACCAATTCTCAAAAGGGGTCTGAGATCCCGAAATGATTATTCTATCACTAAATTATCAAGGGGTCCAATCTAAGGATGATGAAAATACAAGGTCTAGAAGATTCACTAAAATTCACCAACTCTCTAGCATTCCAGAACTCTAGACTCCCAAATCTTCAAATTATAAGAATAGGAGTTCAATACTAGCATTCCCTAGGGTTCGGACATCTATAATTTTTACCTCTATAAAATACTTCAGAGTTTGGAGTTTGAGGTTCTTGGCTCTACCATGCCAAATATCAAAGGATGCACCAAACCTTTGAAGGATTACCTCTATAAAATTCCTCTGGAGTCTAGGGTTCAAGGTCACTGACCATGACAGGTTAAAATGGTAAAGGATTTCCTAACACTTTGGAGTTCAAAAGTATGAAACTTTGAAAGGGGCTTCGCTATTGAAAAGGCTCCAAACTTCAAGATTCAAGGTTATGGGCATGGATTGACAATTTGGGAAATGATTTCCTAGCTCGCCAAAGTCCAAAGTTCCAAAGCTCTGAGGTACAATATCATTCAAAATAGGTGACTCCTTGATGGTTAAAAAAACACAAGTTTAAAATTTCTAACAAACTTCTCTTGAAAGTGGTAGAAATGGCAATCCCTAACCTCCTAAGGTCCTCTAAAGTTAGAGAAGTTTGTTATCAATTTCAAACTTGAGTTGTTTTAACCATCAACAAATCCTTTATGCCACCTATGGTTCTTTCGCAACAATCAATAGATGAGTTAGAGAGAACGATGAATCCATGGCAAAACCCATTGATAAATGGATTGATGATGTGTTTCAAAGTAGAAATCATATGTTGGAGGAATTAGTCCAATTGCACCATTTATCCCAATCATTTCCTCAAAGAATCCAATCAATAATGGCTAAGTGCACATAATTTTTATTTTTACTCATGGTGAAACATTTCCCCATTTACATTCTTTGTTGGAAGTGGATAATCAAATTTTGATAAAAGAGCAGATTTTAGAAGAGGACAAATAGAAAACTCGTAAGGATTGGCATCATGCACTAATTTTCAAAAGAGACCATTAATAGCCCATAAAAAATGATTGTGCTAAGCTTGAGGATGCAACGAAGAGTATTTCATATAGATGTTTAATATTTTAAGAAGTTATGGTAGGAGGAGAAAATGATAAAATAGATATTAAAAAGTTCAAAGCTAAATGAAAAAATAATTTCTCTCATAAAGCTGATACTCCATTTTCTGAAAGCAACTTGGAGGATGTCATTACATTCCTAACAATCATGCACAATTACAAGGAAGGCATGTTGTAATGGGACGATAATTTTAAGGATTTTACTGATGAGATGGATATTCATTGTTAGGATTAAGGTTCCATCTACCTTGTAAATATATGGCATGGTTCCAACATCCTTGTAAACTGTCATACAAAACATAGGATGTATTGGGAATATAATTTGTAATATTTAATTCTCACCATTGTTGGTAATACATTCATAAGAAGTGATGGGTTACACTAGTAGTGGTAAAAGTGGGTTGTGAACATAAATATTTAATATTCTTTTCTCCACTTATGGATGTCCAAAATAAGACATTTAATGAATTAAGAATGTGTAAAAAGGGTGCCCTATGGTCTTCTCCAAGTGGGAGCACATGGAAGAAGCAATACTTGTCTCTTGGTTTTCGATCATTTATTACATTTAATGTAACGTTTATCTTGCAAGTATAGGTGTCCATGTTGGAGGGAAGTTATTAGAAGCTAAACCAATATATTTTTGAGTCCTATGAAGGTATTCCAAGGGTTGTGGTCATGAGTAATGAAGAGTCTTCTTTAGGAACCCTTATTGGTGGTTTTGGAGCTCTTGCCATTCTATAAATTCATCCTTTGGATGTAGATTTGATGTGCAACAAAATGTGAAATGGTTGAATGTAGTTAGGATTGAAGGATGGATGGGAGGCATAAGGACATTTTTCACATGTTTATATGTACTACTATGGCGGAGGCAATGAGAAGAATGAGTGATTGTATTACAAGCACATTTATTGTTGTTAATACAAGCTTGTCCTCTCTTCTTGGTGGAGTTTTCTTCCCACAAACGTTTCTCCATGTAAATCTTGTGTTATGTGTGGATGTTATGTTGTTGATTTATGCCGTATTCCTATTATATTATATTGATATTAATAATTATTTATTGTTGTTATAATTTCACATAAGATAGGTTGTTTAAGCATGGTTAACAAACTAATCTTTGGCATCATAAAGAAGAAGGATCTAATCATGGGTTTTCCACAATCAAGGCAACTATCAGATTTGCATGTGAGTTTCAAGTTTTCATGTTACTATTATCCAAGCCATTAATCTCATCCTTTGATTATTTTATTGGATAGAGATTGATCTTCACAATATTTGGTACTGAACTTGTTTATTTCTCAACATTATTGAGTACAAAATAAAATTAATTCCCACACCTCAAATCAATTTAAATAATATTATTTTAATATTAATGGAGTTCGTAGAAAAGGAGAAGATAGTTGGATGTGATGTAGTAAGAGATTATTTGTTGTAGAAGTGAGCGCTTAGTCATTTGTTAATAATATTGCAATGTCTAGTATGTTATTTTGTCCTTTTCCTCTTGGAAAAATGTGTCATTTTGTCTTTTTTCTTGGTTGGTGAAAATAATTAAATGCAAACCTCGTTACGTTTTTTCTATTAGATCTTGGCCCTTGGAAAGATTTAATTTTTGTGTTTCATTTCAAATCATAAAATTTATAAAAGGCCTATGCCACTCTCATCCTGAAATAGAAGGAATTGGAAATTCCTACAAAAATACTCCCAAAATTAATATAGAATTTCATTAAATTGGTCACTTATTTGTGTTGGGTTTAAAGTTAGCATGGTTTCTTACTTCTCTATGTTATTTCTAAGTTAGTTAGTATGGACATTTATTGGAGTTGATATTTGGTGAATTTCTAGGTTCATACCATTTGGTGCTTATTCATTGTAAGTTCTAATGTATGGTTAGTCTGAACCCATTATTTGTGAATCTAAGTTCAATTATCAATGGTTAATTGATTTGAATTATCTTATGGTTTTGATGAATGAATGATAATTTGAAAAAAATTAATTTTCCATTGAAGAAATATCTTGCATCGATTTTGTCTAAGTTGTGATAAACCTAGCAGAGAAAAATATGATTATTTTGGAACCAATATTTTGACATCAACAAGTTTTCATTAGATAAGAATTATATTCTAGTTAAGCATCTAAAACCCTATGCTTTTAAAGTTTTTTTTGAAGTAAGTTCAAACAAATCTTAAGATATCAATCTTTATTGTTAAATATGAAGTATTAAAGATCTTAGATCTTAGTATTTTTTGTAGTAGTGATTGTAGGAATGAAGATCCAAATATCATGTGTAAGACCCTTTCCATCACCAGCAATATCAAATTTATCTGCTGAGTTATCTGAAGCACTGTCAAGACCTAACTACTAGAACATTGTTAGGATGATCTTATTTGAGTAATAAAATAGGATTTCCTTTCAAGAGATAATAGGCTACTTAGTGTATTTTATTCTATGTTGGTAAGTAAAAAAACACCCATCAATAATGTCCAGTGATTCCCTTGTAGTCTCTTCATTCTCATCCTCATTGGAACAAGGCTCACTAGACTCCTCTTTCTCTTCCTTGGGGCTATTTTATCAAAATCCAAAAAAAATTTGGTAATAATTGAGAGTTTGGCTAAACTAAGTGATCTCTCCTAAAGACACAATAATTTTCTCTTTTGCATTCTCTCCATCATAAATGTATATGATTGGCACAGGGGGGGCCGAAACCATCAGGTTGTCTTTTTCACTGCCTACCCTTAATCTAGATTTATCTTTTTGGTTTTAATAGAAGAGCAGGCCATATTTTTTTCCTTTATGTTGAGGAGTTGGTCAAGGCACTAATACATTTGGACTAGATTTATGACTGAGGTTTCCGACGGCGAAGGTATATTGTGGCCAAATTTGATTTTTTTTTGAAAAAATGCCCGAATTCGTCATAATTCCGATGACAATTTGCCATTTGGTTTCGACGAAGAAGGCATTAGCAATGAAAATTTTCTTTTTTTCAAAAAAGTGCTCGAGTTCGTCATAATTCCAACAACAACGGCCATTACTTAAAAAGAAAAAAAGAGGGCAATTCATTTGTGCATTGCAATCCCGCATAGGCATCCGTGGCAACTTCAACTCCCAACAACATCAAACCCGCATCGAAGGAATTTGTGGCATTGCTTGCAATCCCGCACAGGAGGTAGATTCTTCACCTTAATTTCATGTTGCAAAAAATATACCATTCAAGAGATTTCTTTTTTGTGCAAATTGCCCTACTTTTTAATGCAAATTGGTCAATCTCGCATTCATATTGATTATCCAATCTCAAACCAGATGGCTTCTAGTCAAAGGTATGGTTCCCTGAATGTGTAATACCCTGTAGGAATCCACTCCTCGTAAAACCATAGACCTGTGATTGAGGAGTGAGCGTTCAATTTTGTCGCAGCAATCCCTTCCTCCCGTATACGTGTGTGTTGATTGTTCACATGAGATCACATCTCTTTGCGGCATCGTATCAAACAATTCACAAGCCTTGTCCATGTTTCCACATTTTGCATACATGTCAAGCAGGGCATCTGCAAGTACAACAATTAACAAAATTCCTCTATCCGTTATGCTTTGATGGATGTCCATACCCTCTTCCAAAGCTCCCATTTTTGCACAGGTAGGGAGGATGCTGGCAAAAGTTGTGGAATTTGGCTTTATGCCTACCAATTTCATTTGCTTGAAAGTGTCTAAAGCCTTTTTGACAAATCCATTTTGTGCATGTCCAGCAATCATTGCAGTCCACGAGACATCATTTCTTTCAGGCATTCTATCAAACAGTTCATGTGCCTTGTCTATGCTTCCACATTTTTCCTATATGTCTACCAGGATAGTTGCAACTACAACATCTGACAAAATTCCTCTATCATTTATGCTTCAATGAATGTCCATACCCTGTTCCAAATCTCCCATTTTGGCACAGGTAGGGAGGATAGTAGCAATGGTCGTGGAATTTGGCTTTACACCTGTCGATTGCATTTGCTTGAAAGTTTCTAAAGCCTTCTCAACAAATCCATTTTGTGCATATCCTGCAATCATTGTAGTCCAGGAAACCACATTTCTTTGAGGAAATCCATCAAATAGTTCTCATGCCTTGTTTATGCTTCCACATTTTGCATACATGTCTAATAGAGCAGTTGCAACTACATCTGACAAAATTCCTCTATCTTTGTCCATACCCTGTTCTAAAGCTCCCATTTTGGCACAGGTTGGGAGTACGCTGGCAAACGTAACTAAAGAAATGCAATGATCAGCTCCATAGACATCAAACCACTACTAACAAAACCAAGAGTCTAAAATATGATAGGGAATAGTGTGAGCTGTCCTGAAATAAAATATTTTATTTTCAATTTCAACTAAAACATAATTACTCAGCCATTTATTAATGTTATTAATAAATGTTTAATTTATGAAAGAGATAAATGGTTGGCCACAAGTACATGAGTTACTAAATGCACATAAATAAGTGAATTTGATATTCAAAACTATCTACAATGAATTCAATTCTTGTCCATTAGTCATTTATGTTTGCAATAAGCATCTTTCTTTGTTTTTCTTAATCTTTATTCATAGTTATGTGCATATTTCACATTCTATAATTAGGATATCAATTGCTATGGCTGAACACTAGCATGATGTTTGTGTTGTGGTATAGATGCGTGGAAACATAATTATGGGATTGTTATATTATAGAGATCATAAATCTAGATATCGCATATTAGTTATATTATTGAGATCATAAATCTAGAGATCATAAACACAATAGAGATACCGATGGAGACTTAATTGGATGTAGCATGTCACACCAAAGTTGTTAGAGTATGCTAATCTAGTACATAATGTTTCCTAAAGCCACATTAGTGTTTTACCCAAATCATTATCTACCAAAACTAACTATAGTAATCCTTTTGAGGATTCATTTCATAGTGCTAGATCTTCATTTAGTTCCACTTCTTGTTGGAGAAAAGAATAGTTATTTCTTGAGGTAGATGAATATCCCATCAACAAAGGACAAGACCCTTTCTAGAATATAACAAATTCTACTCCAACAAAAGATCATGGGGGTTTCACTAGAGATATTGAATAAGAGATAGACTTCTACTGCTGCATTAAAAGCATTGGCATGTTCTTCATTTATTGATGTAAACTCTCTATGACACCACCACAACCAACAAAGCTGTAAAAAGTTGTTTGCAATGCATGGATTTTTAGGATTGTCCTTTGAGAAAATAGAATTAAAGTATGGAAGTAGGATCTGCCAACTCTTGAGGGAATCTTGATGAAAAATAACTGTAGAACATTTGGGCGAGCTTATATGCAAAAACTCATGGGTTTATGTATAGAAATAAGCACAAATTAAGTGGTAAAGGGGCTTCTAGAAACAAGAGGGACAGAGAGGCAGTGGAAGTGAAAACTTTTGGTGTTATGTTTTCTCCATCTCAGAATGGGAATGGCGAAGGTGTTGTAAGAGGAGATGAGAAGGGTGTTGGAAGAAGTGGGGGTGTTTACATTCCCCCATTTAAGCTGGCTCAAATGATGAAAGATGTGGAAGACAAGAGTAGTGTGGAATACTAGCACATGACATGGGATGCCCTTTGGAAGAGTATCAATGGGTTAGTAAACAAAGTAAATACATCTAACATCAAGAACATCATTCCAAAGTTGTTTGCAGAGAATCTCATCTATGGGAGGGGTCTATTTTATAGGTCTTGTATGAAATCCCAAATGGCATCCCTTGAATTTACAGATGTTTTTGTTGCATTGGTTGTTGTGGTAAATACAAAATTTCCTGAAGTTGGTAATCTGCTTTTGCGAAGAATTATTTTGCAGCTTAAGAGGACACACAAACGCAATGACAAGCACATGTTGATAGCAGCAGCCAAATTCATAGCTCATTTAGTGAATCAACAAGTTGCACATGAGATCATTGCCTTGGAACTTCTCACCCATTTACTAGAAAACCCCACAAATGATAGTGTAGAGGTTGTTGTTGGGTTCGTGAAAGAATGTGGTTCTTTGTTGCAAGACCTTTCACCCAAAGGTCTCTATGGGATTTTTGAAAGATTTAGAGGTATTCTCCATGAGGGGGAAATTGACAAACGAGTACAATTTTTAATTGAAGGCCTTTTTGCAATTCACAAAGCTAAGTTCAAGGGTCATCCAGCTGTGCATCCAGATTAGTTAACACATGAAGTTTTCCTAGAAGATGAACTTGATCAAGAAGCTAGTTTGGATGTTTTCAAGCCAGATCCCGATTTCTTAGAGCATAAGGCAACCTATGAAAAACTGAAGAAAGATATCCTTGGAGATGCTTCTTCAGATGAAGTAGAAGGGGAGAATGATTCAGGTGATGATTTAGATGATGATGAAGAGGAAGGTGAGGAAGCACTGAGAATATAGGATGAGACAGAGACAAACTTGGTCAGTTTAAGATGCACAATTTATTTGACAATCATGTCAAGTGTTGATTTTGAGGAAGCTGGTCATAAGCTACTAAAGATCAAGATTGAACCTGGTCAAGAGAGAACATACCTTCATTATTATGGTCTTCTTGGGCAAAGATTATGTATGATCAATAAAATTTATGAGGAATTTTTTTATAAGTGTTTTGTACAACAGTATTATATGATACACAGACTGGAAACAAATAAATTGCATAATGTTGCAAAGTTTTTTGCCCACTTACTTGGCACAGATGCTCTTCCATGGCATTGTCTTGCTTATATACGTCTGACAGAGGAAGATACTACTTCCTCTTCCCATATTTATATAAAGATTCTCTTACAGGAACTGGTAGAGCAACTTGGTATATTGTTGCTTAATGAAAGGTTGAATGATCCAACAATGCAGGAGTCTTTTGATTCAATTTCTCCAAACAACAATCCCAAAAATTCACGGTTTTCTATCAATTTCTTTACTTCTATTGGTCTTGGTGGTATCACTGAGAGTTTACGTGAGTATTTGAAGAATATGCCAAGGCTTGTAATGCAGCAGCAAAAGTCTATTCCTGAGTCAGATGAATCTACCTCTAATGATGATTCTTCTAGTTCATTAGGTTCGTCAGATTCTGATACATCAGACTCAAATTCTGAGAGTGAAATTGACAGTGAGAGCAATAAGGAGTCACCAAGAAAGAAAAATAATTCAAAGCAAGACAATGAGTATTAAAAAACAAGAAGAAAGAAAAGGGTGAGGGCATCTAACTCAGAGGATGGAAGTGGCAGTGAAAAAATCAGAAGGAAAAAGAAAAGGAATTAAAAATCTTTCTAGTCAGTTATTCAAGGCTCTAATAGATATCATTTTCCTGGACTATGACAAACAAAATAATCACTCCCAAGTGCTTTGGTTTTATAACAAATGATTATAAGATGCTACAATGTTGTCTTATGTATTTTAATAGCCACGGATTTTAGAGTTATATACTTGACAGGTAATAGATAAACAGTATTAGGAGGAGAAAATATTGAAGGCCAATGCAGATTGTGATAATACTAGATCAATGAATCCTATTATTTATTGAGTATTTCTTGTTTTCCATGTTGTGTGATGTACCATAAGAAAACTAGAAATCTAAATTCAATAAGATGATTTGTTCACTGATGATAATTTCTATTTTCTTTCCTGTGAAGAAAGACCATGTCAGGCAATATCAATGAACAACAAAATAAGGAGACAATTGCTAGATTGTGGTCTAACTTGAAAAGAAAAGGTGATGGAAAATGTTATTGCCTGTGAAAAATTTGTAAGGGGTTAAAGACTAGAAGACCTCTAATCAAAATAACAAAGAAACATTGTAGGCTGCATGGTCACATTGAAGGTGGACATGATTATCATCCATTGGTAAGTTTTTCATTATATCATTTTGACAATTTATATACATAATAAATCACGTGATGATGAGATCATGATCACGGTTTATTTATGTTTATCAATTTTATATAGGTCAAGCACCCCGAAGCACATGGTATGGATCAACACAACCCTGAGAATATGGTTTTCTAAGTGAACGAACATGGAGGTGTGAATATCGAAGCTGAAGATAATGATCCCATGGAAGATGATGATCATGAGCCAGAAAACACAATTGAAGATGATGGTACAAATACATTGATCCATGACTCATTTAGTACTCGCGCAGCTGATCATGATGATAAAGATTACCTTGATGTTTTTCATGATGTCCCTCTACTTGAGAAGGCATCTAAGGCCTTTTACAAAGGCTCGCAGGCAACTCTTCTCTCCATTGTATTGTTGTTGGTGAACTTGAAGGTTATGAATGCTTTATCCAACATAACAATGTCACGTATGTTAAGGTATGTCATATATGTCATAATAAACTATGAATCATGTTGTACCATTAATATTCTTTATTATAACAAATTATATTTTTTTGCTGTAGATTGATAGGTGAGTTTTTGTTACCACCATCAAATATTCTACCTCACTCATACCGAGAATTATCTGCCATTATGAAAGATATTGGACTGGAGTATCAAGCAATAGATGCTTGTCCCAATGATCATATTATATATCACAAACAACATGAATTTTGAACTGAATGCCCTGAATGTCATATCAGTAGATATCAAATAGATCAAATAACAAAAAGGGTTCCTCTCAAGGTTCTTCGCTATATTCCCATTATTCCACGTATGCAATGATTATTCAAGTGCACTAGCTTGGCACAATTTATGGATTACCATGCATGCAATAGAAGTCAAGATGACATTATTCAAATGCTTGAAAATGGTTCAACATTTATGGACATAGAGGCAAAGTGGCGACACTTTAAAGAAGAACCTCGTACTCTCAAGCTTTCATTGGCAGCGGACGGTGTCAATCCATTTGGAGAGATGAGATCTGTTTACTCAGTGTGGCCTATTTTTGTTATCAACAATAACATTTCTCCATGGATGTCAATAAAGAGGGAGCACATAATGTTGGCAATGATTGTTCCAGGTATTTTATCATTTAAATACAATCGTCTAAATTTAATTATAAATATTGCAGTAAAATGGTCATAATAATTATGTAATGTTTTTGTTCATTCAATTAGGTAAGTACCAAGTTAAAGATATGAATGTATATATCGAGCCTCTTATCAACGAGTTGCTGGAGTTATGGAATGGTGTCACTATGTATGATGTCTCTAGACTAATAGGACAAAGACAATTTCAATTCCATGCGATGCTTCTATGGACAATACACGATGCCCCGAGGCTAACACATTTTTGTGGTATGTTATAGTGTTTAAGTTGTGCATGAACATTATAATTTAAAAAATTATCATATTTAATCCAATTATACATTATCTTGTAGGTCTTCAAACAAAGGGAAAATTTGCATGTCTTGGTCCAAAGATGAAATCTCATCATTCAAAAAGTTTACAAAAGCAGGTGTTTGATGAGTATAGGCACTTTCTCCACAAAAATCATAAGTATCGAAATACTAAAAAACATCTTTTCAATGGGAAAGAAGAGAATACATCAAAGCCATGAAGAATGACACCTCAACTATGGAAGTTGGAATATAATAGAATTAATCATCAAGGTAATGTCATTCCATCTATTGGTTTGTCATAAAACATATTTTCTATTTTGTTTTGTTTACTGATGATGTGATTGATAATCATGAAGGCCGTGAAGGCATAAATGACCACCTTCCTAAGGGACTAAAAAGTTGTCCCTGACAATTTAGTAGGTTGCCCTACTACAAGCAGTTACAAATTGTTCATTTGTTTGATAGTATGCATATTGGAAAGAATATAACAGAGATAGTATGGAAAATATTGGATGGAAGGCGTGACAAAGAAAAAATTGTCAAAATATGTAGTGACATTCAGGATTCCAATCATGCAATGATAAATGTCATTCAATCAAATAGCCATGGAGACCAGATTAATATAAGTGAGCTTCCTTGGTTATTAACAGACCAACAAAGCAATGCTATAAAAGAAGTCATACAAAAAATTCGATTTCCCACAGGATTTGTTGTGAACATAAACAATCTCATATCAAAGAAAAGTGAATTTGGGCCAGGGATGAAAACGCATGATTGGCATAACTTCATTAAGGTAATTAATGCTCTTGTGTTTTTAGTATGTATTTAAGTATTGCACGTACGTATATTTTTCATTATGTTACAAAAAATGAAAAAATAATTTTATAATTGTTGCAGTACGTTCTACCTCTATCTCTCCCAGATGACTTCGACAATAATGTCAAGCAAGTCATATATGATCTTGGAAAATACATGAGGTAAGTAGTGATATTTGTTTAGTTCATTGTATAGATATTTTATTTGCGTTTTGTTTTACTTGTTATGTAATATTTTTTTGCGTCTTGAATACCTTGTAGGTGGTTGTCATGTAAAGAAATCCATAAAGATGATATAAAATATTGGAAGAGAAAAATTCCTCATTTAATGTGTGAAATACAAAAATGTCTACCTCCAGCTTTTTTCAATGCACAAGAACACTACCTCATACACCAATTTGAGGAGATTGAATTGTGTGGACCTGTACACACTAGGTCAATGTGGATGGTTGAGAGGAACTTGAAATTTTTGAAGGCTTTGGTTTGACAAAGAGCACATCCTGAGGGTTCTATGGTGGAGGGATATATGGTATACCAAACTATGGTGTACATTTCTGAATATCTTCCTAAGTTTGTAGCAAAGATCCACGTGGATCGCATTTGGGATCGCAACACCATTAACAAATTTGAAGGGGAGTACTTGACGGGGAAAGGTAGATTGAGGAAAGTGAGAGGTAATTATAAGATGTTATTGTAGTTAATTAATTCTTAATATTCAAAATAAATCAATCCTAAGACGTCTATTTATTTTTTGTATAGTTGGTCGAGAGTGGGATGCACTACATTTGTATATTGCAAACAATCTTGATTGGATGACGGTATGAATTGAATGTTGTCAACATTCTGGACACGCGTTAACATGGGAAGGTGTGGCTTCATTGGTTAAAGAAGCACATCATAATGGAGATTCCAATGTTACGCAAAGGGAAATTGATTTAGCATTGGTTTAAGAGATAAACAGGTACGTATAAATTTATTAATCACCCATATGTTTATCAACTCACAATGCAATAAATTTTACATGTTTGACATATCGTAGGTCAAACACCACAATGCTATGTGCTACAATGGTCATAAATTTCGCATAAAAAAGTTGGATGACACAAAGAAAACTTGTGATTCTGGCATCACTGCAGTCTTTGAGGTGACAAATATTTCATTGAGAAATGACATACATCCTCAATAGTCTCAAAATCAATACTATGGCATTTTGGATGATATACTTGAGTGTGACTTTAATTCCTTCAAATTAGTTTTGTTCGTCGTCAAATGGTACATGCTACGATTGAATAAAAATGATCCTGATAGAACTATTATTGAACATGATAATGGTTTTATAATGCTAAATACAAGGTCATTTGAACCAGTTGGGGATGAGCCCTATGTTCTTCCAAGCCAATGTGAGAAAGTATTTTACTCAAAGGTTCCACATAAACCGGGTTGGTCATTTGTTGTTAAACATGATCCAAGAGGAAGGTTGATAAAGTATAATGTGATGGAAGAAGAAGATACCAAAGAAGAAGATACCAAAGAAATAGAAGATGAAGTGGATGATGATCACGATCAACAGTTTCTCAATGACGATGAAGAAAAACAAGAAGAAGAAGAAGAAGATGTTGATGATGATGATGATGATGATGATGGTGATGGTGATGGTGATGGTGATGGTGATGGTGGTGATGGTGATAGTGATGATGGTGATGATGATGGTGAAAACTTTGATGATGATGATGATGACGATGACGATGACGATGACGATGACGATGATGATGATGATGATGATGATGATGATGATGATGATGATGATGATGATGAGATGATGATGATGATGATTATTACCTTGATGTTCATGATGATGAAGAATGAAATGTATGAGGTATGCGATTAGTATATTATCTATTTAATATTGACTTCTTGATAGAATTTTTTTTACATAATTAATTCATTATGTTTTGAATTCTAATGCCATTACATAATTAATTCATGATGCACCTTTTAATATGGAGATGGAGATAGGGAGAGTGACTATTTATGTGACAATCTTTAAATTGTGTTTATTTATGGAAATTGGATTGTTTGTTAGCTATGTGATGGATGTTGATTTAAAATACATATGTGATGGATCACATGATTACGATGATGCATGTAACATTTTTTGAACTTTTTGTTTATTTATAGAACGTGGATTGTTTATTAACTATGTGATGGATGGTGATTTATGATACATATGTGATGGATTACATGTTTATGGTGACACATGATATATGATGCTAATTGTGATGCTCAATTACATATATGATGACACATCATGTGATGCTTTAGATGCTTATGATATGTATGTATTTATTGTTTATCAACTTACAAATGTAGAAATGCTTATGATGCTCAATTGATGGTGTTGATTTCAGGTATAGTCCCTGTGTGATGTTGTCACCCTTGGTGGGAATAGGTTGTTGACTACAAACATTGTCAACCATTTAGTTGAGGATCCTACATAGTCTACATAAAGTAAAGGTAAGGAATTAAAAAATTTACAATGATTTTGATGACATCATCTTTTTATTATTTAATACTCTTTTTGTCTACAAAGTTCATGTTGTTCATGTTGTGTACTATGTAATTTTTAGCTAACATAAGATAATTGAATTACATTGTACAGGACCCTGAACCCCTTTGACGAGGATCCTGTACAGTCTCATGGATGGACAGGTATAACTAGTCAATACACCCTATAGAAATAATTTATTTTTTTTAAATTACTTGGAAAACAAACTTCCTCAGTTTTTCAAACCTTGACATTAGCAGCAAATCTAATATAGTTATCAACACTTGAGGCCCCAGTTGGACTTATTCCAATTTTCATCCCAAAATCAACTTTAGGGCTGACTTCTTCATCAATGTTACCCTCATTTGCAAAATTTCTCTCTCATTACCAATTAACTCTCTCATTTCATGGAGTGCAGGTACCCCCAAATAGGTATTTGTCAGAGCTATCTTCGTCTAGTGAGGAAAATGCAGTAATAGAAAATGAAAGTGACACATGTAGTAGGTCTACAATAGGGAGATCAACAAGAGGTCAAAAGATTAGAAGAAAATTCAATAAATGCATGAAATTTTTCCTTACTCAAGGGGGGTCATGTTCTTATGATGATGAGACCAAAGGCAACATTGAGGTGCCATTGAGGTATAGACATCTACAGAAACAATGGGTGCCCAAGGAACTTCCTCCAATAAACACCAATTTGTGTTAACAATAGGATATATCGCATAGCACTTTCATCGTTACATGGTTTAGGCTTATTTTCCATGGACGGCATAAAGGTCTGTTACAACAAAGTTGCAGAATTGCTGGAGTTTGTTGGACCTTGTTACAATTACAATCATTGGATGTAGATTGTTAAATATAAAAAAAGTATGCATAGGTATGCACTATCAGCAAATTATATACAACAGAAAGATAATGATCAAAGTAAATGAGTGGTTGTATACATCGATGGTCAGCCAAAAGAAACAGGGAATATTGCAGGTTTTATAAATAGTACGCGACCTGGGTCAACTAATAAACAACCCAATTGCATATTTGAGGCGCGCGAGGGAATCGTGTATTTGTATGTGCTATAAAATCAATAAGTGTAGGCGAAGAGCTTCTAATTGATTACAGTTTGAGTCGTATAGATACAAACAAAGTTAATATCATGGGGGTGGTACATACTATATACCATTTAAATTAACCAACCTCCAATTAATGAATCCAATATACCATTTTATTATGAATTTTTTTGCTGAGTCTATTGGTTTAATTTCGCTAACGTTTTTTATATTTTCTTTGTCACAGGCCAACATGGATCCATCACATATCGCAGATAGAGATGTAGCTTGCGACACTTCTACCGAGCAAGTAAACCTCATTGTAATTGTACAAATTAGATAGAAGCAAACTGTTAAATTATTATGTTCTTTTTTTAGTGATTTATACTAATTTTGTAATTGTTAATGATATTCTTGACACAGACGAATGTTAGGGGAAAGGGAAAGGGAGTTGCAGTACCTGAGCACCTTTCTAGGGATGTGGAATCATTAAGATTAAGCGACGATGACCCTGAAGATCCCACAGACCTTATGAAATTCTTTAAAATGCCTCTTATAAAAATTAGAAAAGAGATTGTTGCTTTGGCAGCCCTACATCCTATCACTGATGAGATACGAGAGAGGGTGGAATTATTGATTCGAACAATAGAAAACTTGCAAGTAAGCAGTAATGAAAGCTTTAATTATAACAAAAGCTCAATAATGGTTTATACTTTATTCTCTTTTATGTCATTAACTAAAATATGTACGTATTATTTTTACAGCAATTTATCCGCCCTCATCAAAGTCGTTCCCATTATCAGGGTGTTGCAGGATCTTCAGGTGATGACGATTTTCTTGTATTATCGCTTCTTTGGCTTATCACTCTGAGTACCCAAAACACATCATACTTGATACTGTCAATTTTCAAAATAAAGGTTTATCCTTGTTTACAATTCTTGCACTTTTCATATATTTAATGTATTATTCTTTAGGTGTTGTCAATGTTACTGTGCAAATGCCATCGCCACCTCATCAGAGGTTACCCTCACCTGTATTGCCGATTGCAATGTCGGCAACATGTAACATGCAAACATCCTCTAGTGTACGTCATATTGGCCCACCCACTATTGGTAGATCCCTCTTTTTCTCTATCTTCTGTCGTGTGTTTATTTCCCTTCAAGCGTTCTTTCTTGAATTCTAATGCCATTTCATAGTGGATTCATTTTTTGCAGGAGGAGATGCACATGAGGATGTGCCAGAGGCGACTACTGCTGATAACATACCATCATTTCCTAGATCTACTGGTATTGGTAGTACGGGAACATTGCAGGCCACATTGGTGGTGAGCGACGAAGAAACTATTCCCTTAAAGATACAAAAGGTTCCAGGTACTTTAAAATTATTATTATATATACTCTAACTGTAATTTACTTTATAATCACTCGTTTTGGACTAATTATCCCATGAATTTTTTGCAGGCAATGATATTTTCTATAAACATCTTAGTGACATTGCATTGCAGATATTTGGGCCCACCATGCGTAAAAGGTGGTACATCATATGTGAACTAACCCTAATCCACTTTTGATTTCATATCATTGCTAGAATAGTTTTCCTTTGACCCATTTCTTGAAGTGTAATAAATGTAGCTTCAGTTCATTTCTGAATCTAATAGGTTTGTTTTTGCTTTAAAAGGTGGAATGACCAAGAAAAAAGGTTAAAAGATGAATTGACAAACCAAATGGTTGAGTGGTTTGGAAATGACACCTTTGACAAAACCAAACTCCTTGAAAAAGATGGCACATATCTAAAGTATGTGAGGGACCAATACAAGACCCATTTGGAGAGGAACCTAAAGTACAAGCGTTCCCCCATGATTCCAGAGAGGGAGTGGAAGGACCTGATTTTGGATGCCAAGGAGAAAATTGAAAGGAAAAAAGGAAATACACCACTAGATGCCAGAAGAAGGTACGATATACTATTAAGAATGTAATTATGTACTAATTAATTACTCTTTATATTTATATAATCTAACATATTTCAAACTTTTTATAGACTGGGTGACACGTCAAAGGCAACCAAGGCAAGGCAAGAAAAGCATGGGCAACACAAACTCGGCTCTGGTGGTTACATGAAACTTGCTGCACAAATTGTAAGTATCTCATGTAAACGAAATATTGCATCAAAATATTAATAAATTGCAAAAAAAAAATTATCAAACAATGCAAGCAAAATTCACGGTACCAAGCAAAAATGCAGGGCTCTGAATTCAATAGAGTGCCCACAGAAGATGACAAGAAAATTGCCTACCAGCAAGGCTATTCAACCATGGCTCATTGGCTATGAGAATTGAGTGGGCATACACAACATTCAAGTGTATCCGTCACATAGGTAAATATGCTAAATGGAAGTTGTTTCAAATTGAATACTTTACCAATAATCTAATTGATGTTGAGTTCCAACATAAAGTGACTATATTTGTTTTAAATAAGCAAGCAATGATAACAATGTGCATGTCATTGGAATGCATCCTGCTAATTGTGAAACACCACCTGCACATGAAGGTCCGGATGTGCATCCCAATAGTGGAGGTATTCATTTGCTATTCAAATTTATTTATTTAGCTATTAATACAATTAAACGTCTTAATTTGTAATTAGAGTAGTAATTAAGGTAACCTTTTTTGTTAATATTTTAGAGCATGTAGTTGGTGGTGAGCAAGTGGAGCATGATCTAGGTACACAACATCAAGAACGTGATGTTCCCCACTTAGGTAAAGAGGACCACTGTTATTGCTTTAAACAAATATAATTGCAATTGGTGTTTAGCATTAATATAACCTTTAGTATTTCAACTCCAGATGATCTAGAGGGTGTTCAGCATGTTGAGGTTGAGGCTACACAAAATGATGTGGCCCCATCAGGTAAAGAGCACAACAATTATGTTCTCTAAATTAATGAAATACTTGTAACAATATTTTTATTTTTTTTGAATTTAACCCATTTCTTTGTTATTGTAGAGGACCCCCCTTCGCTTCAGTGTCCTTGTCCTCAGTATAGGACTAGGCATACATCGAGATCACGAGCAGTTGGCGGAACATCTGTAGAGGGGGAAAATGATGAAGAAACTGATGTTCCACTTAGTCTTTTCATAGCTTCAAAGAAAAAACAAAGAAGGAAATGATTCTAATCTAACTTATTTGATAATGACTGGTTTTTATGTGTTAGTGAATGTAATTATGTGCTAATTAATGGTTATGGATGATATGTGTTAATTAATATTGATGAATGTTGTGTGTTAATTAATGTTAATCAATGTTAGGTGTTAATGAACATTATGTGATATTAATGAATGAATACTATATTTTATTAATGGTAGAAAGAATGAATGAATGAATGTTATAAGATGTTAATCGGGAATTTAGAGTGATGTTAGGGGGGGGGAGGGGCCAAATGAGCTTCCACCTTCACGTGGTTGGCCCTATTAAGTAGAGAATATTAAACTATTCTCGAAACCAAGCGAAGCTCAACAAGATAACACACTTTTCAATATTTCATTATGTTGCATAGTTAATCTTATTGAATAATGTATATTGAATCTTAATTGCAGGGTCCAATGGAGCCAACACGAACAACAACACCACAAGTTGTTGGGTATAATGAGCTCCCATATTGTCTTGTTTGTACACGAACAATATGAGTTGCTTCTAGTGTTGATATCCAAGGTAGGACTGCAAAAGTTATGAATTTGCCTCATCCTTGTAAGTTTTTTTATTACTTGTAAGTAATGAATATGCCTCATCCTTGTAAGTTTTTTTATTACTTGTAAGTCATGAATATTTCTCTTTAGTTGATTAAAATTAAATGAAAATATTTAATGAATACATAAAACTATATACATATGCAGGCGCACCATGGTTGAGATGGTCCAACTCCCTAGTCTCACTCTACGATTAAGCTCATGCAATATCTAAATCAAAGACATCTCAAATACATCGTCGGTGGAAAGCTACAAAATGCCATTTTCATACATAAGCAAGACATACACAATTGGGCACAATCACTAAGAGAATGGTAAAAAGTGTGTTTGAGATTGTATCATGGATGCTTTTAAGGATTGTATCATGGATGCAAAAAAATCTCTTCATTAATCATTGACTCATGATTGCTATAATACTTCTTTAGACTTCTCATGTCATTTGTTGCACTTCTTCACTATTTTGGACTAAGTTTCAACTATGTATTTATCTTGACTTATGACTGTACCTAGCTTTGTCCTATCTTTGTAAGCTTCCTCTTTGAATTGTGGTTGTAGATTTGATAATACCTTTTTAATGTTGCACTATTTGTAAGGAGGACAACTCCTAATGCATGTTGCAAATTGTGTTCTAGTGACTGAGACTAACCTTTTTGTACTTGATGTTTTTGACTAGTTGTCATAACCTCTGACTTTGATTCTTGTGCCTTAATAGAACTAGATGTTTCTTGTATGCATACTTGGTCAAGGACTGCATTATGATGCTATAGGGATACAAACTAGGATTATTTGTTGTATTGAGTTGCACATTTGACATGAGTTTCCCTATGACTGCTATGCCTCTTGAGGTTATAAGGTGTTGTTCTTGTCAAGTTTTGACAATGCTGCAACAATAACGTGTTATTTGTTGTTAAGGTTTGAAAAGACCTTTTAGAAACTTATACCCTGCTCTTTTTCACTCAGTAGACTTGATTACTGTCATTTTATTTGGTACTAGGTATGACTGCCTACTGGCTTTACTATAGACTGCAATCTCTCTAGACTATATTTTCTGAGTATTGTTGTTCTATACTTGACCATCTATTAGGAAAACATAGCTTGAAATGTCCAAAACAATTAATGAATGATTGCACTATCACCAATCTATCTTGAAGATTTGACTACTCTTTAGATTATGATTATGACTGTCATGAAATTTCATGAGATTGCTTTATCCCCATATGAAACCATTTGTTCCCACAAATCAATGCTTTGAACTTGACTGCAACTTTATAGTGATCACTATCTTTGTACAATAAGCTTGCTACTTTCTCAACTTTTGATATATTGGAGGCTCCTAGGATGGTTTCTATCTTATAGTCAGAATACCTTGCTATAATTTGCATTTCAGATCACTGCTCAATGATCATATGATATCTTTGTCTTTTGAATTTGACTCTTGAGCTTGCTCTATTTCTTGACCTTTTGAATAATTTTGGGCCACTATTCATTACTTTTATTACCCTATATGTAAAAGACCTTGCTCACTGCTACCCGTACTTGATCTTTATTTGGTTTGTTTCAATCCTACCATTGCACCTTTTCTATTTATGATTGAGATTTGTTTTGGGATTAAAAACTCTTAATGATTTCACTAAATGACTTTTGCATGACTGTACTTTCTGAGCTATCCTAGGGAACAAAAGAGACCTAGGTATTTTCTCACTTCAAGGAAAAAGAAAATCTAGCAAGACAATCAACCCTTTTAAATAATATGTGGAACGCTTATGGTGAGCAAGAAAGCATTGACAAACTTATAGATTTTGTCATAGCACAAAGCTAAAACTATATTATTTTTTATAGATAATCAGATTTCTCCTTTAACCCAACTTTTGCTTGAATCATTACTGTAGGCATATCCAATGCATGATTTAAACAATAAGATACTAAAAATTCTAAAACAGGGTTCTGAAAACCCTACCTCCAAATGTGGATATCTACTGTTATGACTATGACAATTTATCTCCAGAAGCTTTGATGCTAACTGCTATCATGCCTAAACTCTGCATGTGGTTTACATGGTGTTGGCATGAGGTGCTTGTAAATTTCCTTATGGATTCTCTTCATATTTTAATGAAACTCCTTCATCGAAGAGGCAAACCTCTTATTCAAACTTTGAAGTAACCCTTTGACTGTTGCATGCAGTCCTTTTCTTATAAACCTTCCTCCTTGCAGTGATGTGCTAGGACATAAACTGAAGGTGTAGCTTGTGGAACCTATTGAGCATCAAATCAAAATTAAGTAAAATATCTTGATTTGAGAGATTAAATCATAGAAGCCATCTATCTTTGGAAGAAATCATAATTTTCATTGATACCGTAATAACCCATAAGTTATCGAATAAGTCTAATAGCATTCTATCGAAATATCCAAAATTCAAATAGTATCGATGAGACCCAGTAATGTCTCATTGATATAAAAAGGGTATCGAAGGAAAGGTAACACTGATGAACTCTAAAAGGGACTTATCAAAAGCAATGATTCCACCGAAAGAGGATATCGCAGAAAGAAGAGACGGTTTTCATCGACGGGAAAAGGCTTCCGAGGAAATAATACCATCGACACAACATGAAGGAAACTTACCGAAAGAAGCGTTCTTATCGAAAGAATGATATCGATCAAACAGAAGGAAGCTACATCGATAAAAGATATCAATAAGGATATGAGTTTCGAGGAGGCTAAAAGGCATGTTACCGATATGTGTGGTTTTACCAATGCAACTTTATCGAGGAAGATTACTAATGAGCTCATCGATGAAAGATGATAGCGGAAGCAAATCATCAAAAGAAAGATGGCCTTGATGAAACAATAGACACATTCATCGAAGGAGTGTAGTGATGTCGATAGAAAAAGTGTTTCGATGGAAGGATAAAGGAAGTTACCAAAGCCCAAGGTTTCTTCGACATGAAACCCCATGGACATCAGATATATATCGATGAGGAAATAGGTTTCAAGGAGGCTAAAAGGCATGTTACCGATATGTGTGGTTTTACCGATGCAACTTTATTGAGGAAGATTACTAATGAGCTCATCGGTGAAAGATGATAGTGGAAGCAAATCATCAAAAGAAAGATGGCCTCGATGAAACAATAGACCCATTCATCAAAGGAGTGTAGTGATGTCGATAGAAAAAGTGTTTCGATGGAAGGATAAAGGAAGTTACCAAAGCCCAAGGTTTCTTCGACATGAAACCTGATGGACATCAGATATATATCAATGAGGAAATAGGTTTCGAGGAGGCTAAAAGGCATGTCTCTGATATGCGTTGTTTCGCCGATATAAATTTATTGGTGGAAGATGACAAGAGAGGATAAAGAAAGGCTTTCGTGAGACAATAGATCCATTCATCAATGGGGCATAGTGATATCGATGGAAGAGGTATTTCGGTGGAAAAATAAAGGAGGTCACCGAAGCCCAAGGTTTCTTCGACATAAAAACCCGATGGATATCAGATAGTTATCGGTGAGGAGACAGCCATAGTGACCGAATATAGCATTTCAATGAAGGGAGAAAATACCTAGTCGAAGTAATGTTCAAAACAAAAGTGTTAGTTGATGGTTATATGTTGAAAAGCCACGACGTTTGGTGATAATGTATATTCTCATATAAAGGAGGGAGCTTTTGCAATATGGAGGAAATTTAGAGAAAGGAGTAGATTATAGCCTTGAGCTTACCACTGTACTATTTTGGCGAATATATATAATATAATTAGTTGTTTTTCCTTTGCATATGTGAACTTTTAGTAGTGGGGAAAGGAGGAAACAAAGACTATTCCAGATTCTCTTCTATCATAGTTGTGCAAATGTTGCATTTGAGGGGTATTTCCTTCCTCGTTTCCTCTCACATCAGGTATGTATCTATTTCATATCTGACTGAAATGTAGAGGTTAATCATGTATCACTAATTGAATGTGGAAATATTACTCATTAAAAGAAAAAGTAAAATGAATTGAAAAGAATCTTGCTCTGATAGCTGTGAACATACTATCATACCTAGCTATGATTATTCTGTCTTGCATAGCCGTGTAAATTCCGCCTTGAGTAGCCGATGTATAGCTATTGCATGTTCATGATCTTTCTTGTTAAGATAAACTGTATAGCCTAAATGATTTACTCATTCATTATCAAGTCTTGAACTTAAGGAAGATAAATTTATTCATAGATATAAATCATGATGATATTCGGTTACTTTTCATCGAATACATTGTCTTACCTTATTCATAAGAAAATTGAATACTGCATTCATATCTTATGCATAGTATGGTTGAGTAGCAACCTCATAGCAGTCACTATAGAATATGATTGCTAGCCCACGAGGGCATAATAGCCGAGTATTGCAGCTATTATATGTTTATTTGTTTTCCACTCTTAACTCATAGTTCAACCGAATATGGTTCATCTTGGAATCAATGCACATCGATTATAATCAGATTATAACCAGTCTCCATGGTTGCAAGACCTGAAGAAGGATTCTTATAATCAATTAGATGCATACTTTTGGGAATATACAAAGACAAAAAAATATATTAGAACCATATTTTTTGTTGAGTCATAATATGATGTGTTAATTTAGCTAAATATGGGAACCAATGTTGTATTAGGTTAAATTCCATGATGACAGTTGAAGCTTGTTAGAAATAGGGGATTTGTAGTAGTTGGCTTGTTAGGTTATGTCACAATCTCATGAAGGTCCTTGTAAACCGTTAATGTCAGTAGACATGAGACTGTTATGTAATGAATTGGATCAGCTAAACCTAGAAGTTCTGTAACCAATGAATCAACTGACTCAAGTGTATGTTAATTATCTTATGATGGTCATTTATGACCATTATTCTTAGTAGACATTAAGCAGTTCGCTAGATAGTTGGTTAGTAAACCAGTGAGTTAGTTGGCTCAAGTGTATGCTATTTATCATATGATGGTTGTTAATAACCATTATTGTTAGTACACATTAAGTAGATGGCTTGTTTAGATGGTTGGTAACTAGTGAGTTTGTTGAGCTCAAGAATCGGATGTACAAGTCGAGCAAGGGAGGTGAACACTAACAACGCATTGGTGCTTGCAATGTTAAAACCTTGGCCAAGATGGTGATGCTTTATCTAAGTGATTGTTAGATCACATGAACTAGATACACCTATTAGTTAGATGGTCATTGTAGTTAGGGGTTACCTATAGTGTGTGACTAACTAGTTGCGTGTAGGTTTTGAACACCAAGATCAGATGGCCAGATGTAAAAGAGACCCAATCCTTAGAATGCACCCTCATGAAGGGTTGGGTCTCTTCCAATTGAAAGGGGCATGGGAGACTGGCAAGTCTATGATTGAATGGAGAATCCCTTAATGATGCTCTCCCTATTCCAAACTATGTCGACGCTTGATACAAAAAGTTTCAGTTGGAAAGTTAAATGAATTGTAACCTTTGAACCTTTATCTCTTCCCTCAAAAATGAAACTTTCCATTTGAATTCCTTTCTCATATTGATTAACTTAATAATATTTGTTCAATGTTTTTTTATCGTTAAAAGATTACCTCCCTTTTCGATAAATTAGTTAGATTCTTATTATGTTGAAGAACATTTAGTTAGTTTTCTCCTTCAACTGAATTAGTTATGTTTTATTTTGAAATGCTCAATTTTTTATCTTAATACAGATCACAATTTATTTTCTTTAAGTATAGAATTAATGGAATATTACATATGGTATCAGAGCAACCAAGTTTGACATTGAACCTTAGGCTTTCCGCCTATAAACAATAAGGTAGAAAACTAAAATGAAGCATTTTAGTGAATCCTGGAAGTGGATTCGAACCATTGCGGATTACTGCATTTTTCTGCAGGTAGTTGCTTGTGATATTATCTAAAGGAGATAAGGTTACTTGTGTTCTTCCAGTAAAACTCTGTATTTCATATTGTAGATTTGAATAAAAGATTTACTTGCGAATTCTAATCGTTCCTCGTATTTCTTCCTTGGATGGTCTCTTAAGGTTAGAGTTAAATTCATTCAAGCAATTTACAATAAGGACATCAAATTAGAGCTCATAAGAAACAGTAATTGACAGACTCATCAAGAGGGGGTGGGTTTAAAAATAGTCTCATAAGTTTACACAATAAGTCCTAAAGAAATATAAAGACTCTATAGCCCAAACAAAAAAGAAAGGCACTGGTCATCTATAAAACACAACCCATCAATTCATACTTTCACATAAAGAATAATAGGAGTAGTTGAGTAGGAATTCTAGGGTAAATTAGCAATAGTGTATATATAAATTTCAAGCACCAAGATCGAATAGCTTCTACAACAATAATCTTGAACTCATCTGATATATCTCCATTCTAGGAACTGATGCCATTCTGAGATAGGGGGAAGTCAGATCAAGACACTAAATCTACTATAAAAAGCATTAGTTGAAGGAACAACTAGTAAGTAGGTATACCCACCTAGGTCCTACAAAGCCTAAAGTGAGAGAGTTAGTAACCAAATAGGTTCACTCTATAAGTTGGCCAAGTCAATTGGAGGGTTTGATCATAGAAGTTGGCATTTCCTTAGAACCTATCCAATCTGTTGATTTGAGACCCAACAGAACCCTAGCATAACTTCTAAAAACTAGCTATAAATGGTTCTTTTCATTTGAAACAGAATGTAAACCCTAAAATCACATGAAAGCTTATACTTTTAGCTTTCTATTTCCCTCCAAGCTATGCATGATATTGATTTTCTTGATAATCACGTGGAAGGAGGCCTTTAGAAAACTTTGGTAAATAAATAAAGAATTTTATTTGTCTTTACATCTTTTGAATTAAAATGCCTTTTCAAGTGAATTATTTTCCCTCCAAACCTTGCATTGTGAAATCCTGTCCTTATAAATAAGCTCAACCTTATAGACACCTTCAAGGTATTTAATAAATCCTTTCTCTAAACTTTCCTAAATTCATGATAAGACATGAGGTATATAATAATTCTATTTTTTATCTCTTGAAGTCAAAAATTGGTAACAAAGTCACGCCTTCAAACCTTAATTTTTAGATAGTTAAATGTCCATTTTACATTTCTAAAAAAATTGGAGGTCTTATGATATTCCACATGATGGCTACATGTTGACAAAGTTACCCCTCACAACTATTGGTCCCTCTCCCTAATAGGGCATTTGCATCAAAACCCAAGTCCAGCTATGTCAAACCCGAGTTTGACTCCTTCAGACTCAAGTTAATCATTGGTCACATGTAGAACATGCATTTGAAGACTTGAATGACCTTCCCTCCAAAGTATTTTCTTTTGGAAAAAAATTTTGCTTTCATGAAGTCACATGAATGTGCTTCTTTTCTAAATTTTTTACAATATAATCATAAGAATATAGCCCTTCTTTTCATTTATAAGGTACATTTGAAACCTTTTAGAGCCTTTTAATGAGATTTCCAAAACAACAAGGACCTAGGACCTTAGAAAAGACTGGAATAAGCTTCAGGATATTAAAATTTAGACTCAAAGCATGAAGATGTTAACAACAAAAAAAACCCTATTAAATGCAATTGACATATAAATGATAATTGGATAACAAAAATAAATAGGGATATAACATTATGTATTATAATAATATCATATGTGAAAACAACCAATAATAAAATCAAACCAAATGATATATAGGATTTGGTCATATATGTATATGTAGATATATAGATATATACATAATATGTATATGTATATGATGCTCTACAAAAACAAGGATAGTTAGAAAAACCTATTTGATTGCTACACACACAAAGAGAAGCACAAGAAACAAATGTTAGTGATTAGGGTTAGCAAATCAAAGATTAAACACTATCCTAATCAAGCATATCAAGAAAGACACTACACAACAAATAAAAAGCTTAATGAATCTAAGAAAAGCTGAACTCTGTGGTCTAACTACCAGAGATAGCAAGAAACTCTCCAACCAAAGCAAGGGAGACAAAACCAACAATCTCTGCTTAGGGAGGAGCTCTAGACCCCAAATCTGAAGAAAGAAATAGAGCTAAAGTAAGTGAATTGGATAACAACAAGAATGTAAAGTGCACCCCTGATTTGCTAACCAAAATGCTCAAAATTAAATGAAAATCTTTAATGAATACACAAAACTATATACATATGCAGGCACACCATGGTTGAGATGGTCCAACTCCCTAGTCTCACTCTACGACTAAGCTCATGCCATATCTAAATCAAAGACATCTCAAATACATCATCGGTGGAAAGCTGCAAAATGCCATTTTCATACATAAGTAAGACATACACAATTGGGCACAATCACCAAGAACCTAATCAGCTCTGAATGTACTAGTGAGGGTATTTTGCTAGGTAAGAACCTAATATTTCATACCAAGACCAAATACATTGATATAATGTACCATTTTGCTAGAGATATGATCATCTAAGATGGCAAGGTGATGTTGGTTAAAGTAAAGACTTTGATAAATATTGTTGATTATTCTACTAAGCTTATAATTACAAAGAAGTTTAGATGGTGTTTAGAGTCTACGGGCCTCTCGACTCCTAGCAGTTAAAAAATAATTTTACTCCCCCTAGTTGTTCTTGTAAAGTGTTTGACAAGTGGGCGAATGTTAAGAAAATAGTATCTCAACTTTGCAATTATAAAAGGTTACAATTGATAGGTGAGTGTAGGGATGTTACATGGGATTTATCCCCCCTTGCAGAGTCTAGAGAGATGAGCCCCTTGAAAGGGATCTAGGGATTTCACATCACAACAAAGGTTTGGGGCAATGCCCCAAAAAGCCATATCTTATGTATTTTTTATTATGATAAATATGAATGTTCATCTCTAGGTCTCACATCTAATTGTAGATATTATGTTGGCTTGTATTACCTTATAATCCAACCCTAGTTTATGATGGCATTGTATTATAGTTATCTATTGTGTGATTTATTATGAGTGTCTTAGTTGTTGTGTTTCCTTTGAATCTCTTGTTGGTAATACTCTTGTGAGAAGCTTACTCTATAAGTATATTGTAATCTTATTCTTTTTTTGAGTGTGAATTTTTCTCCTAAAATGGTTTTCCCCACATAAATCCCTATGCTGTGGTATGCATGATTTTTTATTTTTTTATTTTTTATTTTTTTTATTTTTTTATTTTATTTTATTTTTATTTTTTTTAATTATGTAACTATTGTAAAGATCTTAAAAAAACATTACCCTCCTCTCAAGATTAGTGTATAAGTTTTTATGCAACCAATTTTTTTACATTTACATGTTGATGTTATATTGCTATATGAAATATCTTGATTCAATACATTCTTGTTTTATGATCATATCTATTAACATACTTTATCTTATTTATCCTACATTGGGACATCATGCTCCTACTTTATCATATCAAGCTATATTATCATACTTGATTATATAGATCTGTATCACTTATTTTGGGGACTTTCCCCATTATCAATCATGTGTATTGTTATTTATCTATTGATCCTATTTGTCTTGTTATGATTCATTGAACTATTGATCATCACTCATGGATGCCAAATTAGGGTTTTCATTACACATGATTGTTTTTTTTCTTTACCCAGAATACAATGATGTATTATATTTGTATATTCTTATATTTACAATTACTATATTAAATAAGATTTTTATTTTAATTAGTTGTACCTTATCGGGACAATCAAGATTCAATTCAAGATGGGCATACATGATCACGAAAATTTTGTTCTCACATAATTTGATTTATCTTACAAGTGAAAAGCTACTTATGGAATCTTCTATCCTTATCTTGTAAACATTGAAGGGAGAACATATGTAAAAGAAAATAACATGAAAGAAGAATATTTCTCCACTGTGGACCAATACCACGAGTTTGTTTATCAATTGCATTAATTCTATGCATGTTCACAAATGCTACATACTTGGAAACACATGATTCATACCTAGAAATTCACTTGTAGTTTAAAGTGGGGACAAAATTTAATGGTGAAAAATGCATCCTCAATGCATATCACAATTAGTGTTATGCCTATTTTGAGGTACTATATTAATTCATTTGTATAGCTACAAATGACACATTTTGTGCATAGTTGGGCATATGTACCTATCTTTCTTACACAAATCCCTATACTTATGTGTGCACAATCTCAATTCTATTTTCTTATCTATCTAGTTCTTATCATCAATGCAATCCTTATGTATAATCTAATCTCATTGGACATAGATCTAACCTAGTTATTTGACATTTTTAATATTCCTAATTGTGACTTTTTCCTTGTAGTCATGAGCTTGATCCTCATAATTGTAAAATAAAAATTAAATATTTAGCCAATTGACTCCATCTTACACATTGGTCCTAGGTTGAATTTGCATAGGTCCACACAATTTTATTATGGTTGTCTATCAAAGACATTGATTTACATCTATTTTAGTTGTTATCCAACCATTGAAGATTAACCATGCACAATTTATTAGCATCAATTGATCACACAAGAAAAATCATTGGTATTTGCACTCAAATCAAGCAAGGAATCTTTCATGTTCAATCACACACATCCTACTGCATCAAAATCATGTAGCAATCATTTGAGTATTAATTTGCATGTTTGAAGCTAGTTGTTTATCAAGGTATTTTTGAATACTACTAGTATGACTAGAAAACCTTGAGAGCGTGACATAAAGATATCATCATCTAATAAGTAGTCAAGAATTCACAAGGTATAACCCAAGAAACATCACAATTGAGTTTGCAAGTATAGAGAAAATTTACAACCATGAACTAGATACAATAATACAAAGATGGCCCAAGAGGAAAAAATGAAAGAACATTATGATTCTCATTTATACAAATGATTATCTAACACACTTTTATATCTTAAAACTTGTTAATTTCACTATCTACATCAATCAAATCTTTAGTTATAAAATTAAATATTCTATCTCTTTATTAATTATTATTTATCACATAATAATACTTATTGTGTAATCTTGTATGGTGTAATCCATTCAATCTCACTCCATATATATTGCATTTATATCCAAATTGATGGTATGAGGTTTCCATAATCCATTCATAATTGAAAACAAGTTTTTAGTTTTGATCGATATTTCGAATCACACTCAGTGATCCATTATCATTTATTTGAAAACAAGCTTTGTATGATGATGGATTACACTCAAAATGATCTAAAACATTGATAAAATAAATAAACACGACATTTGATGGAAAAACTTATTTTCAATATATTCAAATTAAGAATTCAACAATGTCTTTCCTAATAACATCAGCCAAAAATTGAGTTGCCCATTATAAGCCACACGTGAATACCTAACTAGCCTTCACAATCCTATTTGAAATCTTATACTTGTTTGAATTGAAATCGTCACTGGTGACGTCAAATGTCACATTACGGTCAAATGTAAGAAGGCTAGACCGCTAGGTTTGTTCAAAGCTCTCTTGTCTTCCACGAAATATCATTCAAGTGGAGAATGACTAGTCACAATCGACATCATATAGTGTGCGTCACTAATGATCTAATCATTCTGTCACCTCAATATTCTAAACGTACATTGTTTCCCTTTTAAGTATAATTTACCACCTAAACCATTTTAACTTCAGTCCCAAGCTCCTGCATAAACTCCACCATGGCTCTCCAGATCGTATCTCTCGGGGCTCATGTAAACACGTTTTCTGATGTAGGAATTGCAGGCAGCAGCGATCTTTGATTTCTGATGGAAACATGCTCATCCAAAACTCTGCATCTGTAATTTTAATTCGCTGGGAATTCTTGCTAATCAAGAGATTGGAGAGCTTGATGTCTCTCTGAACAATCCTCTTGTTGCGAAGGTATTTCAATCCTTCTATCATTTGTCTTCGTTCATATTTTTCTTGTGGATAGCTTAAATCACATACATTAAGCTTTGATTTGTAAGCTTAAGAGGGTTACACTTTGAGTTTACTGACATTCTCTATGCTTAATATGTGTAGTTTATTTGTCTTTTAATAAATTAGCAAGGGAGCCCCATCTGTGTATTATTAGTACAAAATTAATGTTTTGAAAATACCCTAACAATTGAAAGAGTTTCTAATTTTTTTCGATATTTTTGAATCGAAATTCAATGATAGTGATATAAAAGTGTGTAATAAGATTGCAGAAAGTACTGCAAGAAAAAATAATTTTGTGCTGGAGGGTTTGAAATACCTTCACAGCGAGAGGATTATTCGGAGACATTAAGCCCTCCAATATCTTGATTAGCAAGAATTCCCAGCGAATTAAAAATGCAGAGCTTTGGATGAGCATATTTCCATCACACCATGAGGCCCCTGAGATTCGACCCATTGACCTATGGTGGAAGTTATAATGGTTATGCAGGAGATATCTGGAGCTTGAGATTAGCACTGTTACTATAATGGATAGAATGAATCTACTTCTGTAAATCCAATGTGAACACAACTTTGCAGACAATAATGGAAGAGATAGAATAATTGCAGAGAAAGACAATGGATTTGAGTGGGATTCTGTTCTTTTTTAATATATATGTAGCATTTTATTCAAAGTTCAATGGTCAATAGTGAATGGTAATCACATAATTTTAATTTCATATCTTATATTATTCTATAAAGAGTAATAATATCGTGTTTTTTATTTTATTAATTAAAATTGATTTTTAATTATTAAATTGAATAGTGTTCAACAATAATTGTATATGAAAATATATTTTGTACTTTTTGTCAATATTTAACATCAATGATAGGTAAAGCACAACAACCTAAGAAAATTTAAAAATATAAATTAGATTCAATGCATGTTAGACTATAGAAAGGTAGAATAATTGGATTCAATGCATGTTAGACTATGGAAACATAGAATACTATGGCATGTCTATGTTTAGATAACTATGTATGTCACCTCCTTTTGTTTATGTATTTTAAGGAATATTGAGTCTTAAGTTATTTTAGAAAATGGTAGTGTGAGAATACTTATACCTTTTTTCATAATGGTGAAATTTATATACTCATTCTCACTAATTTTTATTACATCGATAAATGGTAGAATCTTGTGTGAAATTGGACTCATTTTTCTTAGCCTTCATCTAACCCTATTTACACATATTATCAATGTTTTCCTTTACATTAATCATATTAACACAGCTACCAATATTTTACCCTTTATCACACATATCACTTTCCCAATTTCTAAATATTTGTTCCCTAACTATATCTTACCCTTCCACCATGTCAAGTCACTCCTCCATGTATGGAATCAATCCCACATTCATGCATTTGACTCTTGAAATTTTAAAATTCAGATTCAAAAAAGTTATTCATTCATTTCACTTGACAATGCAATCTAACTAAAAATATATATTTTTTGTAATATATTGTTATTTTTTCTATTTAAAGAAATTCATTTATAAGTATCATTTGATCATCCTCTTGCATCATAGATCATTTGAGAATTCTTGTAATATTTATTAAAATATCATTTTAATTGGTATGTTAAAAAGAACAATATTTATTTCAAAATTGTCACCTAGATCATTTTCATGCTTGCTTACTACCTAATAATACTTGCATAATTGCAAAGATGACCTTTTTAAAGGGCTCAATGTAGGAGAACATGACCCCAATAATATATTTTCCCTCTTATGTATTCTTAAATATCACTACTCTTTTAATTAGAGAACATACTTACAAGAGTAAAAGCACAATAGTGTGCCCCACTTTTACAAGGAAAAAGATTCTAAATGAACTTAAGCTACAAGCATGACCAAGATTGGTCTTAGCCAACTTTGACTAAAGTTGCACAAATAAAATCCACTTGCATCAACGTGGGAGTGCCTTTGATTTAAGTACTTCAATCTAAGTAGATTACATTACATTGAGAAAACTTAAATAGAATCAAAGTGACTTTGACTATATATGGGGTCGACCAATTTTTGACATTTTGAGAGAATATATTTTTCAATTAAACATGCTATTGCAAACCCCTCTATTTGATCTACAACTATCTTTCAAAAAAAAAAAAATTATTTTCAATGTTTTATTTTTATTTTTTAAATTCAAATATTCTTTAATTTGATTTTAATATATTTTCAAATTTGCATAATCTTTTTTTAAAAATAAAAAATTTAAATAGCACTATTAAACAATAAATTATAATATTTTAAATTTATGAAAACAAAATTAATATTAAAAAAACAAAGTAATAAATTTTAACTATTAAGATTTAATTGAATGGACACAATCCTTGTTGGAACCAAGGAACACTAAGAGGGTGGGAGGCGTGAATCAGTGTTCTACAAATTCTAATTTTTAATATGTTCTTTCAACCACTTATTACATTTAATCAAAAGAAAGATGCAAGAACACAAAACAAACAACCATAACACCAAGATTTTTATATGTGGAAACCCGGTCAAAGGAAAAACCATGGTGGGGATGAACCCACAATATGAGTATACTCAATTAGAAGTTTTATAATGAGAATGCACATGCATTCAGGCACACTACCTAGAGCTCACTGCTCAAGAAAGAGAGGCTCACTATGTTAGACAATTCAGATAACTACAAGACAACTGAAAGGGGGGGGGGGGTGAATCAGTTGTCACAGATTACCAGAAGCATTAGCAATTTAAACTTTAATACCAAAACCCAAAACATTAATATCGAAATAGAAAATAAACCAATTAAGAATAAACAATAATCACAGAATAAATACCATCCACATGACACCAAGATTTGTATGTGGAAAACCCAGTAAAGGGAAAAACCACGATGGGAAGCCTACCCATAATCAGATAATACTTTTGCAGTAAGTATGTGAATTGCAATGAAGGAGCCTGCACTTGCAAGAAGGCCAACATCCTAGAGCACACTGCTCATCACAAAAGAAGTCTCACTGAATACATATAAATCCAAACTATAATCTGGAGAAGTGTTGAACTGCAAAAGATAGCACCTTCTATGTCAAAGTACAGTTTTGGTTAAGCTCAATATAGGAGGACTAAATCCTCTTATATAAACCCAATTCGATCTCTAATGATCGACCAACTCCTCTACTTGAATGATATTACATTATTGGCACATTACATTCCTTAAGGTCATGACCTCTTACATTAACCATGATGATCTACAATGAGATCTTACATCTATTTATACAAACCCTCGACCATAGACAATCAGGTCGGCCACCAGACAATAAACCAATTACATAATTACAAACCATATCGGCCTTAGACCAAACAGGTAATATTAACACATAATCTACATCCCGGAAATACATCAATAGTTCCTATCTACACGTTACATTAATGTTAGTCCATAACCTAGATCAACTGGGACCAAGTATAGGTCCACACGCTTCAGCAATGATCTCCAAATGCCAAGTCTCGAACATGATCACCAATAGCATCCTTAAACTCCATCAGAAGATGAACCAACACCACTTATGTAATTCATCAAATATCTCCACCAAAAGCTCTGTCGGTGAAACCCTCGCCAGAACTAGAAAACCAATCTTCTAAGCAAGCAGGATAGCATCCAATCACCAGACAAAAACCAACTGATCAAATGAGAGTATAAGTATCATGAACAAGTCAATTTCATCACCAGATTATACCGGAGTCTATTAGATCATGCCAGATCCAAGTTAGCCAAAAACTACTCATCCTACCAAGACCAAAAGGGTGTCAGTAAAGCATCCAAATAGCTAGTGTTGACATCAATGACAAAACATCAATGCAACACATAATCAATTCCACCAAATTACCAACACACTACCTACAAATGAATTACAACAGATCACTAAAGTGAATGAACTAAGAATAGTATCTACAAATGCTTGATTATAGTTCTAGTTAAGCACATTAAGCACACTTTTCATACTTTGTCTTATCCTACTCCATTTCACTACTCTATTAAGATCTGGAGCACAAATCTCTATCATGAACATGTGGAAATGTCCATAATCAATCACTAACACCTTCCACACACCCAAAATGATCAAAACCATCACTCTTATATACTCGCAACAAGAAATCATATCGGCTATATGTCAGCTCAAGATTATTCAACACTTTATTCAAATGTGTACAAATTATCGGCTAGATCTGAACCCAAATGTTAATCTGGACCAAAACAATCAAACACACACTACCACATATGTTGGCTAAACATCCTTGATCACAAAAACAATCACCAAAGTCGGTCCAATTCATCCGCATAAGGATCAACTATACAAGTCAGTCGTTATGCACTGTCAAACCAAAAACCGATACACAGAAGCTTCTGAATCACACACCAACCATCACCGGAGACTAAAAATTTGGAATAAGGTAGTCCAGACATCCATGAACCTTCCTTTAGATCCGCAACACAAAATATTAACCTGAGAAGAAATACTAGCCAAAATATTGAACTCTGTCAGATGCTATGTTTTAAGCTTGCCGGACTTGAACAAACCTCTAATCTAACTTTCGGTATGATCTAATACAACAACACGGATGGGTACACTAACTTGGGTTTCCATCAATGACAACACCAGATGACTTATGCAGTGTCTCTTGCCAACAAAACTCCAAAACTCCCCCTGAGATGAACATTACATTTTTCATTTCCCTACACTCCCCCTATGACATCAATGGCAAAGGTGGGGTTTCACATACCAAAATTTGTACAAAAATCTTATAAACAAGTCACTTATGGACAAATAGACTCCTCTAACTTACACGAACTTAAATACATTTGTAAAAATGTTTTTCAATAAACTCAAATCAGTGTCCCAACCTTTCTTGAGAATCTCCAAATTTGAAATGTGACCGCTAAAAAGATATGCTTGCATCTCTGCCATCTAAAGAATTGTCGATTCATTGATAACAATGGCATCTTGAGCTTCAATCAAAGCACTCGGCATTATTTCCATCTTAGGACCAATTAGACCTTTGTCCTTATCATGCATTAAGATATGAATCTTCTCAATCAAGGATATGACTTGACCTTCTTGACTAACCACCGAAATAGTCAGAGGATCAAAGGATTGAGAAATATCTACTAATTGATTCTCATGCTCCTTAATCTGCTTCTTAGTATCCTTAGTAAATTTAGACAATGATAAGCACGATTTGTAGAGACCGCCTCCTTCAAATAAGGCATCTTGAATACTCTTAACACAAGTGTCTAACAAAATCCTTTCATTTGCAATCATTTCCTTCAACTTACAATTTTTTTTCCATCAAACTCATTCTAGACCTTGACTTTTGTTGACTTCTCTAAAGATTCAAAGTGAGTACTTACTGAGTTGATTAAGCTCTTCAACTAACCAGAGGGAGTATCAAATGAGTCCTAGACAAATGTAGGAATGATCTTCTCCAAGAAATCGGATGCAAGACTAAGCAATCACTATCCTTAATGTGATATTTCAGCATCTCTCCCCTTGCCTTAGCCTAAGAAAATGATGCTAGCTGCAACTTCTAAATGGAAGAAAGAGTGGCCAGATTGATAGGACCTTGAACCAATTCAGGGTCAAACAATTATTGCTTGTCCTTCTCCAAAAACTCCTTCACTACCCCTGTAGTGTCTCTTTCTTCCCCAACAGATGCTTTCTCTTTAGTCATCTTCTCTGCTTCTGCTTTTGGATTCTCAATATATCCACAGATATTTCAACTTTTGTGTGATCCAGAGTATTCTGGTTACCCTCAACAACATCCACTTTCAACTCTTCACCACCTACCGAAACCTATTCAACTTTAGAGTGCACATCTTGGACTTCTGAAGTAGATGAATCACCACCAGCTTGAGCTTCTTCTGAGACAACATCAAATGTGTTCCTCTCTAGAACTGACTTAAGGATATTATCTATCTCTTTAATCACTACATTTGTCTCCCCAATCATAAGCTTATTTATCTTTGTCTTGCTTCTAAACTCCTTTTTGGCTTCCTTGAGATGAGCATGCAATTGCAAATCCTTCTCAGCAAATGTACCAAATATTTCTTCTGGGGTGTCAATAGGCTTACTTCAAAGATGTTGAGTATACATCTCCAATATCTGCTCATCAACCTCATACCCCATGGGCATGATTCACACTATCCTAGGCTCCACCGCTTCCATCAAGCATTGATCAATGTCAACCATGAAACAAATTGAGTCTTGGTACTTCTCAACAATAGATTTTCTCTAACCTACATTATAGATTGGAAATTATTGAAATAACCCCAAAGAGAGATTCTTTGGGCTATACTATCACCAATGTTATATAGAAGTTCTTTGATTTGAACTACCACTGGTCTATCACTAGCCCATTGCACATTACCAATACCTAGATCTTAATTCATGAAATAGAAGAATAAGCATAAGATCAAAGTACCATATTTGAATGTATTTGTCCTTCTTTATCGAAGTCAAATTCTCCATCAGTTGGCTCCAAAGCAACTCACACAAGTCATACTCCTTATTCTCCTTAATTATCTGATATGCAGCATAAATTGCAATACCAGATATATAGTTCTCCCATCTAGAGTGATAGACCTTATATCCAAAAACCATAGAGGCAAACTTCACATCTAGCTCGATATCGTCATTGATAGTCATACCTCTCTTGTCAAACTTAGAGTCAATAGCATCAGTAACCATTCGATTCTTCACAAACTGGAGCATGGGAAAATAACCAGATGAGTTCAAACCTCTTACAGTGTTGATTTCTTCCTTTTGGATCTTAAATGGCTTGCTTAACCACGCAAATTCAGCTCAATACATACCGGACCCATTCATTCTCTTCAAACACTGGAAACCTAACGACCTGCGCAAAGTTCTCCTCCAAAACCTTGAATTCAGGCTTAACTCTGAGATTCTCTCCTAGAAGCCAATTAGAATACAGACTCAACATCTGATAGCCTCCTAAATCCTCAATATTAGCATGAATATAAGCTCTAATATCCTCGACATGAAGAACTCTATACGAGACTGAAGAAAATGCACCTAGTGGGTCATCTTTTATAGATTTGAATGGGTGCTTTTTGAATTTGGGGTGGGATCTCTCCATAATATCAACAACTAAAGGAGTAGCCATTTGTATAAATTTCAAATTCACAAGCTTCACAACAAAATACCTTTCTTTTTTGGATTAGGGTTTCACATGTAATCTCTTTCACACTTTGATCACATGGAAATTCGCTTGCAAATCTCGCTTATCCTCTTCTCTTGGTATTAAAAGTGATAAATGAGAAGGTAAAGTTACCTTTTATTATTCACACACTTAACTTTTTGATGTAATAAATGCACTTGCCCTAAACCTTTTGAAAACCCTGTCTTCTCGGACTACTTCATAAAAATTCTTCTGCGGATCTTCAATATTGCTCAATCTCTTTTGAAAATCCTTCCAAATCATCTGCAATACCCTAATGCAACTTCTGACAATCTATCAGATGTCGACACCAACTTCTGGCAAGGAGAATAGGATTTTCTTGAAAACTCCCCCTAAGCCAAAAGCCTTAAATCAATTCCCAGATGAATTTCTAGCACCAGGTTCTATTGTGGACCCATTTCCTGCATCAGTATCACTCTTTTTCACCCATGTCTTGCTCATTTACTTCCCAATATCTTCCACATTTTATTTTCCTTTACCTTTATCATCATTTTGCACATTTTTGTTTTGTTCTGTCAAACCCTTCATGTTCACAATTTTTACTTCTACAGAATCTTGCAATGTGACCAGATTTGTTGCAATTGTAGCACACAACATTTCCCTGTCCAAACCTGTAATTCCCTTGATTTCCTCTTCATCGACACTGATTAACAATGTTTCCAAACCTATTGCATTGATAGCATCTAATATCCCTTCTATTGAAATAGTTATTTGACATACTTCTACATTCACTTGATTTATGACCATACTTTTTGCAATTGAAACATTGACTGGAGAAAGATGGACCATTTCATTCATTCTACTTCTGCATTGAATAGCTTTATGACCAAATTTATTGCAAACAAATTAATTACCATTGAACTTTTGAGCATTAGGTTGTCTTACTAGATACCTTCTAGGTTTGTTCTTCTAATTTTCTGACTTAAAATTGCTTTGACCAAATCTAGAGCTTTCACCTTTCTCAAATCCAAGACCTTGCTTGTTATCTTCCTTCCTCTGGCTTTCAATAAGTACATCAATTTTAGTTGAGCTAATCTTGAACTTCTCCTTGTACTCATTTGCAGTCACAAGTTCATCCCTAAAAATGGCAATCTGCCTTTCAAGATCTTCCTCATTGTGTAACTTGGATTGTTGCAGTTCAAGCTTCAACTGGCCAATCTCACAATTAAGTTTGTGGCATTTATCAGATCTTTCTTTCAAGGACTGTTTAAGATTCTCTTCATTCTTCTTTCTTCCCTCAATTTCCTTGGTCAACCCCATCACTATAGATTACATCTCATGCTTCAGGACAATATTATCTTTTGCAATCTTCTCATATTATTTTGTCTTCTCCTTCAAGGCTTGACTGAGATGACCATCATCCATGCTTTTTCTTTCTTTCTGCTTTAGATGATCATTTAAGAGTTCCTTTCTCTTTTCCTGCACTTATTTAGTTGGTATTTCAACAACTGAATGAAATTCTTAACATCCTCAAGATTTCTTTTCAATTCCCAAACATCATCTTTAAACTGATCAAAATCATCTAGTACCACTAGAAGTTGATGTTGTAGACCACTGGAATCCATTGAACCACATTCCTGAATCTTCCTCAAGCTATTAGACTTCTTCTAAGGAACCAAGCTCTAATACCAATTGTTGGAATCAAGGAACACTAAGAGGGGGGGGTGAATCAACATTTTGCAAATTTTAACTTTAATATGTTCTTTCAACCACTTAATGCACTTAATCAAAATAAAGATGCAAGAACACAAAACAAACAACCACAACACCATAACACCAAGATTTTTATACATGGAAACTTGGTCAAGGGAAAAACCACGGTGGAGATGAACCCACAATATGAATATACTCAATTAGAAGTTTTACAATGAGAGAGCACATGCATTCAAGCACACTTCCTAGAGCTCGATGCTTAAGAAAAAGAGGCTCACTGCCTACAAATTAATTACAACAGATCACTGAAGTGAATGACCTAAGAATAGCATCTCCAAATGCCTAATTATAGTTTTGGTTAAGCACATCAAGCACACTTTTCATACTTTATCTTATCTTGCTCTGTTTCACTGCTTTGCTAAGATCTGGAGCACAAATATTTATCTTGCGCACATGTAATTGTGCACAATCGATCACTAACACCTTGCGCACAACCAAAATTATCAAAACCATCGCTCTTGTATATCCACAACAAGAAATCATATCGGCTATATGTCAGCTCAAGATTATTTAACACTTTATTCAAACGTGTACAAATTGTCGGCTAGATCTGAACACAAATGCTAATCCAGACCAAAATAATCAAACACACACTACCACATATGCCAGCTAAACATCCTTGATCAAGAAAACAATCAACAAAGTCACTCCAATTAATCTGCATAAGGATCAACTACACAAGTAGGTCGTTCTGCACTGCTGAACCAAAAACTGATACACAAAAGCTTCTAACTCATACACCAATCATCAATGGAGACTAAAACTTTGGAATAAGGTAGTCTAGACATCCATCAACCTTCCTTTAGATCCACAACAAATATTAACCTGAGAAGAAATATTAAGCTTGCCAAACTTGAACAAATCTCCAATCTGACTTTCAATATGATCTAATAGTTGTCATCAATGACAACACTAGATGACCTATTCAATGTCTCTTGTCAACAATCCCTATGATCACCACCAACACACAAAATAAAATCAAAATATTATAAATTATAAAATTAATTAATTTAAGTAATATTAAATTAACAAAACAATCAAAATATTAAAATAAATAAATTTTTACCCTGATTAAATCTTATAAAAAAATAATGGATTAATAAAGCTTTATGCATTTTGGAAAGGATTCTCTCAAAAAAATTTGTCTATACTCTTTTGGAGAGGATTCTCTCCTCTAGTGCACCATATATTTATAAAAAAAAACTACATATGTTTTAATATTTTTATTTCTAATCAACCTCATTATTGATTGTAACAACCTACTTACAATAATTTTTTTAAAAGTCACCTTAAACTAATCAAAATGTCAAAATATATATATATATTTGGATTGTAGAGGGGAGGCGATTGCCAACAAGGATGCAACATAGGCGGTTTTGAGTGGAATTGTGTTAACTGAAAGGTGTTTTCTTGAAAATATTTTTCTCAAAACTTTACTAGTTGAAACATTGTCTATTAGAAGTGTTTCTATCGAAAATATTTTCGCCAAAACTATCAATATAAATTATTATTTATTTTTTCAATTCAATCAAGTGAAGAAAAGACAAAAAAGGAGTTATGTTTCATAAAGAGGAATTAATAGCTACAATTTTTCTCAAGTTTTCCCTATCCTTCTACTAAGATTCTCAACTTGTCTCCTTCACTAAGAGGTGATGTTTCATAAACCTTTTATTTTTCATAAATAATATGCATTCATATTTTAGTGTATAATGTTTTCCCTAGTTTTATACTTGTTCTAATACTGTCCAATCAATAAGTACAACTCTTGTGATATGATATTTTCACATGCTTGGTCACCTAAATCTTTGGTTATTATTTATATTTATTGTGTTTCTATGGCCCTTGAGGTAGCCCTTGTAGAGGTCATTTCTATACTTGGATATTTTGTCTTTTCTTCATTATCTAAGCTCTTAATGACTTGGGGACCTCTCTCTCTACACACTCTCTCTCTCTGAATATCTCTCACTCCCTCCTGATCCCTCCCTCTCTCTCTCCCTTCCCCCTTCCCTCTCTATTTCTATTCATCTCACTTCTTTCTCTCTACTCCCTACCTCTCCCTCCTTCCCTCCCTCTCTACTTCTCTCTATCTCATTTATATCTCTCACCTCTCTCTCTCTCTCTCTCTCTCTCTCTCTCTCTCTCTCTCTCTCTCTCTCTCTCTCTCTCTCTCTCTCTCTCTCTCTCTCTCTCTCTCTCTCTCTCTCTCTCTCTCTCTCTCTCTCTCTCCCCTTAAGTCCTTTTAGGAGCTCTATCCCTTTGTCCTCTCTTATCCTTTTTAATACTCTTTTCTCTATTTCTCTCTCTTATGGTGTCCTAAGAGGACATATGGTGTTCTAACACATGTGTTGACCCTTAGGACCCCATATGACCCCTAATGGCATCATATGATGTCCTAATGGGTCATATTGTGTTCTAACATGTGTGGTCCCTTAGGACTCCATATGACCCCTTAGGACCCATATGACCCCTAACAACACCATATCACCCCTTAGGACCAAATGATGTCCTAATGGGTCATATGGTGTTCTAACACATGTGTGGCCCCTTAGGACCCCATATGACCCTTAACGACACCATATGACCCCTTAGGACACCTAATGGTGTTGTTAGGGGTCATATGGGGTCTTAAGGGGCCACACATGTGTTAGAACACCATATGACCCCTTAGGACATCATATGGTCCTAAGGGGTGATATGGTGTCCTAAGGGGTCACATGGTCTCTCTCTCTCTCTCTCTCTCTCTCTCTCTCTCTCTCTCTCTCTCTCTCTATCTCTATCTCTATCTCTATCTCTCTCTCTCTCTCTCTCTCTCTCTCTCTCTCTCTCTCTCTCTCTCTCTCTCTCTCTCTCTCTCTCTCTCTCTCTCCTTCCCTTCCCCCTTTCTTTACTCTAAGTAACGTGTACAGGTCTTTCAGATAAAAAATGTGTATGAGTTAGTGGAATTATGAATGTTAGTTCATTAGGGTATTTTAGGGACTAAATACGCAAATGGGTTAAACTAAACATAACTTGTATGCATAACTTGAAGTCTGAGAAATGGAGGGAATCACGCGGCTAGAGGGAAATTTGAATTTTGCAAATGGAGGGAACAGCGCGGCTAGTTCCTCTGGTTCTGTTGTTTCTACAGCTCAAGGACAACTTGTCTCCTTGGGATCTACGATGGATGATGAGGATGGTTGAAAGAATGGGGACCCACAACATCAGGACCCTTCTCTAGACTTTAAAAAAATTGAAGATTCTTCAAATTTGGCTCACAAGATCTTGAATGCTGAGTTGGAAAAGATGGCTGAGGTGAAGGTTCTCATACCCTAGAATAGCTTATTTGCGAACAAATCCACTGGTAAATCATCTTTTCCCTCTATGGAAGATATTTCTGATAGAAAGATAGGCAGATTAAGTACCATATGTGATCATAGACTACAGTACTTCTCTAATGGTTTTTTCTCTAGTGGGAAAATTTGTTGGACCAAGACCTAATATTAAAGTCCGTTGGTAAACAGATTTGTCTTTCATGATTTATTTAATTGGATACCCTTAAGACAAAGAAATGAAAGACAAATTTCACCAAATAGTTGGAAAATCATTATATTGATTAACCTCTAAATTAAGGTACAACTCCCTCTAGCAAATATTTAGTCAACTTCAAATTACACACAACCAATATTATACTTTTCACCAGAAAGCATAGAAAAGGTTATTGCATTCACAAGTCAACACCAAATGAATGCAAGCATTGATTTATATATAACTCTTTGTATAAAGCCGACAGACTTCACATGTACACTAAAACAAAATGAGAAGCTTATAAGGTGAATCCCGCTGGTGATTTTCTGTGCACATAGAAAGCTATAACAAATCTTTACTTGAAACAGATTCTCACAGAAATCAAATTTCAGACATCAAACACACAGATTCGAAGTCAAAGATAACTGTTATTTTATTTTCATTCATAGATGATTATCAACCTTCCATACACAGATTTTTTCAGCAAAATCCAAGAGATAGTTTTTCAAAAACTTAGTGAACCCACATAAAGTCATTACAAAACATATAAATAGGTCACCAGACCAATAGTTTGAACCAAAGATAAAATTAACTCGAAAGAGTTAATGAGAAACTACCCTAACTGCATAACTGAAACTAAAAATAAATGACTAGACTCGCTGGCAAACAACTGCGAGCAGTGCTATTCATGTCGATTCTGTCTCAGTTGGATTGCTTGGGTTATTAGTTTGGATGGACACCATAACCACCTTTTCCGTACTCCACTCTCGATGCACCTTTGAGAACTCCTGAATTACTGTTACGTGCGGCAGGCTGATGTGTATTACTCTTTGCTTCCAAAGTTCTTTCTTCCTCTTTACCATTTGTACTTTATCCCTGTGTGAATCCAAGTGATCCAGACAAACCATGAGCATCGATTCCACTTTGGAAATCCTTATAAAATCTTCCACAACCAAGGATTTCTCCACTTTAATTTTTTTAATGTGGCTGCTAAATTGATTGATCATCTCTGCAGTATCTTCCAAAGTCTGGTTATCTTCCTTAGGCAACTGAACATCTATGCAGTGCAAATCCTTTTGCATGGTTGTTCTTAAGGTTGTTAGTTCACCTCGTAGATTGGCGGATTTTCTATGACCTTGTTCAATGATTTGGTTACACCACTCTATGCTTTCCCTACATATAAACATTATGTCCTCATTCAACCCTAGCACTTGTCTTTCGACAAGAAAATTCATCAAGCCATAGCGCTAGATATCATGCATTTGTTTTGAAATCACCGCCCATTTAGTCTTTTCTTTTTGCCATGAGATTAAATCGGCATCCAGTTCCTTGGTAACTTCATTAGCATATTTGAAAATCTGAACTAAATCTGATATGTAATTGGTTCCTTGATGCACGATCAAGGTGAGCCATTCAAAGAAAATCTCTGTGATCATCTTGTTTTGTTGAACCTCATTAGATAACTTCTGATTCCCTGGGGATTTTGAGCTAAAGGGGACCGAACTCTGAGACAACGGAAATGGACTATTCTGCATAGCATGAATATATTGGGCCATTTACATTAAATTCTGCTTCAACTCGGCCTTGTCCTTCTCATCCTTCCAAGTGCGGGAGAGAATCCATTTGGTCAAAGACTCCTAATGTTTCACATCAATTGCTCTAGTTCCGACCCCCAAATCAACCCGCTCAATGGTATAATCTACCTCTGAAGTAGTGGCAACATCCTTATTAGATGTACGTTTGGCAATGTCTGTAGTCCAGTGCTTTATGTCTTTGTCAAAACCAATCATTGTCTCCATTTTTAACCACTTTGTCTTCATGGATCTTCCCAAGCATTTACTTACAACATCTTCCATCGATATTGAAATAGGAACCACATTTCTTTTCCTCATAATTGAATCATTTAACCATTTAGGAGCCAGAGTCGGTTCCTTAGATTGCATAGCTCCTGAAGGTGGTTGTGTAGCATTGTCTGCATTGGACCGGATATCAAGCGCATGTGAATCTTGAGCAGTAGTATCTGAGTCAACTAAGTCCTTATCAGAATCCAAAACAGGGGTTGCCATATCGCACTATACTTCCTTGGCGTCCAAATCAAGAATGAGATGAGTGGCAGGTGGCTGAAAGTTCTTCTTGTACCTTGACTTGGTAGCCTGACCATCAATAGAAAGTGCAGCTTCAGTGTCAAGTTTCTCTTCTTTAATCTTAGCCTACCTTTTTCCTGCAACAGAAATAGGCATGTTATTTAAAACGGTATCTTTGTTTGCAATCTTCCTCTTTCTACTTTTGTTTCTTGAACTGGTTTCCCTCGCCGGATGGAATTGACAACTTCTAAGACAATTGTTTGTTCTACAAACTATGCTGAAAGTGCATGCCTGTATGCTATCTTCCATCTTTTTACTCCAATCAATTTCTAGGAGAGGTTGATTATGTACCCGTTTCATAAACTCTGGATCCAGTACATCTTCATTATCAGTAGTGACACCTAAGGTATCCATTAGCAATTTCATGTCATGAATATGTTTCAGATTTAACCTGGACCAACTCCTCTTTCTCACTTCAAACTCATCTGGGAAATCTTCCCAATAATCCTCCAACTGGGGTACATGTTGATTAGGCACTATCTTTTTCACATATTGGGTGATAAAACCTTACTATCAAAGTTATCCCTTTTCACAAAGGTTTTCAAATGAAATCTCTTAAACTGTAACTCAAGATTTAGTGCATCAGAAATAGACCTACAGCTGTAATGGCCTAAATCAATAGGAAAGATGCCACTTGTGCCAAAATCTTCACCATAATCCTTTACAACATAGGCTAGCTACCTGGAAACTTCAATCAAAATATAGGAGTCTGAAGCATATCTAGGTAACCTAAAGGGTTCACCTTTAAAACCTCCAACCCTCATGTAAGTGAAGTCATTAAACTGTGTAAAGAAACTACCATAGATATTTCCTAATTCAACTATTTCTACAAACATTCTCCAATGCAAGTTATCTTGTAATTCAAAGGTCAACCTCCCAGCAAAAATGTCATTCCAGCGAAAGTAATTATCAACATGTCCTTTTAAAGTCAAATGGGGGTGATACTCATAAATTTTAATACCTAGAACCCATTTAGTATGGAATAATCCAGGCCACTCCCTTATACAAGCTAGCATATATAACAGGTATGAAGACATGTAGAAATTCGGCATCCCAAGATAATTGCTCAAACCCTCATGCAATCTTTCTGCAATAATGGTTCCCCAGTCAATGAACCAATTTTTTTCTAGAGTTACCTGAATGAAGAAATACATCCAGTCTTCCCAATAGGAGTGTAAATTCCCCTTGACTTTGCTCAACAATATTACCAAATCTCTGATTCTAGGAATCAAATGCTATCGGGTTAAGGGTCTTGGCAACCTTGAGCCCCCTTTTTGAAACCTCAAAATCCAATTTCACGCAATAATAGTTCTGTAATACTGCTTTTTCTCAAAATAAATTCCATAAGATTTTCCAATAGTCCAATCTTCATAGGGTTCCTGATGTGGGATACCCATGGCAGCCATTACCATTGTAGGCACCCAAAATTGTCCAGTCTAATTAAATAAATATTTTATTTATTTAATTATCTAAGCTTAATTCTTCTATTAATTAAATAAATCTTTATTTATTTAATTAATTCATTTATCCTCTTCTAGCCTTATTTCTCATTTAAATAAATACATTTATTTATTTAAATTATCCTTTTCCTAAATTAAATAAATATCTTATTTGTTTAATTGATCTCACTTCTTCTATTAATTAAATAAATCTTTATTTATTTAATTAATTCATTAACCTTTTCTACCCATGACACATGTCATTCATCTCTTAATTCATACACTACCTACCCCTTTCATTATTTTATTATTTATTTTACCTACCCTCTAATCATAGCCGACCTCCTTTTACACCTCTCAATCTTATCCCTCCATTTCATATAGTGTCTTCTATATAAGAGGATGCTTCCTTCATTATCAACCCTAATCAATCAACCTAACTACTTGATTAATTAACTACTTGGCATATGCGATCCTACTTGCAACCACATTTCGTTCTTTGTTGAGCTCTTGTGCATATAAAATCTGAGAGCAAATATATCAAGCAAGATCAATGGAGATAGGAAGAATGGAGATCCAAACCCTATTGGACATGTGATGGTATAATCTTTGTGATTTCATTCGATTTGCATTGTCTTAGGTAATCTTCATATGTTATGGTGGATCTTTGTTGTTGTTAGGCTAGGATTTTTGCGGTTGAATTCATTTAGCCTTTCAATATCGTTATTATTGTTATCCATTTTCACCATATACATTTTGGCACGCCTGGTGGGACTCGAATCCCTTTTTACATTTAACATCCTTGTTGCAGATTTTGTGTTTTTGAAGCTGCAGATCTGACATTTTTGACAGCATTTTGATATTTTCGCGTTTGTGCACTTTTGGATCGCATTTTTGATTTTCTGGCGCGTTTGCGACATCTGAAGTCGCATCTGTGTTATCGACAGCATTTTATTTTATAGATTTTGGAAACTGCGTTTGTGTTCATAAGTCGTATCTGAGGTGTTTTTAGATGCGTTTGTGTCCAGAAGTCGCGTCTGGGTTCTGGAGCCGCATCTGTGTCTCACAGAACCGCGTCTGAGTCTCTAAGTCACATCTGTGTCGAAGGTAATTGCGTCTGTGTGCACCGGTTTCAAATTTTGAGTTATTGATTTAGTTTTGAGTTTTGCATTTAAGGTTTCAAATCCAGTTTATTTTGAGCTAACATTTTCAGATCTAGCTAACGAAATTGGTGCAGCTTGTCTTGAAAGCAAAATCGTTTGGTTGAAGGCCCCTATTTTCACAAAGTCTTTTGGATTTAAAATTTACCTAACTTGTGTTCTTGCGGGAAGGGGTGATTATTTGAAACAATCCAAACTACTAATAAATCTTTTTTGCAGGTCCTTGGCAAGGGTTTTTGGATTTTTATTGTGTGCCTTGTTTCATAGACTAGCAAACACTTCAATTGGTGCACTAAAATTGAATCATTGTCTTTTGTGTCTTGAGCAATAGGCTCTTTTTGTTTAATCTTTAGAGGGTCTGTCTTCCCATGTGGTCATTAGGACTACTAGTGAGAAGAGAACGACCCAAGTGGTAGCGAGGAAAACCCACCTCTTTCGAACCACTATAAACAACTGTATTCATGGTGAAAACTATGGATAACGTGTGTTGATTAGTTCATACTGACACTATGTCTCCCCATAAACCCGTTTGATCAAATTTATTTGATCAGTTGTAGGGCGTAACCCCTACCGGCTGGGAGCCTTCTGTATTTATAGAGCGGAAAGTGCCGCATGTATGGCCACACGAGCAAATGCCCTTACTAGCACCTTTTTGTTTTAGAAGCCCAAATCCTTCTAGTTGTTGGGGCAGGAGGTCGGACCTCTAGTAGCGGCCCACACACATATGGTTCTTAGTAGAGATACAAAGTTCACCACGGGGAGTTTTCATGGGGACTGATGCTTGGCTGACCCGAGAAGTGAGTGTCGAGGGTGAAGCCAGTGAGGTCAAGCATCTAAGTATCCGCTCTAAATAGCACAGCCTTGGGGGTAAAACCCCATGTGGGATCAACAACTATTGTCTTGGCCAGCCATAAGAATTGTACTTGACTTATTTTAAACATTCAAAACATTCAAGACCAAACAGCAAAACATTGTGTCTTTTGTGTCTTCAAGTGTATGCAAAACATTTTTACATCAAACAACACATTTTTTTTGGAGTCATTTTAGAGTCTAGACACTTACAAACATTGGGTCTTCATCAACATTGGGTCCTCTTGTCACAAAAAAAATAGTCAAACAGTCAGATTTGGTCACAACAAAACAACTTCACAGATTGGAAAAAATTGCACAAATTTTGCAGAAACGCGTCTGTGTCTGACATAATAGCGTCTGTGTTGTATAACCACATCTGTGAAGGGTAGAAACACGTCTGTGTTTCCAGAATCAACAGTGCATTTTACAAAAATATCAGAAGCGTGTATGTGTTAAACAGAACCACGTCTGTGTCAAGAAATCACATCTGTGAAGTATACAAGAGCGTCTGTGTTCAGAATTGAAAAACTTTTACAGTCCAGCAAACAAGAGCAATCAGTTTCGAAATTCTTGAGCTTCCTAGATCATTTCTCTAGGGTTTCATTTAGCATTCAACCTATCTTTGGGTCTCACAAAGTCCATGATTGCTTTACACCTCACATTGCATTCACATTTGTCTAAACTTGAGTCAAAAGGTCACTTGCTTGTCCTCATCTTACTTTGTCAACACACTACATACAAAAACACTTTGCTAAGTGGTCCCTCATCAAGGTCCATCACCTTTGGGTCTCATTTGGTCTTAATTAGAGTCAAGGTCAACTTACCTCATCAAGAGAAACTATCCTCTCTTTGGAAGTCACACCTACTCTACTACATACATGCTTGGTCTTACACTTTGGACATTGCAAGTACACTTCAGATTCATTTACATCCTATCCATTTCTTGGTCTTCCATACTTTTTCCATTTTCATCTAGTCTCACACATCTTGGTCAATACCTAGTTCATGGTTGAAACCCATCTTCAAAAATCTAGGAGAGAAACTAAAGAGGCTCAAGAGTCTGCAAACATGAGTGTCTACGAGTATGACAATGATGTCTATTTCAATACTGATCATAACACATTACCTGACATGGATGCCTATAGAAACATTCCAAATGTTGAGAACATGGACACTACAAACAACAATGATACACACAATGACAATATGGACAACTTCTCCATACATTCAGCAGAAGTGAAAGACACCATTATGAATCCCCATTTCAATAGATTGGTTGAGGAAATAATGAGGAGGGATAGACAATACTTCTTACAAATGATGGCACAAAGTGGAGCCAAGATACCTCATGATTTTGACATGTCTCAAATAATGGAAAACCTACCTTTGCAACAACCTCACTCTAACATGGATCAAAGGAGACCTAATAGTGGAGGCAATAGAGGACCACATATGGTGCCTAAATCACCATCATCTTTGTTTCAAAAACCAGAGGTCCCACATACACATGGTCAAGCATATGATACTCACCTTCGTAGACCATTATGGAAGTCTTATGTAGAAAGATATGTTCAATCACATACCAATGCTAAGGATCAACCACCAAAGCAATTGGATATTCAAAGGCATACTCAAAATTTGGACACAAGGAAACCTCGTGTCAAATTTGGGGGCAACACATTAGAACATGACATGCCTATAGAGTATGGTATACATGGACAAAGCAGATATTTCGTTCCTCAACATGAATCTATACCAAGTGGTCCATATATGCACCATCATTATAGACCTCCTCCATATGAACATGTGTATGATCAATATCATCCATATATGCAACATGCTCCTCCTCCAATTGGTGCCTCAAGCATAGGGTATGGTTCAAGAAGTCGATCTCCACCTAAGAACAATTTGGAGCAACAAATCAGAGACTTACAAAAGAAAATGGAGGACATAAATACACCAGAGCCAACATACACAATGAGAGACATATGTCCTTATCCATTTGACAAGAGTATTCCAATGCCTCCATTTCCTACACACTTTGTGACACCTAAATTTGATAAGTATAGAGGAAAAGGGGATCCTAAGACACACATAAGACAATTTTTCATAGCTTGCATTGAGGTAGCAGTAGAAGAGACATATTTGATGAGATTATTCCCACAAAGCCTAGGTGATCAAGCTATGGAATGGTTCTCCCAACTCCCACCTGGTATTAAGTCATGGGGTGACTTAGCAAAGGCATTTATCCAACATTTCTCCTACAACATAGAGATAGACATATCAGTCACTACTTTGTGCAACACCAAGCAAAAAGAGGGAGAGTCTTTTGCCTCATTTTTACAAAGATGGAGGAATCTAGCCAGCAGATGCTCTTGTGAAATTCCACAAAAACAAATGGTAGAGATGTTCACCCAAAATGTTAACAAAGACATTGGCTATGATCTAAGGAAAGCTTGTTTGTCCACCTTCAAGGACGTCATTGAAAAAGGCTTAGCAACAAAGAAGGTCCTAATTGAACAAGGAGTCATTAAGATATTCAAGGAAAACAAAGATGACTTTAAAGGAAAAGACAAGCCAATATTTTGGAATAAAAACAAGAACACAGTCAATGATGGTGTTGTTGATGCCAACACAGTACGACCCAAATTCATTTTTTCTGGATCAAGTTCTACAAACAATCAAGTGAATACTCAAACAACTTCCAGATCATGGAGGAATTGGGAGAACCACTTGAGTCAGTCTTCAAGAAGCTAGTGGCAAACAAGGTAATCACAATTCCAGATTTTCCTCCATATGAACCAAAGGTTAAACCAAATTGGTGGAATGATGATGAGTATTGTGAATTTCATAAGAGCAAGGGTCATAAGATAGGAAATTGTCATCGACTGAAGAACATCATACAAGATCTCATTGATAGAGGTGACATTGAGATTGAGGGACACTCATCCAATCAAGAACATGGGATGTTTAAGGAACCATTCCCAAAGCATGACAAGGGAAAAGCTAAAGCCACAAATGACCAAACCAACTATACCAGAGCAACCTATAACTATGATTCAACTATTAATCACATTTGAATGGACAATTACGTCTCTACCATTATCATCAAGGACAAAAACCTTGAGAATTCTACCCGGAGACCCAAGATTGTCCTAAAAGGTGTTGGATCTTCTTTCGAACCTACCTCTCAATGTAATGTCACAACCCATCGAGGTAAATTCACTTTACAAGGTGCTCCAGCTAAAAACACTACTTCCTCATCAACCAAACCTGAGTATGATCTTGTAGAACAGTTAGGGAAGACACCCGCGCTCATCTCCATCCTTGAGATATTACGCATATCCCCTGCACATAAAGCTATTCTTGACAAAACCTTGAGAGAAACTGTCGTTCCTACTTATCTAAACGTGGACCAGTTTCAAGCCATGGTGGGATACCTTTCCATTCCACACTCTCTTACATTCACAAAAGTCGATGACTCCTCCATAAGTCAGCCACATAATGCACCACTACACATTGAAGCCTTCATACACAAACACCGAATAAAACAATTCCTAATAGATGGAGGAGCAGGTCTAAACATTTGTGCATTGAGCATAATTAAACAATTGGGATATTCTGATAAAGCTGTGAATTCTACAAATAAAATCACCATCAAGGCATATGATGATGAAGAGCATTCATCCAAGGGCACAGTCACCTTACCTCTCAGAGTTGGGCCAGTTACAAAGGATGTGGTTTGTCAAGTCCTAGGTCTAGATCTCACTTATAACATATTGCTAGGACGTCCTTGGATTCATGAAATGAGGGCAGTCCCATCTACATATCACCAATGCATTAAGTTTCCTCACAATGGAGTAGAAGTAACAGTTAACGGTGATCCTAATCCGTTCATATACTGCAATAACTTGAGATCAAAAACTGAGACCATCATTCCCAGTAATCGTGAAGCTATTCCTTCTTTGGCATACATTGATCCTGAGTCATTGAAACCTTCAACATCAAAACAAGGTGAGCTTAAAGGCAAATTTCAGGACAAGGGCATGGGGGAATACACTTTAAATTAGACCATGTACTTACAACAAGTCATGAGTTCCCCAAAAGAATATGGAAGACCACATCCTAACAAGCAAGTATCCATCATGGTACTCAAATGGGACCCTACTACCTTTCAAAGATGGGGTGAACTAGAAGAGGAAGACTTATACAAAATGCTTTACAAAGACATTGAAGATAACACACAAGATCACATCAGTTTACCATGTGAGAAATATGGCAAAGGCTTCAAGACTCTACAAAAATTCGGGTATGATGGAAAAAGCCCTCTTGGGTTATGAAAGGAAGGCATCATTGAACCTTTACAACTTGAATTGACATTCAAAAAGGAACGCTCGAAGGGACTTGGTTTCTTCACTTGCAAGGTCCACACTCAAAGGACAAGAGAAGCCTTACAAATCAAAGCTATCAAAATTCAACAAGAGGGTCACTATTCCACAGACTCCAATGAATGGGAATGGGGTTCAGATAAATCCTCCAGTGACTACGAGCTCACCGAAACATTCAAAGAGCTAGATGAACCCACAGAAGAAGAGGAATTTTATAAAAGATTCAAAGTTGGTCAAGAAACAACCCATGAGGATTCCACACAGTCCTTGTCTCAAGGTCCTAGGTTGAAATCACATAGGATGAGAACACATGTCCCAGAATGCACTACTAGTGATGATAATTTGGATTCATTCATGATTGAGACTGATGAGGAGAGTGCCATCGATGACCTCAATAATTACCTTGACATACCGGAATATAATTGCATCTTCACTCTTAGCCCCGTTAACTTCGAAGACATTAAAGGCCTTCCCCTTGTTCACCACCAACTCATTGACTGTGATCATGAAGGACCTGCATAGTTTGACACATTCCAAAATGATGAAGCTTTTATTGACTATCTTGGCATACGAGATGATCTTCCTCTTGGGGACCATAAAGTAGGATACACTATAGAACTCAATAGCGTGGCATATTTTGGTGAGGGTGTCAGACCTTCCAATTGCAAAAATGTGAAAATAAGAACAAACCAAGGGTCTTATGGTGAAAACCACACTGTGGCACTGTCTGACCCCAAAAAAGTAAAAAGAAAGGACGTATCTGAGGGCGAAAACCTCTCTGAGGCACCCGAAGATGGAAGGCTCCACATTCTCCTAGCATCATATGAGGAAAAGTCATCCATGTTGGTAGAGGAGACTATCAAAACAAACATTGGTACAGAAGAGGTTCCACACAACATATTCCTGGCTCAATCGTTGACAAAGTCAAAAAGGTCAAAATTCATAAGTTTCTTCAAAGAACGACAAATCAACTTTGCCTGGTCATACGCTGATATGCTTGGATTAGACCCAGATTTGGTAATGCATCATTTGACAGTTAAATCGAGGACAAAACTAGTGAAACAAAAATTAAGAAAGATGCATCCACAAGTTGCATTATTAGTCAAAGCAGAGCTTGAGAAATTATTGGACGTCGGATTCATACGCCCAATTGATTATCCTGAATGGATCTCCAACTTAGTGCCTGTCAGTAAACCAGATCGCAGCATCAGAATATGTACAAATTTCAGAGACATCAACAAAGCTTGTCCAAAGGATGACTTCCCATTACCAAATATTGACTTGATTGTCGATCTCATAGTAGGTCATGAAATGTTATCGTTGATGGACGGATTCTCTGGTTATAATCAAATAAAGATCGCACGCAAGGATCAACACAAAACATCATTCACTTGTCCTTGGGGAACTTTCTGCTGGAATGTCATGCCCTTCAGGCTAAAAAATGCAGGTGCTACATATCAAAGAGCCATGACTACTATCTTTCATGATCTCATGCACGTAACTGTGGAAGATTATGTCAACGACCTCTGGGAAAATCAATAGATAGAAATACACATTTAGACATACTTTCAGTCGTCTTTGATCGGTTGGAAAAATACAAAGTAAGATTAAACCCCAAGAAATGTGTCTTTGGAGTAACCTCTGGGAAGCTCCTAGGATTCACTGTATCCAAAAGAGGAATCGAAGTAGATCCAGCAAAAGTCAAGGCCATCTTGGAGATGCAACCACCAAGAAATATCAGTCAACTTCAATCTTTACAAAGCAGACTCCAGTCCATATGAAGATTCATAGCACAACTTGCAGATAAGTGTAATCCTTTTCAGCACTTGCTACATAAAAACATCAAATTCAAATGGGATGATAACTATCAACAGGCTTTCCAAACGCTCAAAGATTATCTTCTGAATCCACCAATTTTGATGCCACCAGTTCCAGATCAGCCTCTGTTACTATACATATCAACTACTCCAACAGCACTGGGGGCACTCTTAGCACAACAAATTGTGGAGGGCAAGGAAAAAGCAGTGTACTATATCAGTTGCACATTGGTGGGATATGAGCTAAACTACACACCAATTGAGCATGCATGTCTTGATGTGGTCTTTGCTTCACAGAAATTATGACATTACATGCTCACTCATAAGACTAAGTTGGTTGCAAGAATCGATCCATTAAAATACCTTCTCAATAAAGCAACACTTACTGGGCAACTAGCCAAATGGGTAATGATCCTGAGTAAATTCGACATCGAGTATGTGGACAGAAAAGCAATAAAAGGACAAGCCATCGCAGATCAATTAGCAGATGCTCCCATGATAGATGATGTTCCTCTAAGTTCAGAATTTCTAGATGAATCCATTTTAACAATGTCACATGCAAAGCCATGGCAACTGTACTTCGATGGCTCATACACACAGCATGGGGTAGGAGCTAGCATCCTCTTTATAACTCCTCAAGGGGATTCCATACCAAAATCATACCGCTTATCATTTCCTTGCACTAACAATATAGCAGAATATGAGGCATTAACAACTAGATTACGGATTGCAGTTCAGTGAAGATCCAGAAACTTCGTGTTTTGGGGACTCTCAACTTGTAATCCCTCAAGCAACTGATGAATACCAAACAAAAGATGAAAAATTAATGCCTTACAAACAAATGGTGGATGACCTGAAATAACACTTCACCAAGATAGATTTTGAGCAGATACCAAGAGAGCAGAATCACGCCACAGATGCCATGGCTACAATTGCTTCACTGATTGATCTACCTCCAAATGAGACCCATTATGAGTTCTTGGTGGATAACCTTTTGATTCCTTCATATGAAATCATTCCTACTGAGATGATATGTGTTGTTGGTCGCGAGTCCCAGTTATATGGTTCCATTTTCACATACCTTCGTGACAATACCCTACCTCCTGATTTATCAAATAACCAACGTCACACTTTCATTCACCAATCCTCTCGATATGTCATTTTAGTTGATATCCTATACCACCAAGGTCTAGATGGCACTCTTCTTAGATGTTTAGAAAGTGACAAATCTCAAATTGCGTTACGTGAAGTACATGAAGGGATATGTGGTCCACATACTAGTGGTCCTACCTTAGCCAAGAAACTCATCAAGACTGGATATTACTGGCCCAATATGGAAAAGGACTCATATTAGTTTGTTAAGAAATGTAAGCAATGTCAAATTCATGCAGACCTCATACATGTGCCAGCACAAGAACTTCAACCAATTGCGTCTCCTTGGCCCTTTTGTCAGTGGGGACTCGATCTCATAGGCAAGATTCATCCTCCTTCTTCCAATGGTCATAAATTCATTATCACTGCCATAGAGTATTTCAAAAAATGGATTGAAGCCGTGCCTCTCACACAAGTCACTGGAAAACAAATTGCTATGTTCATTCTCAACTATATCATTTGTTGATACGGTATTCTTGTTTTGATTATCACTGATAACGGGCATCCCTTCAAAAACTAGGATGTTCATGAACTCTGTGACCACTTCCATATTTCACATCATTTCTCCACGCCATATTATCCCCAAGGTAATGGTCAAGCTGAGGCGTCTGATAAGACAATCCTTAAAATCCAAAAAAAGACAGTCGACGATGTTGGCCGTAATTGGCATATCCAACTTAATCCTACACTTTGGGCCTACCGCACAAGTGTCCACACACCTATAGGAGCTACGCCCTATTCACTTGTCTACAGCATTGAAGCCATCTTGCCTATTGAGGTCGAGTTACCCTCTTTACGGGTCTCTTTGCAAAACATCATCAGTGATGAAGACTATAGGGTCTCTCGCTTACAAGAGCTTGAACTACTGGATGAACGAAGACAAACTGATTTTAATCATCTCAAGGCTTACCAACAACGAATGAGTCGCAACTACAATCACAAGGTCAAGCCTCACACATTTGAGGTAGGTGATTTGGTTCTCAGAGAAAACCCCAAAAATCAGCAAGACAGAGAGAAGAAGGGCAAGTTCAAACCAAATTGGCTTGGTCCTTACATCATTACAGCAGCATATGGATCTGGGGCATATCAGCTCTCTACTACAGAAGGTGAACCTTTGGAGGATCCTATCAACAGCATGCACCTTCACAGGTTTTACACATAGCTCTTCAGAATATCCTAATTCAAAAATACAAAAAAATCATAAAAACATAAAAATCGTTACTTGGTGAAAACCTGGCAAACAGGCGCCTTGTGACACAAAAAACATTGAAAAATCAAAAAAAAAAGTAAAGAGAAATAATTTCGTCCAACGGTGAAAACCACTTCGGTGGCACCCTAGGCAAGTACCATGGTGAAAACTAGGTCACCAGCGCGATGCGTAGAGACTTTGCTCCTCCCTCCTTTAGGATTCACTTTCATCCTTTCACTTTGCACACACTCACAACCTATTCATTCATAATAAACTTACCCATTCCCATCATGGCTTGTTATTGATCTACCCAAGATTGGTTAGCCATTCATAATAAACCTCCCTTTTCACTTCCCTTTCCATCCATAATAAATCAGCTCCATCTGTGGCTAAGGCAAATCTTACGTCTAGTAATGGGTGTGGAACTGAGAACATCACATGTTTCGAGGAGTATAGTTTCTTCCAGCTTCCTTCAGTCTATCCATGCACAATTCGCAATAAAGCAACATTTGCACCACAGATCCGCAATAAAGTTCTATCTTCTCCACAATAAAGTATCAGTTTCATGGATTCAGTCAGTTTCAGATAAGATAGTAGCAACAATGGGCTTCAACAAATCAAATCTTTCAATAGACTCAGACAACATTATGGTTCAGTGCTATCTATCCTTTTTGTGAAAGTAAACATTGTGACCACAATCAAATAAGACTTATACGAGTGACAAGAGACACTAAACTTGAGGACTACAGTGGATGTTGACGTCGATTCTTGGTTTTCTTTTGATTTCATCTTTTTTGATGACATGTCTTTTAGCTTTTCTAGGATGTCTCTGACTAGAGATTCTATCTCCAGGATGTCTTTGACTAGAAAGGCGAGGATCGGATATCATCACCTATTTGTACTTGTTGTCTGTGGATTGTCTCTTAGTAATGCTATGACTTGTCCAAGGATATGAGGACACTAAGAGTCTAGTGTGAACTAGGGCATTCCTTGTTTGTGACTGTCTTATCTCCATGCAAACAGGTACAATGACTTTCTAGGTCAAACATATGCCTCGATTTTTATAACCTACTTGCCATAATAAAACTCAATGATGATAATGCACAAGAAGCTCTTTCACTTTCATATCTTCTATCTTTCATCCCCCTTTCTTGATTGACTTCCATCGTCCTTCTCGAGTCCGCGTAGCCTGCTATCACATGACTAAATATAATGACACACCAAAAACATTTGCATCTCATGTAGTTGCACCTACATTACCACATATTAAGAATTTCATACATACATATAGATATCACAATTGCATCACATTTTGCACACAACACATGATAGCACATTTTATATTCTCATCATGTAAATAATTATTTACATTATCATATTCGTTTGCATTTCATACATTCACATTTGCATCATGCATACACATATAAAAGAACAAAAATATTGCATTGCATCATGTACATATTTGCATCCATGTCATAAGCATCACATAAAACATACATCATGAAACATCACATCACATAGGTATGCATGCATATAGCTGCCGCAAAGATGAATCATCTCATATATATATATAAAGTGTCATAATACAATGATATCAAAAAATCATATGGCTACAATCACCCGAAGGTGTCTACATCATCATACAAAAATGGTACAATACTGATACATAGGGAGCCCTCTATGGCTATGATGAACTCCAACCCTCGGAGCCGCCTAGCCTCGATGGAATCTGAGCCCCCAAAGAACCCACCCCAGGATCATCCCTCCTGTCTCCTCTATCTGGTGGTGGTGGAGGACCCATAACCCCACCACTAGACGCCTATCTCCTCTGGCTCCCTCCCGTAGCTATCGCTGTCCACAATGGTCTATGGAAGCTCCTCACCTACTGATCAGCTGGCACCGCACCATAATAGAGATCTCACCAGTAACCGATCTCCTCCCCTGCCTGCAGAACATAGGCATATCCAACCCTTGTGTCCTCTACCACCTGCCTCCCAGCCCTCAATGTTGTCTCAACCTCTGTGTAGCACTGAATGGCCTGATCCCACTCCTGCTCAGTATCTCTGAGCCACCTCCTAAGCCTATCCCTCTCTCTCTCCAACTCCTATATCTCATCTACCTATCCCTGGCAGATCTCCCTCAGCTCCATCAGTTCATCCTCCTCTACCTCAACCCCCTGTGGCTCCCACTGTACGAGTGCCTACCCTTGTGCCTGTACTGGTGCTTGTCCCTGTATCTGTCCCTGTATTTGTCCCTGTACCTACACCTGTCTAGGACCTTGTGCTGCTGGCACCTGTAGCAGTAATCCACCGCGACCCTCACCACCCGAGCCTGCCTATCCTCTCCACCCTCCCTCCACGATGCCACCCTCCTCTCTCCAACTGCCCCCCTCCTCCTCCATTGGCCTCTGCCTCCATCATCTCCATCATCATCACCATCCCCACCACCATCTCCATCTAGTAGCTCTCTTGGATCCGTCAAGCATGGGAATGGATGCTCGGCCCAGTATGTTGTGTACTCGGCATCCATATCAGCATCTTCGATCTCTAGCCACATGTCCCAGGGTAGGGGCATCATCTCTACTAGCTGTGTAATAGCCTGATCATATGATAATAAAGGCCCAAACTATGCCTGATCTCTGACAATCCGTGCATACATGCCTAAACCCTATGGCATCCGCTGGATCCTACCGAACTGCTTGCCCACCCTGTCCACTAACTGCCTCTCCAGCACAGAGGGCATCCGCCCAATAAGATACCTGCTCCGAAAGGTGTAGGTCAGCTCTACTGCATCATCCTCCCACTACTCACATCCAAGGTATGGCCTCCATATGACCATATCAATGTCATCAATCACCCACCGCCAGTGCTCTAACCTGCCAATCCGTGGCTCCGAAGTGATCATGTCGTACAAGTGTACAAAACTACGTCCGTGACCTCTGCCCCTGAAATGTATCGGTCTCCTCATTAGCAGATGCTTATAGGCCCACACCTGTAACAATGTGACCCTGCAGCCCAATCCCACTGACCCGTGGTACACAAACTGATGTAGCTCATAATACAGGTGTGCTAGCACACACGATCCCCAAGCATATCTGGTGTGCTGTGTCACCAGTGTCTCCTATGCACCTCCCCAGCCCACAGCCAACCCTTGTGTCGCTCTATCAGGACACAAGTACCCACTGATCGCTCCTCCTATCATTGCTGGTAGTGCTAATCCTGTAGCTGTCATGGTGTCCCAAGCCGCGTGCCCTGCCCTCATCTCCAGTCCTAGGTCCTAGAACACTCATCTCAGAGCCTCCCTGTCTTCGTCTTGATCATAGGGAATCAACTCCCCATCGATTGGTATCCTCAAAATCCTGTATACATCCTCAAGGGTGACTATCATCTCCCCCATCGACAAGTGGAAGGTGCAAGTCTCGGAGTGCCACCTCTCCGCCAGTGCAGTCAGCAGTCCCATGTTTGCCTAAAACTCAGGCACATACAGAATATGTCTCAATCCCAGAGCCCCAATTGCATCTCGGTCCTCGGCTGTCAACTCAGGTCGCAACCTCTGAGTCGATGGGAATCTCTCTCGTGACTCCAACATAGGCAAATACTCCTACAGTCAAGAAAATCAATCATGTCAGTCATCATGGCATTCAATGTTCATCACAAAATGCTACTTTTTATCTAAGTGCATATGGCTATCTATCCTAGTGACACTCATTGTTCATCACAAAGTGTTGCTCACATTTTGCACTCCCTGTTCATCACAAAGTGCTGCTCATATTTTAGTACTCCCTGTTCATCACAAAGTACTATATCTTGGTACTCACTGTTCATCACAAAGTGCCTTGATCTATCCTATCCTAGGGCCTCTGCTTGAGTGAATCCTCTTGAGTAGTTTCCTAATTGACAACGTATGTTCTATCACAGAATTGTCAATCCTTGCCCTATTTGCTATCCTAGTCTTCCCTAGAGGACCTGCTTGAGTGTATCCTCTCAGCAGCTTATCCAATCGATAGCATATGTTCATCACAGAACTGTCGATTTGACCTAGAAGACACAAATTCACATTTTTTGGACACAAACGCGCTTTCCTGACATAAACGCGCTTGAAGACTGCATAAATGCGCCTGTTTTACACAGATGCGCTTGAAACACACAGACGTGCCTATGCTCTGCACAGACGCACCTGGGTGACATAGACATTCCTTTTTGGCATAGACACGCCTACACATCACAGACGTGGCCGCATTTTGCACAGACGCATTTTTCAACATAGACGCGCCTGGCACAAACACAGACGTGCCTCGCAAGCATAGACGCACCTGGCACCAACGCAGACACGCCTGGGTGTTTTTGACTTTTTTTTGGACCCTATTCTAAGTGCATTTATTACCTTATCTAGCATGCATTAATGACAACAATAAATGCATCAAAGTACAAGGAGGTTTTGTGGTACTTACTGGCTCTCCTGCCTCTGCTGGCCTCTGGAATCGGCGAACGCAGTCGAATTTGTGAACCAAAGCCATCATTGCTGACTGTTCCTACTCTTTTCTCTCTCTACACTCTAATCTCTTGGAGGTGTAGATGACAATGAGGATGTATTTCCCTCATGGTCTATCTTATAGACTGCCCTAGCCCTCATTTCCCAAGTCAGTCTTCATTATCCCGTGACTCTGTCACTTTATCCAGTTAGTCCATTCTATCCCGTCTTTCTTATCGAGAGATTGTCTGCGATCTTTTCAGACATTTTCATCCAATCTCTCGAGGGGGCATATCATTCCCATCTTGGGGGAACTCTATATCAATTCATCTTATCTTCTTTGAAACAATGCGACAAGTTGCGTTGTCTCAAAGAGGGGCAAAATGTAGACACCCAAAATTGTCCAGTCTAAGTAAATAAATATTTTATTTATTTAATTATCTAATCTTAATTCTTCTATTAATTAAATAAATCTTTATTTATTTAATTAATTCATTTATCCTCTTCTAGCCTTATTTCTCATTTAAATAAATACATTTATTTATTTAAATTATCCTTTTCCTAAATTAAATAAATATCTTATTTATTTAATTGATCTCACTTCTTCTATTAATTAAATAAATCTTTATTTATTTAATTAATTCATTAACCTTTTCTACCCATGACACATGTCATTCATCTCTTAATTCATACACTACCTACCCCTTTCATTATTTTATTATTTATTTTACCTACCCTCTAATCATAGCCGACCTCCTTTTACACCTCTCAATCTTATCCCTCCATTTCATATAGTGTCTTCTATATAAGGGGATGCTTCCTTCATTATCAACCCTAATCAATCAACCTAACTACTTGATCAATTGACTACTTGGCATATGCGATCCTACTTGCAACCACATTCCGTTCTTTGTTGAGCTCTTATGCACATAAAATCTGAGAGCAAATATATCAAGCAAGATCAATGGAGATAGGAAGAATGGAGATCCAAACCCTATTGGACATGTGATGGTATAATATTTGTGATTTCATTCGATTTGCATTGTCTTAGGTAATCTTCATATGTTATGGTGGATCTTTGTTGTTGTTAGGCTAGGGTTTTTGTGGTTGAATTCATTTAGCCTTTCAATATCGTTATTATTGTTATCCATTTTCACCATATACAACCATCTATCTATCAATGGACAACAAAACCTCACCATTATTTTTTCTTATGCATTTGCTAGCTTTATCACAGTGGTTCATACATTCTAAAACCAATTCAGGACAAGGGGCAACTGTGGGAAATGTGCCTGCTTCCAATAAACCGCTTCAGGCAATATCTCTCATCATAGAATTTGTGGCTGGTTCCGTATTCTTTCTAGGAAATCATCTAAATCTAATTGAACTAAAGCTATATCACCTAGCTCTGGTAAGGAACTTACAAGGGAAGAAGGGTTCATTAATTTAGGCAGAGTAGGCCTCATGTTTAAGTTGCGATTTTCTCAAATCAACCCAGACAAAGAAGAAAAGGTAAAATGGAAACAAACAACTAAACAAAATACCCAGATCTTTTCTAAAAACTGCAGCAATTGGGAAAGTTGTTAAACATACCTTCCTCTATCATCTGCAAAACCCTTGTTGCAGTCTATTTCTTCCCACTCCAAAACTCTTCTTAAAACTTATCCACTAATGACAATCTCAACAAGACAACTGCTCAATTTAAAAAGCTGAGAAAATCTTACCCATCATTACCATGAATTGTCCTCATTACTCGTCACTCGCGCGACCTCACTTTGAAATGATCACGTTCGAGCATGCATTTAATGCCAAGTCATTTCATATCTGACAATGCAGATCTCCATGCCACACTTGCCATAAATGACAAATTTCAAAACATTAAAGGGAGAATATTCCTCTTCTCTGTCATCGTTAATCATATCTTAAAATCTGCGCCACCACCTCATGAAAAGTCACATGATCTCCAAGAAACCTAAACAATGAACTCTAAATTGTAAGGAACAATCACAACACAAAACATAAACATGACAAATCTTGAACTTTGAACCTTGAACCAAAAAGGTTCAAGTTCAAGGTTCAAACAATGCTAAATGCCGACAAAAACTAAAGAAGACTTAAAGCCGCATGGGAGGAAAAACTTTTAATACGACGCCCATTGAACTTTGAACCTTGAGCCAAAAAGGTTCAAGTTCAAGGTTCAAGTTCAATGCAGTGAAACTTAAGGAAAGCAACAAAGACTGAACTACATGAGGAATTGAAAGCGCGTGACTTGACTAAAGGACCAGATGGGGACATGACTCAAAAAGGCGACATATAGAATGAAAAAAAATTATATGTACCGCCAACAAAGTCATTAGGTCTTTTGTGAAAAGAAAATGGAGGTTGAAAGGATAGGTTGATGTCTCAACCCTGTCAAGGGGATTCTTTATCTTTTCCTTCTCTTGTGGGGAAGATTTGGAAATGGCTCTGAGTGGAGGACCCTGGATGCTTGGGAAATATTCTTTATTCTTAAGAAAATGGTCTCCAAATATGGAGCTCAATGATTCCTTTTTTGAATCTTCTATGGTCTGGGTGCGATTGTCTAGTTTGCCACTTGAGTTTTAATTGGAGGATGTGTTCTCAGGCATTGCTAACTCCTTCGGGGAGCTTGTGGCTATAGATTATATGATAGCAGCATGAAAGAGGCTAGTGTATGCAAGGATATGTGTTAATATCTCACAGAATATGGACCTTCCTAGCTCAATTGAAATAAATTCCAAGCTAGGGAAGTGGGAACGGGTTATAGAGTTTGAATCCCTCCCTTTTGTGTGCTTCTCTTGTAAGAAAGTTTAGCATTGGGAAAAGGCTTATCCTAGTAACCCCAATAATGCTCAGAAGCATAATAATCATGTTAAACAGATTTGGAGAGAGAAGATGAACAAAAATGAGGAGGGTAGAGAGGAAGGAGGAAGTGGACTTCCTAGTAACTCAAAAGCTATAACAAAGGATGATAGGAAAGCTAGCCCTTCCAAGGATACTCTTTAGAAGGAAGTTAGAAAGGATGAAGATAATATATTTGAAGTTTTACAAATTCAGGAGGAAGAAAATGAAAGTATAGAAGAAATTCTTGAAGATGGTGAGATTGGCGACATAAATGAATCACAACATGAGGCTCCAAAAGATACAGAAAAAGAAAGTAACAAAGTGTGTCCAAACAACTTTGAAGGTCCAGATGTTATCATTGAAAAAAAGACCCAATTTAGATCACCCGAGGTTAACCTTAACTCTCTATTTCAGAGTGTTGGAACTGAATCACCCATGTCTTCTCAAAGAAAAGGAGAACCTTGGAATAGTAAGCAATCTACATATAAAGATGAATAAGATGAAGAGATAATAGGAGTGGGAAAAAAGAAAAACAAGAGGACAGGTTGTTCTAATGGGGTTGAAACTAGAACCAGGTCTAAGGCGGATATTGGTCTTTCCAAATCCTCGTAGGGACATAAAACTATGAAGTGGCATAGGGACTAGGAGAGAAAACAAAATATAGTTGATGGAAGGCAGCGAACCATTCAGGAATCCTGCTCCCAGGTTTCCAAATGAAGGTAATTTCCTAGAACATATGAGGCCTAAATGGTCTCCATAAACAGGATGTGCTAAGGAATTTTATTAGAGATCGTAAGTCGGAGATCATCCTGGTTCAAGAAACTAAAATGAGTAAGGAAAAAGCTCAAAAATTAAATTTCTTTAAACAGGGGGGTGTTTGTGGTAGTAGTTCTAATGGGGCATCTGGTGGCGTGGCCATATTTTGGAATAAGAAAACTATTGATGGAGATCTAATTGATGAAGATGATAATATAATTTCTAAGAGTTAAATGTATTGTTGAAGGACGGGAATGGGTGGTCACCAACATTTATGCTCCAAATTCTAAAGCTGCTAGGAGTAAGTTTTGGGACAAAATTCAGCAGAAAAGAGGGTTTTTTTCCGAGGATAGTTGGTTGTTGATGGGAGATTTCAACACCCCTTTGCAAGAGATTAACAAATCTAGAGGAACTCAAGCTCAACTGGATAGCAGGATTGATCTTATGGACTTCATCAATTCCAATGTCCTGATTGATGTTGACCTTTCTGGAGCTTCCTACACTTGGTCTAATCGAAGGGATGGAGGAGATCTTATTTAGGTAAGGCTAGATAGATCCCTTATCACTCATGATTGGGTCCTTAAGTATAGATTCTCTCTATTTGTTATTAACATAATAGGATCATACCATTATCCCATTTCTTTTGTTGTTGATTCTATTAAGGGCAAACATTGTTTTCCATTCCAGTTTGAAAAAATGTGGATTTCACACCCTTCTTTGGAAACTTCCATTGCCAAATGGTGGAATATTACTATGGATGGATCTACCATGTTCAAAGTTGCTAAAAAATTAAGAAATACCAAAGACAACATTAAGATTTGGAACAAAAAGGTTTTTGGAGATATTTTTTAATACAAGAGGAAGCTTAAGGAGGAATTAGAACAGATTCAAAACTCAATTCAGGAAGATGGTTATAAGAAGTTATCCAAGGCTAAAGAAGATGAGGTTCTAGCCAAATTATACAACACCATATCAAGAGAAGAAATTTATTAGAGCTAGAGATCTAGGGCTATTTGGTTAGAAGTTGGTGATAGAAATACTAAATTCTTTTATATGACATCAATGAAGCATAAAGCAGCTAGCAGAATTTCCAGATTAATTGTTGATGACAAAATTCTTATCAAAGATGATGACATAGGTGATGAAGCTGTTAGGTTCTTCTCTAACCTCCTGACAGGTAGCAAGGAAATTGACATTGTTAAGCAACAAAAACTAGTTGATAATATTCCTAAGATTATTGGACCTAATCAGAATAAGATATTATCTGCTATCCCTTCAGTTGATGAAATTAAAAAAGTTATTTTCTCCTTTCAAGGGGATAAGGCTCTGGGCTCGGATGGCTTCCCAATGTTTTTCTTTTAGGAATATTGGCACATTGTTGGGGATGATACGACCAATGTTGTCAAAGAATTCTTTGGATCCAGAAGAATTCATAAAGAAATCAACTCTACTTTCATTGCTCTAATTCCTAAGGTGACTAGGGCTGATTCTATGGGTAAGTTTAGGCCAATAAGTCTTTGTAATTCTTTTTACAAGATAATCTCAAAAGTCCTGACTTCTAGATTGCTAGTTGTTCTTCCCCTTGTTATCTCTGAGGAGCAAAAAGGATTTGTCCCAGGCAGGCAGATTTTGGACTCTATAATTCTTGTGCATGAGAATATCCACTCTCTTAATGCTGCAAACAAAGAGGGATTTCTCATAAAGCTGGATTTGGCAAAAGCCTAGGATAGGGTTGAATGGCAGGTTCTTTTTAGGATCATGGAGGCCTTTGGATTTGATGAGAAGGTTTTTAAAATCACTAGAGAGTTGATATCTACACCAAATTTCTCTATTCTTATTAATGGATCTTTGTCCAAATTTTTTAAATCTTCAGGGGGACTTAGGCAAGGAGATCCTATTTTGCCTATTCTTTTCACTATTTTGGGGGAATGTTTGAGCAGATTGATTCAAAAGTTGAAAAAGAATAGAACCATCAAAGGGTTGCAACCCTCTTCTGCTAATGTCTTCTACACACATCAATAGTTTGTTGATGATACAATATTGTTGGGATATTCTTCTGTTAGCGAAGCTTCTGCCTTCAAAGGTCCTCTTAGATCTTATTCCCTTGCTACTGGACAATAGGTTAATTGGGAGAAATCTTCTATTTACTTTATCAATACCCCATTATTGAGGCAGTAGAGGATTGCTAGCATGATTGGTTGTAAGGTTAAGTTTCTCCCCTCTACTTATCTAGGTCTCCCTCTTGGTTTGGCTCCACCAAACTCTTTCTGGAATTCTTTAATTGATAATCTCAACAACAAATTGGTAGGTTGGAAAGGCTCTATGCTATCATAGGTTGGTAAGCTTCAGCTTCTTCAAGCCACTCTTCAGAATCTTCATGTTTATGCTCTTAGCTTGTTTAGTATACCAGTCAAATTTGCTAAAGCTATAATTCAGAATAGATTTCTTTGGTCTGGTGTAGAAGATAAGAAAATGATTTCTTTGTTTGCCTGGGATAAAGTCTGCTCTCCTAAAAGCAACAAGGAGTTAGGTATTAAATCTCTCAAACCTTTCAACAAAGCTTTGTTAGCTAAACAGATTTGGAGGGCATGCATATGGTATTAAGAAAGATTGGAGTAGGGTGTAGTTTGATAAATAAATACATAATCAACCCATTCATTTGCTTCTCTATTCTGAAGATGTCCCTATTGGATCTTTTATATGGAATAGTATGATCAAATCCATTAATTTTGCTAAAGGTGGAGCTAGATGGGTCCTTGGCAAAGGTAATAAAATCAGATTTTGGGAGGATGTTTGGATTAAAAATGAGCCTCTTTTTAACTAGGATTGCAGCTATTTCATTGAAGAATGTAAAAGGAGGTATGGTTCTATGGTCTGTAATTATTGGAAGGAGAATAAATGGGTCAGGCTTGATGCAGTTTATGTTGGATTTACGTTGCTCCATCATGATTTGTTGTCTTTTTCTATCAGCAAAGATTCTGATGATGTTTTCTTATGGAAGAGTAATCCTAGGGGTAATTTTACTGTTGCCTCTGCTTATAAAAAAATTGCTACTCAGGTCTACAACCTGATATGGACTAAAGTTTGGAATAGATTCCTCATTCCTAAAGTTAACATGTTTTTTTGGCTTGCATCTGACAACAAGATACTTACCATTGATAATCTAGTTCGAAGATGATTCATGATTCCTAATAGGTGTGAGTTATGTCAAAAAGATATTGAGTCTGTGGATCATTTGTTTATTCATTGTTCTTTTACCTGGGAGATCTGGGGTAAAGTGTGGATGCAATGGAGAGTTGATTGGGTAATGCATAATAGTTTTAAGGAAGTCATCTGGTAATGGATTTTCCCTACCAAGCTTCCCATGATTAAGACCTTGTGGTCCTTTGTCCTTCCTATGACTTGTTGGCATATCTGGAAGGAGAGAAACAATAGAATTTTTAGGGTGACTAAGTGTTATTCTCAGGTGGTTTTTGAAAAGATTTGTAGGGATATTAAAGAAAACATCAATACTATTCACAAAAGTAACAAGCAGTGTAGTTATATTAACATGACTGATAATGAGAAAAGCATCCTAACTAGATGGAATTTGATACACAAGGTCTGAAAATCTGTTATGAAGAGTAGAAGAGATAATGTTGTGTGGAGGTTCCCTCCTCATGATTGGGTTAAGATGAACTTTGATGGTGCAGCTAAAGGAAATCCTAGGAATGCTAGAGGGGGATGGGACATCAAAAACTCTTACGGCTTTTGTGTTGTTGTGATTTCCTCTCCCTTTGGACTTCAAAACAACCATGTGGCAAAAGCTTTGGCAATGTTAAAATGCCTTCAGCTAACTCAAAGTTTTAATTCTAAAAGAATTTGGCTGGAGTGGGATTCCCTCAATATAATTCAGGCTATTAAAGGTATTAGTTCCCCTTCTTGGAACATCCAAAATATCATTGAGAATGCTAAAAAATTGTTAGATGCCTATGATAGTGTGATTATTACCCATATTTTTAGGGAAGGTAATAGGGTAGCCAATTTCTTAGCCAATGAGGGGGTCATTTTAGCAAAGGATGCTAAGTATATCGGAGAATTATCATGTAAAGATGGAGTGCATGAGCAATTATTTTTTGATAGTCCATGGTACATGTTACTTTCATTATTACCTTTCTGGGTTCGGACTTCAATGATAGATATTGGAGTGAGACGGATTGTCAGTTGATTACCTGTCTCAGGCATCATGATAATGAGTATCGGTGTGATGGGCCTTATCATATTAAGTGTTGGGTTATTTTGAATGTTTTAAAAGACTACTTGAATAACAAGAAAATCACCTTGTTTTTCGTTTCCAGCATCTTGTTTCTTTAGCATTTGGTCAGTTTGCACTCTTTTTAGGGTTTCAACTTAAACAACCACCACATTATGGGGAAAAATCTTAACTGCAAGGAGCCTACTAGCTGTGATAGCTGGAAAAGTGAAAGGAAAATATGGCGAAGGTTGCACAGATATGACTTCACCGATTACATGGAGAAACTATATGGGAGCAAGAAGTCTCTTTCCCATGGTTTTGCCAAGGGATGGACTAATAATAAAGTTACTCTATTTGGCTAGACATGGAAGTTGGATGAAGATTTGTTGGCAAAGGTAACCAGCTTGCAGAAGGATGGCATCAAATTCTATAGAGACATCAAGTTCTCGATGGCAGCTATCAAGAATTTCCCCAAAAATGAAGAAGAAAGGGCTTGACTCACAAAAAAGGATAATGCTTCCTATTATCTCCCTAACCAGGTAAAATCTTTCTGGCAGAAAATGTTGAAAGTTTTAATGGAGTACCTTACTATTGATGGAAGATTTTTGAAAGTTTACAATTACCACTTTGTTATTCTTAATCATTTTCGTCATGGTTCTAAGATATCGATGCCCTTCTACTTGGCCTCTTCCCTTAGCGAGAGCTTGGCTGACCATGCCAAGAAACCTAATTCCTACCCCATTTCTCACCAAGACCTTATTTTGTTAATATATGAGCATCTGAAGGGTAAAGCTAAGGCTAATAGGGATGATCCCTTTATCAAAAATGCCCACATTTCTGAGGATTATGATGGCTCTGATTCTCATGAAGATTCTTCTAATCTTCCTTTGAATAAGAAATCGAGGGTTATTGATGAAGCTAAAGAAGACACTGGAGAGAATGCTGGTTCTGAGCAAAAGTAGGAGAAGGGGGTGGAAGAAGAGGCGGAGAATGAGCAGGAGAAGGAGGTTGAGGGTGAGGAAGGGGATGAGCAGAGAGAAGAGGATGTTGAAGAGTCATAAGTGAAGGATAATCCCTATGTCTCGGATAACAGGGATGATGTTCAGCATAACACTAAGGAGGGAAACCCTAGGTCTGTGGACTCTACCCCAGATCTAGAGAATGCGAAATCCATTTTGAATGCTACTAGAAATAGCACCCTGGAAATGTTCAATTTTTAGAAATGAGTGATTGATAACATCACTAGTATTTAGGATAATTAGATAGAGCTGGATTTTAAAATTGAAAATTTGATTAAGGATATCAACATTAAAGGTAAAGATGATAATGCGGAGGATACTAGTGCTGCAGAGGATGAAAAAGAAATTCTGGACAAGCCAGAAAGTGACATTATAAAGGAGGATTTGAAGCACCTTAAGGATGTGGTGAGGATTATCAAAGAAAAGGGTGAGGTTGATAATGATTTGATAAACAATCGGATTCAAAAAAATGAGAATTCTTTGAAGAAATTCATGGAGCATAGTTTGGCTATGTTGAAGGTGTCCTCTCAAAACATGAATGTGTTGGTTGCTTGCCTGGACAAGAATAAGCAGAATGAAGAAATGGTGATTATTGATGATGAGATGGCTTCTAGTTCTATTCTACACTCCTCTAGATGCAGAACCAGGAAAAATGCAAGTGAGCTGGAGCTAAAGACCAAAGGCAATGAACAGATGTAGGAAAATAAAGAACTGAAAGAGGCAGCTAATGCAATGATGATGCTGGTCAAGGATGCAGAAGAGACTATAAAGATTTTCATCTAAAATGTAATTTGGTTTTAGGTTTCCAGTCTCTTGCTAGCCTTGAGTTGTTCTTTTCTTTGGCTGCAGTTCTTTTTGTTGTTCTTTTGCAGCCTTTCTCTCTTTGTTCTATTTTATCTAGTTTCTCTATTGTTTATCTCTTCGTTATGTAAGTGGGTTTCGAGTCCCTTAAAACCTGATTTTCCTTAATCAAAAACATAACTTGTATGCATTTCATTCACATAAATTTTACTGTCAACAGCCACATAAGCACTTTTGGAACTTGTTGAAGGCCCTACTGCAACTGATTCTGCAATTCTGCGATCGTTTTATGTCAAAGTAAGGGAACCTTTTGTTTTATTGAGTACAAATGATTGAATTGTTGTTCTAATTTGTTTGTTCAATATTATTTTTATTGTTTAATAGTTTTGATTATTAAAAATAATTATAATACATGTACGCTTCATGTGTTATTGTAGGATACATATCGAATTTTCCATGCACTATAATATTTATCGTCATATATGTTGTACTTTGCACACTAATGATGTTTTGCAAAAATGTAGTATACAAGCACCTCCTAAGTCACCAAGAGAGTTTATTTCAAGTGTACTATGTAAACGAGATGATGGTTGAATTTATTATAAGACGATGTGTTTGAAAGGATCTTGTGCTACATGTGGTGGTTTGCAACATTTACCTAGATGTCTACATTTAGAGAGCACACATGAAATCAGTAAGAAACTAGTTTCTTTTGGAAAATACAAATCAGTCCCATATGGGGTTAAAGATGGAAAGAATTGAAGACAAGTGAGTTAGTAAAAAATGATATATGTGTAGCTGAATTTATGAAAATGTTTCAAGAGAAGCTAGTTTATGAGTACGTAATGCATACACATAGAGCTCAATGGTTAGATCTGCAATTCAAGTTATGTAAGGACACATTTCCTCGTGGTACCATTGTCTTTGTTGTTGATTTTATTGAGAATTATACACTACAACCTCAAAATAAAGTGCAATCTATGTATTACCATTCTATACAAGTTACTATTTTTTGTACATATAGCATTCATGCATGCAAATGATAGCATAGAGGAGGATAGAAAGGTTTTAAGAGAGTATCACTTCTCCATAAGTGATGGTCGCACTCATTCGTCGGAGTTTGTGCAAGGATACTTTAAACTTTTCTATGATAATTTAAGGGAAAGAAACATAAGATACAACCAACACATAATATGGTCAAGTTATTGCACCTCACAATTAAAGAATGCAAGGATGTTCTATTGGTTGACTAGGATGCATGTGACAATCGGTGTACAACATTTTTGGAATTTCACTGAGGCTGGACATGGAAAGGGAGAGCATGATGGCATAGGAGCATATGTAAAAAGAGCCCTTGCTAGAGAAGAATTGAAGTACAAAGGTGGTGCCGAGTTGATAGATGCAGCAACAATTGTGTGATGGTGTAACTCTACAATGGGAAAAGGTAATGCAAGTACCTCTATGGTTTATAGATATTTTTGGTTGATCAATGAATATAACATTGAAAACTATCAAGATTGTTGTACAATTGTAGGATCGAGTGACATGCACTCATTTAGAAATTCAAATGCAAGTTCACTAGTAATTTATACTAGAGAGATTGCATGTTTTGGCTCAAGTCATGTATGATTTTTTTGTGGGAAGAATGTGAATCAAAAGAGTGGGTTGACAAATGGTCTTGTAGACTGTTGGTTCTATTGATACATATCAAGTTCCCAAAGCACTGCAATTGAACCAGATGGAAGCATCGGGTGATTTTTTTGGTTTATTTTTTGCAAGAATTTTTTGGCTCCTTTTGTTACATCTCATGTTGTTTTTGGTATTGATTATCATTTTAAAAAATGCATGTCATGTGTACGTAGTTGTTGCAAAAGATAACAATGAAGAAGGAACATATTACTTTTTGTGTCATTGTATTAAGCCTAAAAGAAAATTGACAACCACAATCATTGATGGAGAGGGTATTGAGTACCCAAAAGGGTATGTTGTCATGATAGGGACATAGCTTAGAAGATACCCTATCAAGAGTTCTGATGTTTAGTTGTTCCAAGACTTTGAAACACACAGACATATTCTTCATTTCTCCAACCTTGTTGTTGCAACAAATATTCAATTGATTAAGTATCGTGGTAGACCTCATAACAAGAATTTATGTAAAGTACGTGAATCTGACCATGAGACAATATTTGACACAACAAGGGTTAAAGCCAATCCAGCAAGCTCACTTGATTGATTTTGGGTCATCTAAAGGTTTTCAGTGTGTTGGAGTTGTGCTATGCTCAAATACACCATTGCTAAATAGGAAATAAGGATGATCACAAATTCCTTAACTATCTAAGAAATTCAAACATAAAATCAATGAAATAGATGCAAAATGGAATTAAATTAAACAATATGAAACTCCCTATTGTGAATCATGGCTTCCATTGTTCTTCTTCTCTCTATGGTATGATGGCTCTCAGATATTGCACTGACAACCTGCAATTGACACAAAGATTCAAAGTTCATGATCTACAAGAAATTGTCCAGGATTGAGAAGGAGGATTGAAAATGAAGATTGAATGCTCAATTTATAGATTTTTGGATGAGATTGATTGAAAGATGGAACAAAATGATCAAGAGGTGGAACTCAGGTGAGCTCACATGCTGATTGATAGTTGAACTGCTGACTTGGAGGTGAAATGGAATAGATTGAATAGATTAATTGAGTCAACTAATTGAGAAAAAGATAACTAAAAGAAGAAAAAGAATGATTGGAAAAAATAAAGGAGATGACCAAGAGAACTAGAAGATGGAAATAGAGACTAGAGAGATAAATAATTTAATCAATTAATTTAGCATGTGCTTGCACTTTAACTTAGATTTTCAATTTAATCTTTGCATGAAATTTATTCAAATAATTGAATTTATTTAATTCAATTTAGCATTTGAATATATTTAGAACTTGACTTGATTTTCAATTTGGTTTTTGAAATCATGCACATGTATTTGAATTTGGAAGAAATTAGAAGAATATGAAATTGGAATTTGGGGATTTGGAAGAATTAATTAGTTAATTAAATTATTTAAAGAAACTACTTAATTATGCTAGAAATGGACTTTAATTAAATAATAAACATTATTTAATTTAAAGGATTAAATCATAATTAATTAAATAATAAACATTATTTAATTTAAAGGATTAAATCATAATTAATTAAATTATTGATATTTAGAAAAGGGTTAATGATTAGATGATTAGAGATAGAAATTGAGAACAAAATTATTTTAAATTATAAAGATTATTTAAATTGTGGAATTAATGAGAATTAATTAAATAATAAATATTTAATTAATATTTAAAAAATGATTAAAATGATTAAATGATGATAGAATAGGAAATAGAGTAATTAGTAAGATGATGAGGAAATATGAAATTAGAAGAATATGATTAATTAACATAATTAAAGAATTAAAGAATTATCTAATCAATTAGACAAATAACTAAGTACATGATCAATGAGACATTTTTAGGTGTCTACATTTTCCCCTCTTTGAGACAAAGTCGGAACGACATTGTTTGAAAGAAAACGAAAAAATTTTGCCCCAGTATGCCTTGGTACCACTATATATTGTAAATATGCCCCCTCGAAAAAGGTGGTCGAAAAATTCAAAAATTGAGACCATGTTTTCGATATCAATGTAATAAGCAATTGAGTGAAGTTTCAGGTGATTTCAAGATCGTTTGAGTGTGCTACAAGTTGTTTGAAGCTGGTGGGGACCACAGGCGTCGAGGTGTCAAAAAAACCCATGTCAAAAATCCCTAATTTTGAGCTATAAATAGAGATTTTAGGTTTTCATTTGCTCATTTGGTATTTGGTAAGTTCTTTGTTTTCTCTGCAAATCTTGTGCTTTCTTTCGAGTATTTGATCATCATGGCTAGTTATAGAGTTCAATTGCACCTATCTAACCAAGTACGTTCATATCAGAGACCTCCTGGGACTGGCGGCATGGTATTTTTCTAATTTTTTCCTTCTTTTTTTTTGCCTATTTTTCGCAATTTTTCAAAAAAAATTCAGTGTTCAATTTTTCCTTTGCATCACACAATTGCTTGTTGGTTTTTACGCATTCATGCTTAAAGTTACGCAAACGCTCATAATGTCACGCATTAGTCATTAACGTTATGCATTAGTGCATAATGTTACGCATGCATTGATTTATTTGTGCAATAGTGTTTATTGTTATGCATGTGCTCCTTTCATCACACATTCACTATAAATGTTATGCATAAGCCCTAATTGTACCGCATTAGTAGTAAATGTCACACATTCGCTGTATGTGAATGTTTTTTGTCATGCGTCTGAGAAATTTTTTGTTTTCGTAATCGGATATCTGATATTTTGAACTTTTTCTCTTTGCAAGAGAACATTGGAGTGCTATATTGTCGACATACAAGACCCAGTGGACTTGATCTTCATGCTGATTTACTTGATGAGGAGATTGAGCATATCTAATAGCTTGGTTTGTACTATGTGTTACACTTGCTAGAGGTGATAGCCAATAAGGCCATGATTACAGCATTGATAGAGCGGTGGCATTCTGAGACATGTTCTTTCCATCTACCGACTGGGGAGGCATTCATTACCTTAGAGGATGTATGGCATATACTGTGTATTTTGATTCATGGTGAGAGAGTTGTGTATGACCATGATGATGGCATTGCTAGATTGTGTGCACTTTTTGAGTGTGACATACGGGACTTGTAGATCAGTGGTCGATATGACATCCCTTGGGCCCAATTAGATTATGATGACATGACTATTGTATTGTGCAGTATTGTTGGTGGTTTGTTGATACCTAACAGATGAGGTCACAAATTTCTAGTGGGATGGGGTAGAGTGCTCCATGATATGATTGTTCATCGATGAGAGTATGCTTGGGGTCCATGTCTTCTTGCCATGTTGTATTATCAGATGCATGGGATTGTATATCTTGGGTATCGTTCTATCAATTGTGGTGTCACACTGCTCCAGACTTGGACATGGGAGCGTATTTCTATTTCAAGGCATGTTACTCATGTTGATTTGCAGCCTGGTGAGCCTTATGCTTTTAGGTACGTAGTAGGTATCAAACACAGGGGTTCAGGTAACACCTTGTACTGGAGACATCAGTTTGACATACTGTAGCATTTTATTTGGAGACCATACTTAGATTACCCCAGTTGGATGGATGACGTAGTACACTTGCCTTTCTGTTGACAGCAGAGATATCTGATCAGTATGGCTTTTGAGACGCAGTGGATTATAGAGATGTATCTCCCAAGTCAGGTATTGAGACAATTTGGAGAGGTATAGGTGACACTAGTTGTTACTGCTTACTTTGCTCATGTATCTTGAGAGGTATCTGATTGGGGGGTGTGCATACATCCGCATGTTGCTTCTGCTAAGTTTGATTCTCTTCATCCATTACTCTGGGGTTGGGGTAGAGGTGCAGTAGATCCAAGGACTATGTCAGAGTATGATTTATGGTTTGCTAGACATGGGCTGATTCCACTTACTAATCTTTTTGTTCCGATTATAGCATAGCAGATTCGCCATCCTAGGCCAAGATTGAGACTAGAGTTGGGAGAGAGAGTCGGAGGAGGAGAGGAAGGTGGAGCCGAGGAAGGAGCTGAGGGAGATGGAGGAGCAGAGGGAGAGGATGAGATAGGAGATGAGGGAGGTGGAGACACTGAGTCTATCAGCAGTGGGGATAGCGATGATTCTTCAGAGTCATCAAGCAGTGAGGATGGAGATGATGATGATGATGATATGTCAAAGTTGGAGGACGTTCCTACTGCAGAGGGTGGGAGAGGATAGGTGGGCGATGAGGACGATCCGCAAATTCTTAGAGCATTTTTAGTTCTTTTCCAAGTGCTTTTTCCAATGTTTTTGGATTATGTGGATATTTTTAAATGATTTTTGTTATATGGCTAAACTTAGCAAAATGGCAACATGTGAACTTTATGTTGCGTATTTTGAATGATTTTTTTAGGACATTATATGGATGTTTTTGGTATTTTTTGAGGACTTTATTTGAATTTTTTTATTTGATTTTTTCAGGATTGTATTTGAATGTTTTTGATTGATTTTTTCTAGATCATATTTGAATGTTTTAGGATTTTGAGTTTTTCACTGTTTTTGGATTTTGAGTTTTTCACTGTTTTTGAGTTTTTCAGGACTTAATATGATTTTTTGGATTTTTTCATGACTTTATATGATATTTTGGATTTTTTCAAGACTTTATATGATTTTTGGGATTTTTTTCAGTTATACCCCCAGTGTGCAGACGTATATGACATGATGATCTACGTAATACATGTGGAGACAATGAATTTTTCACATGACTTATGTTAATGCAATATGCATGATGAAGATGCATTTCCTATTCGAACAAGGTTGATTGTGTTTGTTTTAGCATTTTTAATACACCAATTGAAATGGAGGTGCAAAACATTTCATAGATAAGCGGTTAATTGATCCCTAAGGTCCTTTGGAACATCCAAATTAACACACTTAGTGACTAGGATTTACAAATTGAGACATGGAAAAATTCCCCATTGATTCTTGAAACTTTGATCATCTTTTGCCCATGTGTGTGCAAATGAATTAATTCCTACTCTTGTGTTCACTAAAGATCCTTAGCATCCTATATGACTAGCTACATGGGTTATCGTAACTTCAAAAGCATCCCAAATAGAGCCTCGCTGCCAGCAAGCTTTTAGAGCTCCGACAAGGTTATAAACTATAATTTCTCAAATATTGCTCCATTGCCAATAGGCGTTCATAGCCCTGATGGAGTTACTCGCATGTTCCCATAGTCAAGATTTTTTGTCGCACTTGCATGCGTGATATTTCAATTATATATCATTGTTCTTTTGCCTTGAGATGAATTTGGCATAGCTCTCTTTTTCCTTTTTTCTTTTTCTTGCCTTGACTTGTAAGTAATGAAACCTACTTGGGTGTGACAATTACAGTGGCGCTGAAATAGAATTTTAGATTTTTCACTAGCCATATGATCAACTAGGTGTCTAGAATGAATTAGAGATTTTCTTAATATGTTTAAGATATAGCAATTGATAGATTTTGGGTTAACAAGTCTCAAATAGTGAAATCACTACCCAACCATAAGTAAAGTGTCATCATAGGGTAATGTTGAAAATGAATGACCTTAGGATCCCAAAGACTTCATGTCTGAATATCTAAGAAAGGAGGTGACCCTTGTTTCTCTTAAATGTAAATGAATGATAAACTTGGAGAGTTGCCTTATTTTATTGGTGTTGCTATATGAAAATGTGGAAACTTTCAGAATGTGATGCATTTAAAAAAGAAACTATATGTGATGTAGTGCTTTGAATAATATGATATGCAATGTAGAAAGTAAAACCTAAACTACCCAACCCTTAGGTATAATATCATTTAAGGTGCATGTTGTTCATAGGGTCAGAGAGTGGATCTCTCTCCATGGTAGCCAAATTATATGCTCCATTTTCATTATGTTTATTTTGCTCTATATCTTTTGTGATAGAGGTAATTTCTTCTCCGAAGTATTTTGTTCTATCTAGGTCTACAGCAAACCCTACTTTGTGGTCACCTTGTGGAAATCCCTCTCTGGCTCTGAGGAATTCTGCAATTGCTTCATCATTTTCAAACCAATCCAGTGTTGGTTTTCCTTTTTACCCCCAATCAATCAAGTGTGAATGTACAGGGGGTAAATCATTACTCCCTTCTATAGTAGATTCTGATAACATGAAGACTTGATTGTTTGAATGACTTGATGTATTTTCTTCTTGCGTAGGCTTTATTTGATACCTTAGTATGACACTTGTTTGTGGCCTAGAATCATGGAGTGATAAGAACTCATAGTCGTGAGAGTCTGTCTCACTTTCAATTTATGTTTCATCATCTGAGCTATCATCACTTATCTCTTCTTGTTCCTATCACTGATTCTATTGTAGATTGACTGGTCTTCTTTGGACAGTAGTTACCCTTCTTAAGCCTGGTATAAGCCTTTGCAATCTTTCTTCATTTGATTCATTAGGTTGAGCCTGAGTCATTTCCCGTGGTAGAATTATTGATAATAACCATGAATTAGATTCATTTGTTGGTGGTAAGCTTGCATCTATTGTAACATTAGCTTGTACTATTATGTCGACAATTGTATCATTTTGTGACTCAGTGCTAGGTTCTTGTAGGAGTTGTCTCATGTCTTCTCCATCTGATTCTATGCTAGGCGATGTGGATACTTGATTACTTGTTTGAGATGAAGAGGGAAGCACCTGCGTGGACAAATCCCTTTGTGGTATGTAGTCTGACGGTTTCATTGGTATACTTAGTATATCAAGGGTATGTTGTCTAGCTTCTGTGATATGTGGTACATGCTTATACCCCAATCCTTGATTCCCTGGATTATCATTATGAACAATAGGCTTTAGTCTTCCTTGTTTCTGTAACCCCAGGCCTGTGGTACCATCATATCCATATCTCTGGAGCATTTTGAATACATTTCCATACTGATCTATGGGTATTCTGGGTATTGTCATATGATCCTCTTCTCTATATATCCAATGGTTGACATCTTCATTTAGGGATCCTTCTTGTAAGTCACCCCATCTAATGAAAGAGCATGAGTCTATGTATCTGACAATTTCTTTTCCTTTGTCTTGTTTTTGTACTATATTTTGAGGTTTCCCAAAAGACTTAGGAGATAGAGACAACTATTTCCCACTTGAAGTATTTGCCATAGAATACTCTCCACAACCCATATCTTGTATTTTTAAGGAGGACGTTGTAGGCATATTCTTTTTTGTTTCTATGATCGTTAATGCCTCTAGTTGTGTAGTGAGAGGTGTTGCTTGATTAATAGGTACCTGATTATCCAAACTTTCTTTCAAGTAATTGCAATGTTGGAATGGATTTAGATCACTCTTTATGGTGATTTCAATGCCATTATATGGAAATTTGACACACTGATGAAATGTGGATGGTACTGCTTTCATGGTGTGGATCCATGGGCGGCACAATAACATGTTATATCCCAGTTCTCTGTCCAAGACTCGAAAAGAGAACTTTGTTGTTATAGGTCCCACTTGTACGGGTAATGTTACAATTCCTTTTGAGGTACGTTCTTCATCATCGTATGCCTTGATATTTATCCTCTTGGATGAGTCAATGTGAAGTTTAGAATATCCTAGTGCCTTAACCAGTTTTAAAGTACAAATGTTGACATCGGCTTCTCCGTCTATGAGTACTCTTCTAATTCTTCTCTTATGTATGTAAGCTTCTAGATGTAGCCAGTCAATATGAAGTAGTCTATCACTAGGAATGTCTTGTTCTGTGAATGCAATATGAGTGCCTTGTGTCAAATTTCCTACCATGGACTGGAAGGCATTTTCATCTATATCTATTTCCACTACCGAATCTTGAACTGCTTTGTCCAGGATAGCTCTATGAGTGGGTGAAATATGCAAGAGTTCAAATAATGATATATGTGCCAGAGTTTTCTTAAGTTGCTCAACAACATTGTAGGTCCCTACTATTGGTGGATGATTTTGTGGTATTCCTTGTAAAGTTACCTTTAATTTGCAAGTAACTATTGGACAGTCTCTCTCTTTGGGATTTAAGGTGATCATAGCCACTACATCATATGACTTACATGTATTGTCAGTATCATATGCTGTGTTATCAAGGTTTATGTTAAATCCCTCTTCATGGTCTTTATGTGTATGTTTTACATCCATGATTTATTCTATAAGTTCATCTTCAAACCATCTTGAATGAGATGGTTCATCATGCCCCCAATCTTTGAGACAAAGTTTTCTATCATCATCGTATTTTGGTGCCTCTGATAGCATGAAAATTTGGTTATCATCTATGTGAGTATCTAGATATTGCTCATCTTGATCAAATGTTTCTTGTGAATCATGGTTTACTATATCTCTTGAGCTAATGTCATGAATAGTGTAGTCATATGAGACCTTTGTTTAGTTGGTTGTACTGTCTTGAGTACCTAATGTGGTAGCTTTCCCGTTGTCATGCTTAACAAATAGATCTTTAAAGATTGTATGATTTGTGTTTGTTGAGGTTTTATCGGTATCGATTGTGATGTCGACTTGGTCTATCATATCTTGGACCAAGTTTTTCAATTTGTAGCAACTTGTTGTTTTGTGATCTTTAGTCTGATGATAATCACAAAAATCATTATCATTCCACCATGTCGTTTTGAAAGGACCTAGTTCATATACTCTTATTTCCGATAAAGTAATCATGTTTGTTTGTATCAACTTTTTGAGTGCTGACTCAATAGGTTCTCCTAGAGGTGTGTAATTTCTTATTGGAGCATCACCCTGGGGTATCTTGTGTTCATGTTTTGTGTAGCATTTACATTTGTTGAAGTAGGGTTATTCTCCGTACGTGGATTTTATGATTGACTCATTCCCAAAGATAAAACTGGTTGAGTTCTATTTATTGTTCTGGCATCTACAACACCATCATTGGTCACATTTTTTGTTTTTCAACCAAAAATTGGATTTGTCATTGTTGTTGGTGTTGCCATACTTAATAAGACCTTGTTCCACTAGTCCCTTCTCACATTTTAGAGCATTTTCCATGATTTGTTTGAATGTGGTTAAACATTGCATTTGTATCAGATATTTAATCTTGGGAATCAAGTTTTTTGTGAACATATCCACTTGCTCTATTTCTAGGATAATTGTCTTGCACCTCCTATAGAGAGCCCTCCATCATTGTATGAAGGATGCAAATGTTTCATTCTCATATTGTTTAGCGGCACACAAGTCCATCAAAGTAATCGGGGTTTCAATGTTATGTGATAAATTTGATATAAAATGTTTAGCTAATTCTCCCCATGATGTGATGGTTGGTGGTAAATGTGAAAACCACTCTAAGGTCGGGCCCCCCAGACTTTTAGGAAATAGTCTCATTAAGTAAGTATCTTTAGTTTCAACCTCTATACATCTCATAAAAAACTCTCTGATGTGGTCTCTAGGATCACCCTTCCCTCGATATCTGTCAAATTTAGGCATTTAAAAATGTGGTGGGAAAGGCGGCATGTATCTTGTGTGATCAAAAGGATAAGGACATAAGTCCTGCATTGTGTAGCTCTTTTTATCATTACCGGTCTGCATGGTCATCATTTGTTGTTGCAAATTATGTAATTTTTTTGTCAGAATATCTATTTGGGTCAAAGGTACACCTTGTGTCTGTGTATGTCCCACAAAAGGATTCGTGGTTGCATAACTAGGAGGTTGTTGGAAGGTACCATGATTATAATTTTGTGTGTTGTACGTTCCACTAGGTACTGTGAAATAAGTGATATGCCAACCCATATTTAGCTGAGTTGTACTTGTTGTATTGGTAGACCCGGATTTGCATTTTGGTGACCATATGTTGATCCTATAGAATAGGAAACTAGAGGTTGGGTTGTACTTGTTAACCTATGTTTGAATTGGTGCTGAGAAACTTGATATTATCGATATGCTCTATGTTGGTATACTAACATTTATCACTGAAGATGATGCACTTGTTTGAAAGTTTGCATTTGTATTGACATTTGTTTACATAGGTGCATTTTGAGGAAAACTGGAGGTCGTTGCTTGCATTTGTGTTATGGGCGGCATTTGACTGTTATCTTGACCTAAAGTTTTTCTTAGTGGTAAGATTTTTGTGGCATCAAAATCTTTAGGTAGTTTCACCCCATTTTTTAATAACAACGAGAGATATTTGTCCCTATCACTATGTATAAGTGCATCTAAGATCATAAGGATGTGGATCTTGTTGAGTTGACTCGATTTCTTCTTTTGTTAAATGTTGTTGTAATTCATTTGGAGTAGACATTTCCTGAGAACCAGATTGTTGACTAGTTGATATGTCCATATTCCAAGTTGGGTTTACAGACTAGTCATTGTTTGGGTCCATTATACCTTTTTCCTTTTGTGACCTTGTGATGGGAATTTAAGACTACTATATGAGGGTGGTCTTATGCAAGATGACGACTAATGCTAGACTCTAGACATAGGTATGGGGTATGAAAAACTAAACTAGACTCTCTATTGGAGATTTTGACGTGAGACTTGTTGAGTATTTCAGGATTTCTATAATGCAAGTTTTTCAAGTTGTTCTCTTAGACGTTCTACAACAATTTCTGTATCAATTCTACGAGCAATTTTATACTCGATATTTATCTTGTACTTGACTCCTATATACTGGAGTGTGTTTCTCCTTGAGTCCCAGGCTAAGTTAGCTAGACCATCAATAATTTCTCATTTACTGTCATTTGGCACTAGATTAGGTTTCTCAAAGGGGAGAAAACCATCACCTGGGAGACCCATTAAGATGCATGCTATGACTATGTAGGATGATTATGTCAATGATGACGGACTAAGACAGACGTATATGAAATCTAGATGAAGATGTATATGAGGATGATAATGAGGACGTTAAATAGAGATTATGCAAGGATTAAAGATGATAATAAGGATGTAAATGAGGACTATGCAAGGACTAAGAATGATAATAAGGATGTAAATGAGGACTATGCAAGGACTACGGATGATAATAAGGACGTAAATGAGGACTATGCAAAGACTAAGGATGATAGTAAGGACGTAAATGAGGACTATGCAAGGACTATGGACGATAGTAAGGACGTAAATGAGGACTATGCAAAGACTAAGGACAATAGTAAGGACTTAAATGAGGACTATGCAAGGCCTAAGGATGATAGTAAGGACGTAAATGAGGACTATGCAAGGACATCCTATGGTCACAAGTGTGTAAAACTTTGAGTTTGATGGACTATCTGATGTTTCAAAATGGACTTCATTTTCAGTAATTCTGTGTGTAGGACAAGTTTTGTGGTTTTTCCAAGTCTAAGAACAATTGTTTGGAGGTAGATATAGCTGAATGAAGTGGTTTTTCAAAAAATCTCAGAGAATTCAGAGATACGCAAGATAGGGCATGAAATAGCCCAAAGGACTGACTCAATACTGGTCTGATACAACGATACATAAAAAAGCACAGAATATAATCTTAGGCTGGAAAGTGGACACCATTCAATGAGGCCCTTACAAGATACCGAGACAAAATGAACAGATAGAGAGTCTGGCAGCACTGGCTCCACTCCACGGCACACACTTCTTGGGCATGCCATTCTCTCCTACCCCAAAGATCCGAAGATCTTATAACCAAGATATTCTTGTATCATAGTGTAAGCTACATGAAGGGTATCTATGGGGTACGATCTGCACTCTCAGAATCACTAAATGTAGGGTTTTGGGCTACTAAGTTGGTTCTTATTGTAAGGTTTTGAGGGGTCTTGATCCAACGATGGATTCTCAGAGAAAGCCACTTAAGACTTTAGTTAAGCTTATCAATGCAAGGAAGGCCCCCACATACATCGAATTCACTCAACACTCTAGCCGCCTGACCAGTATATTTATATAGCGGCTCAAAAAACCCGCTTAAGAGTATGCTGGGAGAGATGATATCCCCAACGTATCCCAATTCAAAGTACCTCTGTGGGGTGATGAAATACCCAATCAAAGATACCCCTCACTATGTGGAATCAAATAAAATTGGGTGTCGTTGTCACCTCCTTCCTTTCTCCCAAGACCCCGAAGATGGGTGGAAAATTAGTTAATGCAATAGTAGGTCCACCTCAAACACGATAAAAATTCTTTACCTTAAGAAAACCAAATGTGATTTAATCTAATGCAACCTAATTCACGTTCATTTTAAAGCCCAAATTGAGGTGTTGAATATGCATGTGCATGTCCATTTTAAACACCAAATTGAAATGTGAAGGCATGCATGTCAATTTTAACCATTGCTGATTTTAAGCCCAAATCGAAGTGTTATACATGCATGTCAATTTTAACCAATGTTAATTTTAAGCACCAAAAGATGAAGTGTGAGATTGTGCATGCATGTCCATTTTAACCATTGTTGATTTTAAGTACCAAAAGATGAAGTGTGAGATTATGAGTGAAATTGATCTAATACTAATCCAATCATATCTGTAAATCCACCACAGGCTACAAACAAATGATTAGTAGTAAAACCAAATCAACAGAAAATAGAGAATCAAAAATTGACAGAAGCGAATGCATTATAATACCTGCGTGATTATGTGACCCTGATAGAGCCAATGCGTGAATCTTGACAGAGCGAATGCATGAAACTAATAGGTCGATTGCGTAATCATAACATGACGATTGCATGACAAACAGGTAGATAACACAAAAAAATAAAAAATGAAACTAAACCCGATCAGAAACCTGCAAAACCAATTGTGAGGCCCTAGCTAGATCTATCATCATCCATGCAATGTTAATTAAATCATATTTAACTTGATACAAGAGAACTAAGGTGTTGTATCTATTGAAGGCTGGTTGATCTTCCCAATCTTGTATCTACTTTTTTGCTTGGAGAACCCTTTGATAGCGTTTGGCCTGTCTTCTTTGTTCCTTTGTCCTTCTAGCACCTAAAAACTTGAATTGTACCTTATGTGCCATAAACTGTTAAAACCAAAACATGCAATAAAAATAATCTATTTCCATATTTACTCAATTTCATGCAGAATTAAACAGATCAAAGAATAGAAAAGGAATGAAAATAAAGTTATCAGAACAGAACAATCCAAAATGAATGTGTGATAGTATCAGATCGATTGTGTGATGGGTTCCACACGAATGCGTAACCCTGTCTAATCGATTGTGTAGATCTATCTATGTGATTGTGTGATGATGTAATCGTGAATGCGTGACAAAGAGGTATGTCTTGAAATCTGTGCAAAACCTACAAAAAAGGAAAAAATTCGAACGATCTGCAGAAAAACATAGAAAACAGAGAAGGTTAATTAACTATTGTTCATGTCGGGTTCACCAAAATGTGCTATGCTCAAATACACCATTGCTAATTGGGAAATAAGGATGATCACAAATTCCGTAACTATCTAAGCAATTCAAACATAAAACCAATGAAATAGATGCAAAATGGAATTAAACTAAACAATATGAAACTCCCTATTGTGCATCATGGCTTCCATTGTTCTTCTTCTCTCTGTGGTATGATGGCTCTTAGATATTGCACTGGCAACCTGTAATTGACACAAATATTCAAAGTTTGTGATCTAGAGGAAATTGTCCAAGATTGAGAAGGAGGATTGAAAATGGAGATTGAATGCTCAGTTTATAGATTTTTGGATGAGATTGATTGAAAGGTGGAACAGAATGATCAAGAGGTGGAAACTCAGGTGAGCTCACATGTTGATTGACAGTTGAACTGCTGACTTGGAGGTGAAACAGAATAGATTGAATAGATTAATTGAGTCAACTGATTGAGAAAAAGCTAACTAAAAGAAGAAAACGAATGATTGGAAGAAATAAAGGAGATGACCAAGAGAACTAGAAGATGGAAATAGAGACTAGAGAGATAAATGATTTAATTAATTAATTTAGCATGTGCTCGCACTTTAACTTAGATTTTCAATTTAATCATTGCATGAAGTTTATTCAAATAATTGAATTTATTTAATTCAATTTAGCATTTGAATATATTTAGAACTTGACTTTGATTTTCAATTTGGTTTTTGAAATCATGCACGTGTTTTTGAATTTGGAAGAAATTAGAAGAATGTGAAATTAAATGAAATTAGAATTTGGGGATTTGGAAGAATTAATTAGTTAATTAAATAATTTAAAGAAACTATTTAATTATGCTAGAAATGGACTTTAATTAAATCATAAAGATTATTTAATTTAAAGGATTAATTCATAATTAATTAAATAATAAATATTTAATTAATATTTAGAAAAGGGTTAATGATTAGATGATTAGAGATAGAAATTGAGAACAAAATTATTTTAAATAATAAAGATTATTTAAATTGTGGAATTAATCAAAATTAATTAAATAATAAATATTTAATTAATATTTTGAAAATGATTAAAATGATTAAATGATGATAGAATAGGAAATAGAATAATTAGTAAGATGATGAGGAAATATGAAATTAGAAGAATATAGTTAATTAACTTAATTAAATAATTAAATGATTATTTAATCAATTAGAGGAATAATTAGTACTTGATCAATGAGAAATTTTTAGGTGTCTACAGGAGCATTACAATGAAGCATGATTCTATGGTTCAGGGTAGAATGATTTTGATAATTTTGTATATATTGTTGGTGAATTGTTCTATATTCATTTTTTGTATATGTAAATGCCCATGAGCTGATTTGTGCATATTTAGAGGCCAAATTTTGTATATTTAAATGGTCATGAGTTGATTTGTGCATATTTAGATGCAAATTTTATATATTTAAATGGCCATGAGCTGAATTATGTAGCTCATTTGTACATAATTTTTTTGTATATTTAAATAGCCATGAGCTGATTTGTCCATATTTAGAGGCAATTTTTTATATATTTAATTTTTGTATTGTTTGATTATAATCCATAAATGGAATTTTGTGATGAATTTTTTATTTATGATTCTAATTGAAATTTTGTATGACTATTTATGAGTACTTGTCCTAATTTTGTATGACTATTTATGATAATTTTTTGAAGTTTGGGCACTTGAGAGATAGCATCAGTAGGGTATGGTTGTGGACGTTTCGACGAGTTGGGATGCAGAACGGGAGCATGCCTACCATAAACCTTCTCATCTAGAAAATCTCATGATGGTAGTTCATTCCCATGACAAACGGAATGAAATTTAGCCTATCTTGCAACCTTGTATTGCATGCATATGATAGTTTTCGCACCAACTGAAAAAATGCTACCCTGTGAAAATGGCTCTAAATCTTCAAAATATAAGATAGTTCATTATAGATGGGCCTCACATGACCCTATGGCTTCAAATAGATCATTCATATGTGTCCTGGATTCTAAGAAATAGTTCATCAAAGTTCGACAATTTTTTGGACTTAGTGAACTTGGGAGACAATGTCAATAGGGTATGGCTCTAGACTTTCCGAGGAGTTGGGATGCAAAATAGGAGCATACCTACCATAAACATGGATGTGCTCATGCTCGTAGTTCATTCCCATGACGAATGGAATGAAACTTAGTCTATCTTGCAACCTTGTATTGCATGCATCTGATGATTTTGCACCAACTAAAAAATGCTACCTTGTGAAAATGGCTATGAGCCTTCAAAATTAGAGATAGGTCATTGTAGATGGGCCTTACAGGACCCTATAGCTTCAAACAAATCATTTTTATGTATCTTGGATTCCAAGAAACAGTCCATCAAAGTTCAATAATATTTTGGACTTAGGGCACTTGAGAGACAGCTTTGGTAGGGTATGGCTCTGGACGTTCTGATGAGTTGGGATGCACAACAGGAGCATTCCTACCATAAACCTTCCTACTCAAATGCACTCATGTTGGTATTTCATGCCCATGACGAACATAATGAAAATTATCCTATCAAGCAACCTTGCATTGCATGCATCTGACAGTTTTCACACCAACTGAAAAATGCTACCCTGTGAAAATGGATCTAAGTCTTCAAAATATGAGATAGGTCATTATAGATGGGCCTCACATGACCATATATATTAAAATAGATCATTTTTATCTATCCTGGATTCCAATAAATAGTTCATCAAAGTTCGACAATTTTTTGGACTTAGGGAACTTAAGAGATAGTGTCAGTAGGGTATGGTTGTACGGATGTTTCAAAAAGTTGGGATTCACAATATGAGTATTCTTACCATAAACCTAACCACACGTATGCTCTCATACTAGTAGTTCATGACAACAATGAACAAAATGAAACTTAGCCTATCTTGCAACCTTCCATTGCATGCATTTGGTGGTTTTCGCACAATTTTGACCAAAATTGCAATATCTCCTAAAGTACTAGGTGAAAAAGGATGAAACCAAGTGAAATGAAACTAGATTCACATATCTAACATTTAAAATAGGTTTCAAGTCTTTATTTGATCCATACAATCCATACGACATGAAATACCAGCAATATTGTAGGAAAATACACTAAAATAGTCTCCAAATTGATTCCAACTTCATTCAAAAATTCAATACAAATTTTTTCAACCCTTGGGTCATGTTGAAGAGGCCTATTTATGCCCATAAAACTGGTTTTCATCATCCAACCAACCCCAAACTGATTTTTAACAACCTTTTTAAAAGTTGTCATTACAAGGCAAAACTTTGTCATGACAACTTTGACAACAATTGAGCAACTTTTCCATCTTTTATCCAAATGACCCCAAGCATTCACAAATGACTCCAAATGATTATTAATGGTTCCAAATTACCTTATTTAGATGAAACAATGCAAAACAAGATAAAAACCCCAAATTTGAGCATTCTAAGCATGAGGGTGCTCCTGCACCACTCACATTGAGAGATATAAAGGAAAGGAATCAAAAGCATCCAATGATCATTACCATGGATCAATTGTTATCATAACTGTTAGTAATTTATAGACTATAAAATTCTTGTTCTTTTTGGTATGCATGGGGATGTGCTTAATATGTATCCTTAATATATAAAGCCTAATAATATCATATGTAAAATATATAATGTCTTGAGTAATTAATCAGTCAAATAGTGTAATCAATAATAGAATATATATCACAAAGAACTCTTAAGTTAATTAAATAAGAAGAATATATTTATATATAATACTTTTTGCCACTATCGGTATTTAAGAAGCTAGGAATTTAGTTGGTTCCAAAGAGGAGCAGTCTAAATCCAATCAATAGGATAATTCCCAACATAGGGTAGGGATCAACGTCTCATAAACCTTGATGGCATGGTCCCAATATAGCCTGTAAGAGCTTGGATCTATAAAATTTCAAGGATTCTATTTTATTTGGTCTCTAATCACTTTGGTAATGCTCACATCCTCTTCTTCTTAAAACTGAAGTAGTAACAAAGGTTGACACTTGCATTAACAAAGGTTGACACTGAACTTAATAAGAAATAATCTAACAATGCATGTAAATTGAGTGGATACATTGAGTATGTATTGTGTCTTCATGCATTCATGTACATTCATGTGAATACTTCCTATGTTGAGGAGTTACTTTATGCTTGACTGTATTCATGTCTTATGTATATTCATATGTCTTATCTATTCATGTGATTGCTTCATGTCTGATATGTTTTCGACATATGTGTTTATGTGTGCCTCATGACTGATGTGTCTTCAGCATGCAAATATACACAAAAATAATATATTACAAGATTTGGATGCACATCAATGATAAAATTGTCAAACAAATTCTATGTAATGATCATGACTCATACCACTATGCAGAGCCTATTGTAAAAATTAATAAATTCTATTAGATTCTAATTTGATAAATCCACAATATGCTATAACTGGATCACATTTCAATTGTAAATATTTAAGTTTCAAATTACAAAGACATGCACACAATGAACAAATTGGACCAAGTATCAGCATTTATATATATCAAAATGCACAATAATTGTGTATGTATACAAAATGGCATATATGCCAAGTCAATAATTTTTTTACAAAAATGTGGCATATGCCATGTCCAGATCAATATACAATAAAAATGTCGAATATATACATGTATTGGTCCTTCAATAACCACAACTAACACTATATGATCCTATAGTTGTGGTGGATCATCAAAATTGAGCCTCTTTGATGCAATACATGGCTCAGTAGATGGCTGCACAACCACAATTCAAAAGCCAAATTAATTCATGTAGTCACATAAATCTGTTCATTTAATTAAATGAATATTTGCTATTTATTTGATTAATAAACTCACTAGCCAACAATTAATTAAATTAACATTTAATTAATTCATCTTCAAACATTCTCCTATTAATTAAATAAATTATTCAATTTATTTTAATTAATTCATTAAACCAAATTCACAATCAATTAAATGAATAAATCCTATTTATTTAATTTAATCCCCTTTCCTCTTTTAAATAAATAAATAAAACATTTATTTAAATCTTTAAACTCCCCCCCACTTGCATTCTCCTACAAATGCAAGTTGCATTCACAAGTTGAAATAAATTAATTGTATTTTAAATTAAATCTTATTTTCCCTCACCCACCAAATCCACTTGCAATCCTAAATCCCCTTCTAGACTCTTCTAACCACTTTCTAACCATTCCTAATTAGCCTAATCCATCCCCTAATTATTGTCACTTTCCTAAGCAACTTGGAGTCACTTCTCAAAGCCTTCAAAGTCTTTGAAAAGCATTTAATGCTTTATGTGTTCAACAAGCTAACCTCTAAAGTCTTCCAAACCACTAATGGCTTTTACATGACCATTAATGGCTCTTACATAACCATTTATGGTCAAATCCACTCGCTCTCATGGTTAGAGACTTTACCTCTAACTCAACCCTCATTTGACCCATGGGTCTCTTCAAGCATTTATTGCTTTGACCATGGTTATCCTCACTAACTCTTGCACAAGAGTTTATCCATTGGATAAAGGCATTATTTATTGAATAATGGCTTTATTCTTTCAACTCAACATTAACCCTACCTCCCAAGTTAACCCTCAGGTCATGTCAATCATTTAATGCTTATTCCCTCTCCTCTCAACCTATCTCATGTTGACATTTGTCATCTTGGGATTGGATTGAAAGTTCTCACATGGATCTTAAGCCCTTCAATCCTAACCCTTGTTGAGATTACTCAATATCAACCATCCATTTCTCCATTTTACCTATAAATAGAGCTCATTTCTTCATAATCCAGATCCTGAAAACTTGTATGCATTTAACCTATAGTGAAATTTAGAGAGCATTTAGCATAAGCATTTACGTTTACTCTTTTGGACTAAAATTAACTCTAGATTAGATAATAGTTTCATTTTTAGCTTGTTTACATTTGCATACTTTCACAATCATATCACAATCTTGAATCTCCATAAGACATCCAAAAAATAGTGCAAAAAGCTACTGAGAGCTACACTCATTTGAGAACTTGGAGAGGAGAGGAACAAGGGAGGAGAAACTATGAGCATCTTGGTTAGCATTTGAAGGAGCATAGTTTATCTAATCTATGTGTGTATGTTTTTTATTTCATGCTCAATATCTCTCTTGATATGCCTGTTTAGAATAATCTTTGGTTGCTAACACTAATGTTTGCTTATTATGTTCTTGTGTGTGTTGCCATCAAGCCAGATTTTCTAATCCTTTTTGCAGAGCATCAATTTGTTTTATAAAAAAATAGTTCACAATTATGAAAATAACTATACATTCAACTATAATTTATTTACAAGATTAAAATAACAACAAATGGAGATCTTGTGTGGAGGAGGAGTAGGCGGCAATGGAAGAATTCAAATTTCAAATTCTCTTCAAGGTGGGAACTCTGGTTCCAATGGAGGTAGCGGCCAGATCAATGGAGCTAGCCAGATGGGGAGAAGGACAAGCCTTCGAATATTTTGTAGGTTGACAGTACTCTATTGGAAAAGAATGCGGGTCCTGGAAACGTGGTTGGGGGTTCCAGCCCACATGAAGTTGTGTTGGAGAATGGAAAAAAAATTAGAAAGTGGTCAACCCTCTTTGGAACTAGAACATCTGGGAAATTTTTCTTGCCTCCTGTTAAGAATATATTGGACCTGACTGGTGGTAAGTTTTTCATCTCTATTCCTGACTCGATTTTGGATCATAACATAAGTAGTATGTCGAACTCTCTGGTGGGTAAATTCATGGGACCATGCCCAAACATTAAGGTTGTTAGGGCTTATGTTAAATGAAAATGGGCTTTAAAAGGCAATGTTGAAATTTTGGCTATGCCCAAAGGCCTTCTTGCCTTTTCTTGTGAAGAGTAGTCCTTGGTTGGTCGGAAAGATGGCTCTAGTCCTCTAGAAATCACACCCAAATCTAAATATGAGTGAATCTCTTCTGGTGCAAGTCCCAGTTTGGGTTAAGCTCCTAGGCCTGCCTCTTGAATACTAGGCAGAAAGTATTTGCTCAAGTATAGTAATCTCTTTTGGTGAGACCCTCTCAATAAATTCGATCACAGCCTTAAGAAGGAGGCTTACTCATGCCAGATTCTATGTAGGGGTTTCCCACGACGTAGATATGCCTGAGCAAATAGATATTGTGTCTAAGTTGGGTACTTGGAAACAACAGATCGAATATGAATCCATCCCCTTTGCTTGTTTCCACTATAAAAATTCTGGTCACTGGGCTAAAAATTGCCCTCTAAAGTCCAAAGGGGATAATAAGCAAGCCAAAACTGCAGTAGAGAGTAGAAAGGCTTTGGAGAAAAAGGTCTGGCAAGTTAAAAATACAGAAAACAAGGAAACTGACCCAGCTGAGATCAACTGTTTTGGACCCCTGGGGGAGAACAAGGATGTGGTCTCCTCAGCCTCTGTTTCTAAACATCACTCCCCCTAGGAATCTTTGAGGAAGGAACGTATGGAAGCAAATAACCTCCTGGGAGGGTAGATCCCAAGAGAGCAAATAATAGAATAGAATGAATCTTCTAAAGAAACTGCCCAGATGGTGATTGCTGACACATTGGCTATTAAGGAAGCTTCCAATGAAGAGGATCAAAAGGAAAAGGATATTAAGGAAGTGGAGCAATCTAAGGAAGGGGAGATTACTAGATCACAGGAAGACAAGGTTGACTCTTCCCCTCTCACAAATAGTTTTGATTTTCAAGAGGCCCAAAACTGTGCTATCTTGGGTCAGAATCTTTCTGATTCAAAACATGCCTCTAAAATAGTTAATAGCTCTTCACATAAATCTAGATCACCTATATGGGGTAATTAAGAGGAGATTTATATAATCCTTAGTGATCCTTGTTGGTGTAAATAATTATTCATCATGGATATTATTACACTTACTTAAGTTTACTTAGGATAATGCATTTCATAGTAGTTTGGATATGAGACACTTGGGTGTTTGTGTCACATTGGGATAGTGTGTGTAGGAGAAATTCCACCTCTTATGGTGTTGATCTTTTTATTACACTATCATATCCACTTATTGTGGAGTGATAATTCCACCTTCGGTGGGTGATCCACCTCATGTGGAATATTATATTATTTCTCCTACCTACCCACACCTATTTCCTACCTACCCTTGTTTCTTATTGAGCCACATGTCATGTTTGTGTGCTCATACATATCCCTAGCCTTGCCTATATAAGCAGGCTCATCTACATTGTATGTAACAACAGTTGTTGATCATTTTCTATTGATGAGAATACAGTTTATTCTTGTCCCATATTATGTCTCTATCTTGTACATTTCAAAGACTTCTTGATCTTGGCAAAATCCAACATGGTATCAGAGCTATTGGAGTCTCATTGATTCGTCTTGAAGAGGCATTATTATGACGTCAAGAGGCAGATCTGAGGAGCATCATCATTTGGAGGCGTCCTAGACCAGATCCGACCTTGCCATTGCGTCCGGAAGGCCGTTTCCATGAATTTTGGTTATAAAGTTGGCCTATTTTGGTGAGGAAAAATTTTTTCCCCAATTTTGCTTATCGTACGGATTTTTCGAATATTCCTATATATTTTTCAAAAAAAAAAATTTATTTTTCAGAAAAATTGTTTTCGAAAATTGAAAAATCAAAAAAAAATTGAAAAAAAATTGAAATTGAAATTCGAAAAAATCAAAAAAAAATTGAAAAGAAAGCAAAAAAATCAAAAAAAAATTTTGATTGGGGGGTCCGCAGACCCCCCCCCGCGTGCTCCGTACCCCCCTGCCTGCGCAGGTCTGCAGATTTCGTCCCGCGCCGCCGCCGTACCTGTCGCTACTGTGTTGCAGCTTCGCACGCCGCGCCCAGCTCCCTGCAAGTCCTCCGCTCGGGCACCGGACTCCGGCGCCTCCGCAGCTCCCCCGGCGCCTCCCGGTTCCCTCCTCCCGGCGGCCTCCGCAACGCACCTCCCGCGAGCGGCCCCCGCCCAGCGGCACCTCTTCGGCACCCGGCTCCGCCTCCTCATCCACGACGCCGACCGCGTGCACCTCTCGCCGCTCCACCTCGGCTGCAGCTTCCGACACCTGTCGCCAGCGGCTCATCCGTACGCCGCGCCCTCTGCCAACTCATCCGCCACGTGGTACATTTAGAGAGACATCAGCATCCGTACAGTACGGATCACATGCCAGCTCTGCCGTACTGTGACACGCAGATCAAAACCGTATGCCACGCAGACAGTACGTACTGCCACATCAACGGCCCAGTCAGCTTTGCACAGTCAGCATTCCGTACAGTACGGACGGTATAGTCAGTAGCTGAGTCATCTGTCCGTACGGTACGGACGCCCAGTCAGCCAGGCAGTGAAGTTTTGGTGACGGTCATACGATCGTCAAATTTAACACAGTGTTTTGCTGACATCAGCGCCACATCAGTAGGGTTTGGAAATTTTTTGGGACCCCCTCTCATTTGCATTTTTGATTTTGCAGTTCAACTTCAAATGGCCATAACTTGCTCATTTTTGCTCCTTTTTGGGTGCAATGTTTTTTGAAATGGGCTAGAATTTCGTGCTCTCCGCAGTGGTGAAAGAATTTTTTGATTTTGATGCACGGTTTTTTCAGAAAATGCAGTTTTTGGTGACTGTCCCTGAGTAATCCCAGTTTTTGCAACTTCAGAGGCTTCGTTTGGGGTCATCTGACCTCCTTTTTAGGTGTCGTTTTTTTTGAAAGTGCGTATTTTTTTATCTACTTTCACATGATGCTATCAGATTGATGTCATTGTAAGTAGAAGTTGTGCTTTCAGATCTTGGCCATTTTTGGCTATTTTGGTACTTGCATATTTGTTTGAATCTCAGTTAGATTCATTGAACTATTGATTGAAGTCTCTTGTATCTCATTTGAGAAGTTGTAAAATTTGCATCATAAGTCCACTTTGCCTTGTTTTGCAAGTGGCTCATTGTAATCGCACTAAGTATAAAGTGCCAAAATCATCACTTTTGGGGGGGTACTTTGATTGATTGAATTTGGGGGGTGTCTCTTGTGCTTTTGTGCTCTTGTGTTCTTTCCTTTTTTGCTGCTATGGGTTCTTCTAAGTTTCCTCTCTTAACTCCACATAATTATGCTACTTGGAAAATTGATGCATGGAGTAAACTTATGGAAAAAGGACTCACTCATTACATTGATGGAACTATTGTTGCTCCAGCTGATCCTAAGGCTGATCCAGTTGGTCACTTAGATTGGCTCACTAAAAATATCATGGCAATTGGTACCTTAAGAAAGTATGTATCAAAGGATCTCATTTTTCATATTGAGAAATGTACTCTAATCAAGGATGCTTGGCAAAAGTTTCAAGACTTGTATGGTCAAGTTGATGAGATTAGGGGATATCAAATTGATAGTGATCTCACCATGTTAGATCCCAAGAACTTTGATACTATACAAGATTATGTCACTAAGGCAAATGAGTTGAGGGCACAACTCAAAGATTGTGGCATTGATAAAAAGGATACTCAATTGATATTCAACTTGATAGGGAAGCTTCCACAAGAATATGCAGCATTTGTTTCTAGTTTCCAAACTCATAGGATGACAATGGGTTCAAGCTACAAAATGCCTACATTTGATGCTTTCAATGAAATGTTGATGATGGAACAAACTAAGTTGATAAGCATGGGCATTCTTAAGGCTTCTTCTAAGTCTCAAGCATTAGTGGCAACTCAAGGAAACAAAGGAAATCAAGGAAAGGACAACTCAAACAAGAAGAAATGGCAATCAAAGCCTAAGGATAAAGCACAATCTTCTCCACAACAAGGAGATTCATCTTCTTCCAAGAAAGATAATTCACCAAAGAGAGAGAGACCTACTTGTGCTTATTGTAAAAAGATTGGTCATGAGGAACATCGTTGCCATACTAAGAAGATTGATGAGCTCACACATATCATCAAAAAGCATAACATTGATTTGCCTAAAGTCTACAAGAAGGATGATTCATCAACTTCCACTTCCTCACATTCAAAAGGAAAAGGGCAAGCATTCATGGCTTCTACAAGTGGAAAGACTCACTCTTTTGGAACAAGAAAAGGACAAGCTCTATGTGCTACAACAAATCATACTTCAGAGAGATGGCTTCTAGATTCAGGGGCTTCTCATCATATGGCATCTTCACAATCTATGTTCTCTACATTTGAGCCTTGCACCATGCAACAGATTTTGATGGGCAATCATACATACATGGATGTGATTGGGAAAGGATCTATTGACATTGGGGATAACTCCTTCAATGATGTGTTGTGTGTACCCCACTTGACAAACAATCTCCTTTCTATCTATCAAATCACACATGGCGCAACTAAGAAAGTTGTGGAGTTCACACCTGACTCAGTTTTTAGAGACATGGAGACTAGAGCTATCATTGCAACTGGGGTGGTTGATCATGCATCTCGGTTATACTCCTTTTCAGATTTTGTTGATGATGATGATTTCACATATGATGATTCTACACATGATGATCACACTTATTGTGATGATTCAGATTTTGAGGAGAACTTTGGACACTTGAACATGGGGATTCTCACATGTAACCCAGTTCTTGAGTCTTGTACTTCATCTCCTCATATTGATATTACATCACCTATTGCACCTGATTATGTGGATAGTGCGACAGTTTTGCCTTCATGTGATTCAGTGCAGCAGGATATACATTGTCTTCCAGCTTCAGATTCATGGGATGATTACTTGACAGACATTGCAGGTTTGTTTGTGGAATCCTACATTGCAGATTTGGGAGACATCATTGATGACATTCATCTTCTCTTTGATGAAGATGATCCTTCTTCAATTGTTGCGAGGGCACACTCTGACCCTCTTGTTCATTCTCTACATGATCATTCTTTCGAGGTTGACATGATTGTGGATACTTATGTACAGCAGTTGGAGGAGGTCTCTTTATTCTTTGAGGAGACACATGAGTCTTTGGATATTGTTCTACATCCATCTCCACTAGATGTTGGAGTTCCTTTTTCAGCAGTATGGCACAGTTTACCATCTTTGGAAGGGGCTTCTTTTAGCATCGACATGGGGACACTTGAGCAGTTTTCAGAGATTCCTTTCATCATGAGTTTTCTTCATACATCTTCCCTTCATGATTGGGGAGACTTCATGGATACACCTTTGGTTTTGTTTCTTCCTAAGGGGAGGAATGTTGTTCGACGTTCGTGGAGCAGTTTCTTCATACATCGAGCTTCTATCATTGGTGCATATTCTTCATTGAGGGATGATCACAGTTTGACTTCTCTTCTTCTCTCATATGGGGGGGACTTTTTCCTCACATGGGGTTTTGTTCCTCACATACTTCTTTGAGAGTTCTCTTGTATAGCTTTCATCTCTTTTTTGGGGGAGGGTTTTTTCCCATTGGGTTTTTCTCTCTTTCCCCACTTTGTGAGAGATTTCATTGCATTGGTTTGCATGCATTTGCATTTGTGCATGGGTACCTAACATGGCCTCGTAGCCGGGACCCATCTTGCATTGCTTAGTTGCATTGTAGACTTAAGTGCATTCCCCTAAGTTGCACTTAAGGGGGGGTGTTGGTGTAAATAATTATTCATCATGGATATTATTACACTTACTTAAGTTTACTTAGGATAATGCATTTCATAGTAGTTTGGATATGAGACACTTGGGTGTTTGTGTCACATTGGGATAGTGTGTGTAGGAGAAATTCCACCTCTTATGGTGTTGATCTTTTTATTACACTATCATATCCACTTATTGTGGAGTGATAATTCCACCTTCGGTGGGTGATCCACCTCATGTGGAATATTATATTATTTCTCCTACCTACCCACACCTATTTCCTACCTACCCTTGTTTCTTATTGAGCCACATGTCATGTTTGTGTGCTCATACATATCCCTAGCCTTGCCTATATAAGCAGGCTCATCTACATTGTATGTAACAACAGTTGTTGATCATTTTCTATTGATGAGAATACAGTTTATTCTTGTCCCATATTATGTCTCTATCTTGTACATTTCAATGACTTCTTGATCTTGGCAAAATCCAACAATCCTGAAGCATTTTTTAAGAAAGAAGTAGAGTGGAAAATTCTAAAATACGGGAACAAGAAAGGATCCACTCCCTCTGTTGTCCAAATAAAGAAGTCTAGTAGAATTGCTCAAGTTGATATAGAGTATGTCTCCTCATCCCTAGGATGACCTTCAAACCACAAATTTAGAGATAAGGAGGCTAGCAGGAAGATAGCAGATGGGACTCAGAGGACTCTGAAGGAGTTAGGAATTGGTAAGTGACTATGAAGATTGTTTCTTGGAAAATAAGGGGACTTAATAATCCCCACAAGCATGATATTATTAGGAATATGATTAGGGATAGTAAACCTGATATTTTTCTTATTCAAGAAACTAAGATGAGTAGAGAAAAGGTTGAAGCTTTAATTTTTTTTAAATCTGGTAGCATCTGTGGTGGTAGCTCTGAAGGTACCTCCGGAGGCATTGCAACAATCTGGAATCTCAATAGTGTTAGAGGTCAAGTTCTTATTCAAGAGAGCAATTTTTCTTTCATTAAGTTTAAGAATTTAAAGGATGACACCTCTTGGGTCCTCACAAACATCTATGCTCCCAATACCTTCAAATACAGAAGCAAGTTTAGGAAAAAACTTATGGAAATAAGGGACAGCTTCAAGAACCTCAGTTGGCTGGTCATGGGAGACTTCAATACCCCGTTGAAAGAGGAGGAAAAATTTGGTGGATGCCCTTCTCAGTTGGAGAGTAGACTGGCCCTCATGGATTTTATAAACACTCAGGCCCTTAATGATGTGGAGATGTAGGGTTTCAACTACACTTGGACTAATAGGAGTGCTGGAAATGACCTTATTGAAGTTCGCCTTGACAGGGCTCTTATATCTGATGATCGGTTCAGACGTTATTTATGTTCTCTGTCTACTCACATTCTTGTTGGGTTTGACCACTACCCTATAACTCTTATTTCTAACCCTATCAATAGGACAAGGCATTTTCCCTTTAGGTTTGAAAAATGTGGACTTTACATCCGGATCTTACTCATAAAACTTAGGAATGGTGGAACATTCAAGTTGAGGGTACTGCCATGTATAGAGTTGTGAAGAAACTTAAAATCATAAAAGATAGCATAAGGACCTGGAATAAATCCAGCTTTAGGAATATTTATGAGGCCAAAGGAAAAATTCAGGAAGACCTCAACGAAATTCAGGTCCAAATCCAAAAGGATGGATTCTCTATTGTGACAATTGCAGAAGAAAATGAGATCCTCAAAAGATACCACGATATCATTGCTAAAGAAGAAGCTTTTTGGAAATAGAGATCTAGATGTATTTGGCTGAAGGAAGGGGATAAGAACACCAGATTCTTCCATATGTCGACTATCAAACACAAAGCTGCTAATAGGATCAAAAAACTGATGGTGGACAATGTGGAGCTGGTCAAGGAGGAGGAGATTAGAAATGAGGCAAAAAGTTTCTTCTCTCATCTTCTTTGTAGGGATCAGAGCTTGGATGATGATGTTCAAAATACCTTCCTCCAAAACACTCCTTGCCTTATTGATGAACATAAGAATTCTTTTTTGAATTCCATCCCTACGGACTTGGAGATCAAAAATGTTGTTTTTTCTTTTGAGAGCAATAAAGCTCTTGGACCTAATGGCTTCCCTACGTTCTTCTTCCAAGAGTTCTGGGATATTTTTGGGAAAGATGTCTCCAATGGGGTTAAAGAAATTTTTGGGGCAAGAAAATTACTGAAAGAAATTAATGACATCTTCATTGCTTTGATCCCTAAAATACTAGGAGTTGACTCCATGGATAAGTTCAACCCTATCAGTTTATGCAACTCTTTCTATAAATTAATTTCCAAGGTCCTCACCTCTAGACTCTTGAATGTCCTTCCCTCTTTGATCAGTCTTCAACATAATGGTTTTGTTCTAGGAAGGAAAATTCTTGATTCCATCATTACTATCCATGAGAATATCCATTCCCTTGTTATGGCCAAGAAGCAGGGTTTTATTCTTAAGCTTGATCTCTCTAAGGCTTATGATCGGGTGGATTGGTCTTTCCTCATGAAGGTTCTCTTGGCTTTTGGATTCTCTAACAAATGTGTGGACCTCTTCAAGTAGCTTATCTCCTCCGCCTCCTTTGTTGTTCTTATTAACGGCTCCCCCTCCCCTTTCTTTAAAGCCTCCAAAGGTTTGAGGCAAGGGGATCTCATCTCCCCTATTCTCTTCATCATTATGGCTGAATGCTTTGGCAGGTACATGGAAAGCATGGTAACTAGAGGTATCTTTAAAGGTCTTCAACCCTCTTCTGCTGATCACACCTGCTCCCTCCAGCAATTTGTGGATGACACCATAATTATGGGGGATTCAAGTATTTCAGAAGCCAGAACCCTGAAGGACACCCTGTGCAAGTTTGTGTCTACTTCTGGCCAGCTTATCAATTGGGTTAAAAGTGAAGTGTTTTTCATCAACACTCCTGAGAGAAAACAACATAGAATTAGTAGAATTCTAGAATGTCAGATTGCTAATCTCCCTGCTACCTACCTTGGCCTCCCCCTGGGCATCTCTTCCCCTAATTCCTTTTGGAGTTCTTTGGTGGATAAATTTCAAAGAAAGCTTGTTCATTGGAAAGGTGATCTCTTAAGTCAGGCTAGAAAGTTACAACTTCTTAAAGCATCCCTTCAAAGCATTCTTATTTATGCTCTTAGTCTCTTCAAAATCCTAGTTAAGTTTGTTGATGCTATTGAAAAAATCCAAAAAACAATTCTTTGGTCTGAGGTTGAGGAAAAGAAGAGAATGGCTTTAGTGGCTTGGTACAAGGTTTGTAGATCTAAAAGAAAGGGTGGTCTAGGTCTGAGGAGAATTAGGAGTCTCAATGAAGCTCTTTTGTCTAAATAGATATGGAGATTGTTCCACTCTGATAGTGAGTGGTGTGAAATTTGGAGAAGTAAGTATCCTCTCTTGTCTTCATCTCTTTTCTCTTTCATCAATTCTGATTTCAGTATCAATGGATCTCACATTTGGAACCATGCTTCTAAGTGTAAAGACAGCATCACCAAAGGTGTTAAATGGAGAGTTGGTAATGGTAGGAAAGTCAGATTTTGGGAAGATCCCTGGTTGCTTGATAAGCCTTTTCTAGAAATCCCTAATTGGGCCCCTTTTGCTGCCCCTTGTAAAAGAGTTTTTGGTTCCTTGGTTGAGGGGTACTGGATAGGTGACAAATGGTAAAATATTGAAGGTATACACCCTGGCCTCATCAATCTCAAGAAACACTTATTTTTTGCTTGGCTGAATAATGAAGAAGATATTCTTATTTGGAAATTTGAGCCAAAAGGCAACCTTACTGTTTCTTCCATGTATGGAGTGCTGACTCCAGCCCCCTCAGAGAACCCCTTCTAATCTAAAGCTTGGATTAAGGGTCTTATTCCGAAGATCAATATCTTCTACTGGACTATTCTCCAAAACAAAATTTTGACACTAGACAACCTAAAGATTAGAGGTTAATTTTAATCTCCCCAATAGGTGTGTCTTGTGTCATGAGGAGGAAGAGTCTGTGGACCACTTGTCTATGCACTATTCTTTCACTGTCTCTATTTGGGAAAGATTTCTTAAGAATTTTTGTATGGAATGGGTGTTTCCTAACTCTATTCAAGATTTATTTCATTCTTGGAGTTACCATTGGTCTAATCCCTCTTTGAGAAATTTGTGGCAGCTCTCTCTTCCTCACATCCTGTGGGGGATTTGGAAAGAAAGGAACAATCACATCTTCAGGGATACTTCTCTCCCCCAGGCTGTTGATTTTTTAGAAAATTCAAAGGGCAATAGTGGAGAACCTCGAGATCATTGGAGAACCTTGCAATCCTGTCAATTGCTTGGAAGCTCACATCCTCAACTCCTAGAACTTGAAGAGTTTTGTGAGGATTGATTCTAAACAAAGTAAGAGACTTGAAGCTAAATGGTACTCTCCCCCTCATGGATAGTTCAAAATCAACTTTGACGGTGCTGCTAAAGGCAATCCTGGACCAGCGAGATGTGGTGCAATTCTCAGAGATGAAAATGGTATTTGTAAGGAAATTGGTGTTGTTCATATAGGTTGCCAAACTAACCACATGGCGGAAGCTATGGCTTCTCTCCAAGGCATCCTTTTGGCTAAAAGGTGGAACTGTCCTTACCTCTAGATCGAGAGGGACTCTAATAATATCATTAACTACCTTAAAGGAATTACTAAGCCCTCATGAAATATCAACAATATCATTAAGGCTACTAGGGATTTTATTAAAACTTTTGATAAATATTTTATCTCTCACATTTATCGTGAAGCAAATGGCCTCGCTGACTGGGCAACTAACATGGCGATCACTCATGACAACATGATTACCTTGAAGGGTGAAGAGGATCTCCTTAATGATGTCAGATCGATCATTTCCATGGATCGATATAACTGCACCTCAAAGATTTTAAATGGATTATATAATGATTAATAACATGACTTGGAGAGCTAATATTAATTATTATTGTGTCAGTACCAGTAATGATAGGATGAATGCCACCTTCTCCCATGCTTTCTGGGTTTTTGGGGTCACTTCTAGAGATTTCTTTCTAGTAGCTATCTACAAATCTCGATTTTCTGGTTTGAGCTTTGAAATCAAGGGAGGTAACAAGCGTCGCTACAAGCCTAGTAATTGTAAGGAATGGAAACAAAAGGAGGAAATATGGAGTATCTTGCAGAAGGGTGGGCTAACGAACTATATGGAAAGACTCCATGGGAGGGATGCTAAAATTCAAGTTTTTTAGCAAAAATTGGAGGAAGGGCACCTTGAAGATGGGAGATAAAACTATCTCCATTGATGAAGACCTCATTGCTCAGGTGACGAGTCTCTGGAGGGAGGGAAGTAATTTATATAGGGACAAAAAGCTTAGCAAGGAGGCCATCGAGCAATACCCTAAAACTACTAAGGAGAAGAAGCATCCGATTAAGCTTTGCAAGACCTACTACCCTTCCAGGGCTTTTGCTAAGCCTTGGAGGGAGGTTTTGTTTGTAATAATGCACTACATCACTCTGGATGGCAAATTTGCCAAAGTTTATGGCTACCATTTCATGCTGCTCAACCATTTCAGGTATGAAGACTAAGTTAACATACCCTATTTCCTTATTTTCTCAATGAATGCCACTATCAAAGCCCATAGAGAGAACCCTAAGGGAGACACTGTTATGCACCAAGGTCTTACGGTTCTAATCTATAATCATATTAAAGCTAATCAAATCGCCCGCCCCCAGCTTTCTATCTCTGATTCTAAGGAGGAAGGGTCAGACTCTAATTTTTCCATGGGTGAGGATTCTGACGTTGATTCAAAAATTGAGACTGAGGAGAGTGTGGAGGACTCTGAGGTTGAATTTGGTAAGACAAGAAAACAAGTGAGCATTAAGTCATCCTCTTCTAAGGGCAAGAAAAAAAGCAAAGAGAAGGTCTTCTAGATTCACTCTTCCTCGGAGGAGGAGGTCTCTGAGGACTTTGAAAAGGATGACTCTCCCTCCCCTCGGAAGAAGAAATCTAAATCTTCCTTTCAGAAAAGGAAAAAATAGAAAATACAAGGCAATTCTGAGCTAGAGTTGGAGGACAAAGAGCAGAGAAAGGATTCTGATGTGGACCAAAAAGTTGAGGAGGAGATTATGGGGGATGGTTTCAACCAGAGTCTTGGTGGTGATGTTGAAAAGATTACCAGTGGAGAAGTTCCCAAAACTGATCATGCCAAGGCTAGTGAAAAAATCCCCCCTTCAAACCCTTATGTTGAGGGTTTGAAGGGGTTTGTGGATACCCTCGACTAGCTCATAAACAGTCACAAGAAAGATGTGGAGGAAAACCAGAAACGGAGTCATAGGGTTCAAATTCTGGAGACAATCAGCATCGATAAAGGTAAATCCATGGCTGAGTATGTTGATGATTTGGGAAAGACTATTACCAGAACTGAAGAGATTAGGAATGCCTTCAACCCAAGGTTCGAGCAAGTGGAGAAGGCCCTGGAGGAAATAAAATAACAATGACATTGCTAGGGACCAGAGAATGGTGGATGTTGAAAATAGACTCAACAAAATCGATACATGTCTCAGAAGCATTGTTGAACAAAGTTATAACATTCTGAAGGCCTTGGCTGACAAAATCAAAATCTTGATCAATAAGCTAGAGAGTGAGAAGGGATCCCTGGAGCAGGAACCTGACATGGAAGGCATGCGAGACATGCAAGGACCAAGAACGAGGACCAGAGGCAAGAAAAGGGAGAAAAAGCCAAACAAGGAAATTGAAGAGCTCAAAGTTGCTTTAGCAAATTATGACTTGTTGGTCATCAAGGCTGCTGATCTTCTTAAGTCTCTGTAGGTGTTGTTAGCTGACTAGGTCTTTTTCTAGTTCTTAATGCTTTATTGTTCCTAGTCTTTTGTTGTCCGTTCAGATTACTGGCCTTCTTGCTAGTCTTTTGTTTGTTGTCATTATGTTGGTCTAGTTGTTCTTTGCTGATTTATCTTTTGTTCTTTTTGTCAAAGGTTTCGGGTCCTTAAAACCTATATTTCTAATTAATCAAAACTATAATTTTTTTACAATTTAATTGTAGATTACGTTATGTGTTTTTGATTAGGACAAACATGTTTTGAGGGGACTAGAAACCTCGTACAACAAGTTTTGAAAGGACCTTAAACCCTTGGATTTTTCACGAATCCGTAACCAACAAAGGGACACTCTAGAAAGATACATCAAAGATAAACAGCAGCTCATCCACAAACACACATGATAGATCAAATGTTAAAGAACTTGTGGCAAAAATGGCTACACAAAACAGAGCAGTCATAGCCAAACCAATGCCAACCAGTCAACAAAAATAATCCAATACATAGATTACCTCATGTGTTGATCTGGGATCAATTGTCTTTTCTCTCCTTGCCTTGTTAGTCTTAGGAGTCCTTTTAAATTAGTACTTGAGAGTATTCATATTATGGCCAAACCATGAAGGGGCCTATTGCAGGTTAAATACAATTAATACAAGGTAATAACATATATACATAAAAAACACTAACACTAAAAATCTATAATATATAGAAGAAAAGTGTATTGGAGCCTAAGATGCTTCTCCTATTGACCTAGGAGGGCTCACCATTAATGAAGTGGCTAGGGATATTTCCTATATGAAAATTGATAAGATAATAATTTATCTAAAGTTCACATGTACATGTGCATATAATCATCAAATCAAGTAAATAAAGTAGAGATACATAGCTCTTCCCTCTCTTGATCCTCTAGCATATCTAGTGCATTCGTCAATTCTACAAAGCCCAATTGTCGTTGTATATAAAAGAGACAAAAAAGAATAATCAATCTACAAGTTGGACAATTAAGACTATATCAATATTTTCAAAAAATTGTATCAATTAAAAATGCGTTTAATTACCTTTTGACGTTTAGGTGTCCTCGAGGATTTCTTTCGCCTAGGAGGTGTCCTAGACACATGTGGGGTACCCTAAAAGAAACAAAATTAAAATAAGAGATATTAGTAGATAATGTTAAATATAATTTAACAAATCTAAATTTAAATGACTTTCATATTCAAAAAAATACATAAATAAGAGGTGTCCCAAATATCATACCACATAGCTTTCTAGGCCAAAATCAATGGCTAAAAGCGTGGCATTATCAATTTGGGACATTTGATCCCCTAACAACACCTATAAAACACAAAATAAATATACATTAAAGAGAGTAAGTATATCTTATAAAAACATATTTTGAATTCAAGGTACTATTCTTTATAACATGTTACAAAAATTTTACCTCGGGCATCAAAGTTGCAATTGCAACAATAGTGAAAGGAATATGAGATGGTGTATTAACACTAGCTATTGCATCCTGAAATGCATATTATTCATATCAATTTAAATTGATCTATAAATGAAAATTTATTTACATTTACAAGTTTTAAGTGATTAATAAATAAAATGTTATCAATTCAAATCAACACACCTGCACGTTTATGCCATATCCATCAAATCATTAGTCAATGCCATATCTAAGTTGTAGTGCTAGCCTAGCATCTACCCCCACAATATGTACATAGATGGGACGTGGAAATATCTACACTGGCATCGGTATCTATCCCAGAGCATATACCTAAACAACTAGGAAACACATGTTGAATGGGATCACTAGGGCCAGATGGTTTAGTTGTTGCATCATCATCTGGGCCAAGAGCATGTGATAACTATGTGCCATGATGAATGATGACATCAATCAATGTGATGGCCACCTAAAGAGGTTGTACTTCCATAGACTATTTCAAATCTACTGGGATCGTGACATGGACCACAGGTTTTGCTATTAGAGGGATGTGATTTTGGGGGTTTAGTACCCTCTGGGCTCTAGGTCTATCTTAGGTGGAGTCTCCACCTCTATCCTATAAGTCTCTCATATCAAAATAGTTTGGCCTCTGATAGAGAATAAACTCGCAATATAGTTTCCTCAAAAAATATAATGAAACCTCAAAATTATTACAAGGTGGTTGGTCAAAGACCATCCACCACCTATTCCAAAAAGCATTTTTAATCCCAAAATGGTTACACTAGTGTATAGGAAACCTCTTTGAATTAAGAGGTAAGGTCTCATTGGTTGTGGGGTCATAAAAAAGAGCACATATTTGTGCTTTACTTATTTTTTTTCACTTTATCATAGGACAACCCACTAGCATAAAATGCATGACATCAATCCCTATAGCTTCCCCATTTTGTAACTTGTTTGGAAACTTCATTGGCACTATTAGCCATTGATTCTAGCATTGTGGAAAGGGATGCATGATGTTTGTGCTTGAATTTCTTCAAGTTATTCATCAATCTGGTTATTTTGGAAGTGTTTTGTGTTATTTGATTTAAATCAAATCCTCTTGTGTCATTTGGGAATGGTCTATTGGAGGAGATGGAGGGTTTGTATCTTGAGGGTCTTGTTGTGGGTTCTCTTGTGGGTTTTTCCTTGAGTTATTAAGAGTTATATTTTGTTGGAGGTAGTTTTTTGAGAATCTGACAAATTTATAACAAAAAATCAAAAAAAAAATCAAAAACAATGAAATCACATTCAAATTTCAAATAAAATTAATCAAATACATAAAATTGATCAAAAAAAACAAGTTTAATACCTCTTTGTCGCCTTTCCATTGTGAATGGTTTTTGTTGCTAAAATCATGTTCATGTATTACAGGCTAGAAATCCCTCCAAGCTCTTCTTGTGCAATTGTGGATGAAAATGACCCAGTTGGCTATAGTAAAACAAAATTATTGTCAGAAAAACACAAATGGGTTTTTTAAAACTAAAACCAATTCACATTTTTTAAATCTAAAACCTGAACGTGTTTTAGGCTTGGTAATACAAGCATTAACATGGACAAGTTATTTAAATTGTTAAAAAAACCATTCATGTTATTAGTTTTTAGAAGTTTTTTTTGGAGGGTGTCCACTTTTTTGCACAACAACTTTGTGCTCTTACCCAGTATCCCATATGAAGTAGTTTGTGAACTAGAGATTTACCACCAAAATGAGAAACCCTAGAGCTCAAATGAGCATCATGGATGGCAAGGAGTATCTCAGCTTCAATTAAGAATCGAGGAGAAGACCATTATAAGATCGACAATAAAGAACATTAGATAAGATGATATAACAAGTAGAAAATTTTCAGATCCAAACACCAGTATTATTGTTAGCATCATCAAGAAAGATCTCATATTTAAGATAGCTATATATGTGACCAAATCAATCATCCAAATCTATGTGATCACACATAAGACTATCGAGTTTGGTTTGATCAGAAATCGTAGGATATCGGAGAACATGTACCACAAAGTGATACTCATCTGCGCTATGGTCGAGGTGTACTAGGAAGGTTGTGCTTGCCATTGCATCTGCATGACAGTTCTATCCCATGGATATGCTATCAATGGTATAAAAGGAAAAATGTTTAAGAAGAGTCAAAACTAGGTCTATGTAATGAGATAGATTAGATTTTTTTTCCTGATATGCTCCCATGATTTGATTTACAATAAGCTCAAAATCAATGTGAATACAAATATGTGCAACTTTTGAAGCAATCACAGTATTTAGGCCAACAATAAGGGTCTCATACTCAACAATGTTATTCATACAATGAAATTCAAGATGAAAGGAGAGAGGAACTGGTTTTCCTTTAGGTGAGATTAGAAATACACCTGCTCCAGAACCAGTTGGACTTATCGACCCATCAAAATGCATTTCTCAAACAAGCTCATGGTCGATTATGAATAAACCCTCATCAATGAACAAGTCAAGTGTGGGGAATGATTTGGGTGAGGGATTTTTTGCCAACTGATCAATGATAGCTTGACCTTTGATGGACTTCTGAGTCAATAAAAGTTAAGATCAAATTTAGAAAGCAACATTACTCACTTTGCTAATCTTCCAAAAAGATCATCTCTAGAGAAAAGATGCTTAAGAGGATCATTCATAACAATCACTGGAGTTTTCGAATGAAAGAGATAATGCCTTAGCTTCTATGTTGTAAAGATGGCAGAAAGGCTTTGCTTCTCCATAGTGGAGTATCAAGTTTTATAATCAACAAGAATGTGACTAATGTAATAGACCACCCTTTCCTTTCCATTGTCATCATACTAAGTTTTTAAAGTCGCTAAAGCATTGGATGATGTTGAGATATACAGTAGGAAAGGTCTATCTTGCATAGCTAGTATCAAGATAGGGGGATTAGCCAAGTAGCTCTTGATAGAATTAAAATCCTTTTGACACTCATCATCCCATTTGTAATGTGTATTTTCTTCAACAAACATATAAACAAAAAGGTGTGATTAACGAATTAAGATACAAATCTACGAATTTCTTGAATCTTCCCTTATAAGCTACAAAGTTGTGATATGTTTCTAGGTGGAGGCATGTTAACAATACATCGATTTTAATTGTACATCAATTTAAATTGTATCAACCACAATTCCATGGTAAGAGACAATAATCCTAAAAGCTTGCAGTTATCAATGTCAAAGACACGCTTAAGAGGATTAAATATCATCTTACACAGTCAAAGTCTTTCAAAGATAAGATAAAGACTCACAATGTGATCTTTGATGAGGCACTACAGATTTTGCCAAGATGATGAATCAACATAATCTTCCCAGATTTTATAAATAGTCATGAAAGATCAAATCCACCGTGCACTGATAGGTTGCTCCTACATTATTCAACACAAATGGCATGACCACATAGAAAAAGGCACCCCAAGGGGTACTAAAGATAGTCCTATATTCATCCTTCAAATTAATAAGAATTTGATTATAACCTAATAAGTCATCTATAAAGGAGAGTAAGTCATGGCCTGCAGTCGAATCAATAAACATATTGATATTTAGAAGTGTAAAATCATCTTTAAGATAGCCTTAAAATAGAATCCCAAAAATCAAAGTAGACACGAATTTTGCCATCATATTTACTAACAAAGATAATATTTGAAATCCAAGGCAATAGTCAATAAGACAGATAAAGAGAGCCTTTACAAACTTTTATATCTTAGTCTTGACTAATAAGGTAACCTTGGGATTCATCTTAAAAATATTTTCTTTAACAGACTTAGCATCACAACTTAGGATGATATTATGAACCACTATAGATTCATCAATACCAGGCATATTCTCATATGACCAAGCAAACATATCAAAATCTTGATGTAAGAGATCATAATGTGATTTATCTTCTAATTAGGAGAGTCACTTTCCGATCTCAATAATTGTCTTAGAAGACTTAGGATCCATAATAACATTGGTAGTGTCTCCTTTAATAAGTGTACTATGGTCCTTAGGATGAGGTATAGATGTATTCTCTCCATCAAAATACAAAAAATCCTGTTCATTTATACTCATAATGGATTCACCAAAATACACTTAACTATTCAAACAATATGGGAACCATCACTTATGGTGATAAGAATGCAAATCAGAACAAACACCCAAGAATTCCCCAAGAGATTCCTCTAAGGAGAAAAACTCTAAAGGAATCTCACTAGATGTTGCAAAGGTATTAATATATTTAGGATGAACAAGCTTAAGAGGAAGAGGCTTAATAGAAATCATATTGACATTCAACAATAGTTTTGCCTTGTCGGATGTAGGGTGATATCTAACTCCAGTGTTATGATGAAAAATTTTAGGCTCCAAAGGGACTTAGATACTATGTTCATTAGGTCCACAACCTCCACCATAATAGCCATATTTAGAAACTAGATTGAACCGTGGCCCATGTATGCAATGCAACTCGCTATAGGTTAGGGGATTGGTATAGAAAAGGTGATCAACATGATAAGTATCACCTGAATTTATATATGCATAATCATCCTTTGTAGTTGAAGCGAATGAGATCTTAGGAATTTTCAAGTGGATCTGGTCAACCTTGAATTCATTGATGTGAGACTCAATGAAACTAAAAGATCCCCAAACATCACCCAAACACACAATCACTTTCGATGGAGAAGATGACTTAGCCGAAGATGAGATAGAAGTTCATTGAATAGACGTATACTTAGGAATTTCCACCTCTTGAAGGTCCTCTTTAGGATAATCATGCTTCTTAGATGGTTCATCTTTAGATACTATAGATACCTAAAATTTTCCTTTAATTTAATAAATATTTATTATTTATTTATTTATTTTATCCTAATGTCTTCTATTAATTAAATAAATATTTTTTATTTATTTAATTAATTCATTAACCTTTTCCACTATTAATTAAATAAATATTTTAATTTATTTTATTAATTCTCTAAAGCTCTTCTTTCTAATTTAAATAAATATTCATTGTTTATTTAATCCTTCCGCCTCTCTCCTAAATTAAATAAATATTCTATTTATTTAATTTACCTAGCCCTTCCTCTATTAATTGAATGAATACTTTTATTTATTTAATTAATTCACTTTACCTTTTTCCTCTTTTAATCCTAGCCCTCCAACTTGTTCACATGGATCACAATCTAAATTCGTAGCCATGAGGTTAGTGTCAACCATCACTTCATTCAGTTTGTTTTTTCTCCTAAGTCAAATCACCTCTTAATATCCTCCCTTCGTCTCTACCTAACCTCAAATCCTATTGATTCTCTTTCATCTATGTGATCATGACCATTCATAATCCCACCTCTTAATCTAAACCCTCTATTCTTAGGATGATCTCTATAAAAGAGGCTTCCTCTTCTCATTATCCAACTCATATAGTTTGAGCATACCTACACTCTGCCAAAATCATTCCAACAATACATCATCACACTTTTAGCTAAGCATCACCACAACCACATTCATACTTCCTTGAGCTCCTATGAAAATGCATACAAATTTAGAGCTCCCATTATCAAATACAAAATCATGGAGGAGGATAGGAGAAAAATGGAGACAAGCCTCCTATGCATGTGAAGGTATATTTTACTTATTTCATTATCATTTGAATGCATTCATAGATCTCCATTGAGTTTTTTTTAATGCATTTGTAGACCTAGGGTTTGGTTGGATCTTAGTTAGGGTTTACAATGGGATTCAAATTCAACATAAACAGATACAACCTCCTTTTTAAGGATTTCCTCTTTGGGGTATAGCATAGAAGCAAAAGTTGTTACATTAGAAGACAAATATTGAATATAGTTCTAAAAAGATATAGTAATCATGGTCTGACTAACTATTGTCATTTGACATTAGTGCATAGCATCAGGGTCAACCTTGATTGTAACCACCCAATTATTAGAAAAAATATAATGGAACCATGGAGGGTAGATGAAACTACTCCTAAGGCACGCAACCATGGTCTACCCATAAGAATATTTTAAGGTAGAGGCCCTGGATTTACATATACCATAGTTGGAATGGTAACTAGTTCAATCTTCAAAGATAAAATAATATGCCCAAAGCAGTTCTACTAGTATTATCAAAGCCACGAATAAACAGAGAAGATGCAACAAGAGCATTCAAGTCCACCTTGATTTTCAATAATAATTCTAGACTACAAACATTAAGCACTAAATTAGTGTCAACGAGAGTTCGCCTAATACCGACACTATTGACATAGATAATTATCATCAATGGGTCTGCTAGGTTCCTCACTATTGGAGATAGTAATTCATGTGGATAGAATGTAATTATTTTGTGTATCTAAATGAATATGTCCATCAACACATTCACATCACTGGACTAGAGAAAGAAGGTAACAAAAATATTTTGAAGACCCTCCTGAAGCAAATCCCATAGTGAGATCTTAGCAAGAGTAACACGAAGTTTCTCAATAAGATCATAGTCACTCTAGGATACTTGGATATAGGCTTAGGTTCTTGAGGAAGGTCAAGTTGAGAAGGTAGTAAAGAAGTAGTAGGTTGATCAGAATTCTACTTATTTCTTTTTAGATTATAAATATGAGAAAAAAATATTATAGGAAGCATCCTTAGATTGAGTGAACCTTGTAAAATCTCTTCCAGGAAGGACCAGTTATAGTCATGTAAATAATAGGTCTCTTAATCTTTTGATTTGTGGAGACTATGGTCACATTCATGGACTTCTCATTCTTCTAATAAGAAGAGTCTATGCATAAATTAGTCTTAGTGACCTTATGATCAGAAGGAGGTGCCCCTAGGAAATCATCTAGGAAATCATCCAACATATCAAAGTCATCTTCAATAACACTTTATTGAATGCATAAAACTCTAAAAGGAAGAGATCTAACATAAGGGTTTCACATCTGGTTCACCAAAATGTAGAGGACGAGATTTGCTACCCTTGAGATGACAGGATCTCAAGGAACAAATCGACCTTCACTACCTCACGTAACTGGCACTCTAGTGAGCCAAGGAGATCAACAATAAATATGAAAGGAAATTATACTAAACTACAAATGGAGATAACTAAATACTAAAAATGAATAGAATAATAAGAATATTCTAACTGTAACAAATGAAAATTAACAAAACATAGATTTTACAATCAATCTATCAAAGCCTTGTCTTCGAATGCTAGTGCATCATGGAGACATTTGTGTGTCGTGAATTACCAAAAATCACTCCAAAGTTAGATTTGTGCTCCCAAACATGTTTTTCACCTACACACACTCAAACAAGGAAAAGTATTGGGGTTGTATAGGGGTTTGCCTTAGTCAAACCCTTGCTTTGGTATTTCCACCTCCACAAACAGCTAGATAGATATATCTAGATAAAATGATAAAAAGATGAAGTAATAGAAACAAACCTCGCTTAATGGAGAAACCCCCCTATTACAAGAGATGCATTGAATAAACAGATAGCATAATAAAAACAAACCTCGTTTAATGGAGGAAAATCCCTATTAGAAGAGATGTGATAATTAAATAGATCAATCGCAGACAATAGATGCACTCAGAGATTAAATAAATGAGATAGTATTGTAATGCAATAAATACAAGAGATAAGAGAGAAGAAGATTCTTACATAGCCAAAACCCCTCTCTTCAGATGTAAGTGTGATTGTGCTTTGAGAGAAGGCCAAGCTATTACAAGATCAAGCATACACTTTTACAAAGTTTTGCTCTGTTATTGAGAGAAAGAGAGTAAGAGTGAGTGCTCTTACAAAATGAGGGAGAAAGAATATTTTTATTTCTTATCATGGGTGGGAATGATCATTTCACATGTGCACAAGCCAAGGGATATGCGTTATCAAAAACCTGGGATACAATTTGCTTGCTTGAATTCAGGATATTCTCGAGATGTTTGTGCATCACATAGATGTATGCCTATTGTCTCAAACCCAAATTTTGACTCAAGGGTGGCTAGCACTACTTTTTCTTTACGATTCATGATGTTAGAATGATAAAATCTTGAATTTCCATCATAAATGCATCGGGATTAATGTAACAGTGTGATAAACGCACTAGGTGCAATTTGTAACACTATAATCTCCAATAATCTCATAGCCTTATTTGTCCCATTAGAAAATAATGACCTTTTTTGTTTACTAAACACACAATGATCACAAAAAATATTTTTCCAATAGAATAATCAAGAAAATCATCAACCAAATTTTATTCAAAATGATCCTAAAACCTTTTTTGCTAATGTGACCCAATCTATATTGCCATAACATATATGCATTTTCAATACTAGTTACATTGGAAGAGTTGAGAAAATTAGAGGCATTAGGCTCTATTTGAGATCCTTTAACAATCACCAAAATCCCTCTTATCAACCTATGACTAGATTTGTCAAATGTTACATGCATTCTAGAATCATTCAACTTGGATGCTAAAATTAAATTTCTTGCAAGTCCTAGAATATGTAAAACATGATAAAAAAAAATTAACCCTTCCATCACTGAAATGTGTCTTTACATTTCTCTTACCAAAAATATTTATACTATTATCACCAAGGAAAACATCTCTTCTATCATATTCTAAGTATGTAGGGAACAAAATCCTTGTAAGGATTCATATGGTAGGAGCAACTTGAATCAATAAGTCAAGCATCATTACTAATAGTATTGTTTAAAATAAACAAAGAATTAGAATCAGTATCATTGAAGGACTTTTTTGTGGATAAATATGCACTCTTTTTCATGTTATTAAACTCCTTCACATGCCCTCTTTTGCCACAATTCCAATATTCCACTCTACTCTTTTTTCAGGTCTTAGAATGTCCTTTTGACTTATCTTTTCTTATCCCCTTTAGACCCTCTCTCTTTGGACCTATCCTACACATTCAACCCATCTTGGGAGACAATATTAATGGATTTTTCCTCATCTCTTTTGAAATAAGTATGGCAACTATATTGTCCATCTTTTCCTCTGCATTAACACTAATTATGAAAAAAAAAAAAAGACTTTCCCAAGTTTTGAGCATAGAGCAAAGAAAAAAATACACATATCTTCATCTTCTAACTTAAAATCTACTAATGCAAGCTAACTTATAACCAAATTAAATGAATTCAAATAATCTATAACATAATCACCATCTTTCATCTTTAAATAATTTAAACATGTTTTAAGAAATAACTTGTTATACAAACTTTTATTCTTGTAAATTTTACCTATCCTCTTCCACAACTTGTATGCAGTGTCTTCTATAGATGTGCTCAAAAGGACGATATCAATAAGATACAACTGAATGGTTCACATGGAATGCCTTCATGTCCAGCTTCTTCCAATCTTCATATGTCATAGTAGATGGCTTCGACTCTTGTAAAACTAGCAACCATTGATTTCTCTCTTCAAGGATATCCTCCATATTTGAATTATGCATCTCATAGCCAATGCCTTTGAACTTCACATTATCCTGATCAAAGGTAGTGGCCATGGTATACAATCTCCTTCACAAACTTGCAAAAAAATCACAATACAAAATCTATCATTGTAACCAAAAAACCTTCAACATTTAAGAGAAAGGTGTCCTTCTCTCAATAGAATCATTAACTTTGATACTAAATGTTGAGAGAAATGTGAAGGAAACTGCAATACTAACTTAAATACAATATTTGTAATTTATGTACAAATAAATATTACCCAAGTCGATAATATGATTGCACATTTAACATAAAATCACAAAAAATAGAAATACTAGAGATAATACTAGGTTTATGTGAAGAAACCCCTTTTGGAAAAAACTTTACATGAACAAGAGTGCAAGAATATTATTAATCTTTAACAAGATATATACAACAATAATCTTCACTGTTATTCTTTGAGCAATCTGATAGCACTAGGATACCTGCAACTAAATATGAAACTACTATCCCAAGACTCCAATTCATAGAGATTTGTGAGAGGGAAAACCATTGTAGAATCTTGTAACAACAAGATAAAACCACCTAGAAAAACCCACACCTCCCTTAGTGGACATCTCATAAACATAGTGAAAGTAAATCAATGTTCACATGGCCTTCATATGGGTGCCTAACATATAGTCAATCAATTAGTCAATCTCAAGTGCTCCAATACTCTCCAACATCTTTGAAGACTCAACTTGGGTACCCAACTCTAGGTAGCATGAAAATGACATATATCAACATGTACAAACATACAAATTTGGGTGTTCCCTACCTAGAAAGTGGATGCCTAGATGGAATATTCTCCCAAAATTATCTATAACAAGAAAGAGAGATGTGATTAAATTTAAATTTTAAATTAATGAATATTACCCTTTCCTCCTAGCCATTAAAGGTTGGTTTGGCAAAACTTTATGTGGCTATCCATTGTCTTAGTATTTAAATACATTCAATTGAATATTAATTAACATCCTAGGTCATTCGATTTCCTAACCAATTTCAAGGAACTTTCTTAGGAGCATGTTGATCTAGAGATTAAAAAGATCAATCTTTGCATCCAGTTCATTACATGCTTGTTTGCCTATGGAGACTTGCCCAAGGCTATAAAGTCATCATTTCAACGGTTTTGACTAAAGAGACCACTACTGTTGCAATTCAACAACTTCTCCAGAGTAATTTTCAATGCCACCATTCTTTAAACATCAATACACATGAAAAACATGGGTAAATTAGGTTGCAAAAGTACATAGTCAACTAGTTCAAATCCATTCTTTAAACATCAATACACATGAAAAACATGGGTAAATTGGGTTGCAAAAGTACATAGTCAACTAGTTCAAATCCATTCTTTAAACATCAATACACATGAAAAACATGGGTAATTTGGGTTGCAAAAGTACATAGTCAACTAGTTCAAATCTATGCACCATAAATTAAATACACATAAAAGTTCGAATTCTTGTCCTCGTGACCAAAAGAATGATGACAAATGAAAACAATCTACTGTAAAATTTAAAGCCATTTCAAACTTTTTTTTCCTACATCCAAAACATATAAGAAACTGTAATTTGAATTAAGAATTCGTAAGATATAATCAAAATAACATACATCTACTAACCGTCAAAATCAATTAAATACTTTCATTTCTACTATTTTCAAATTTCAAAATTCTCTTACATAATATATATCCAAACTTTAAATCAAACTAATTGGTTATTTTCTTTTTCCAAGATTAAAAAAAAAATAGAAAATGATTTCCAAACAGAAACAACTGTCACTAAAATCCAAAGAAATTTTTCACAAAACTACCACCTCCACAAACCAAAATTAATTGATTAACTTATTAGTAGAACTATTTAATTATATATACTCTCTATTTCTCGGAGGTTACTTCATTCATAACTTTGTTCTCTGTCTCAACGTCCAAAGACTAGAAGATGACGCGATGGGGAACCTAGTTTACTTCACAATCTTGCTAATGTTGATATCCTCACGTAACTAGGGTCTTCACTTTTGTTCTTTGTGAACAATTTCAAAGAAAACGAAGATATCCAGAGATTACAGATGAGAATTAAGTGGGCGAGGAGCTTTTACACATAAGAGACAAACCGAAGCATGTTTCCAAGACGTTTCGACTTGTTTTACGATCTAAAATTCTACATAGACATCATCGTAGAGATTGGATTTGATGGAGATCATATTCGTTTATCCAAGAATAAAATTCTTGAAAAAGAATAATCTATTACGAGATTTCGCCTATAATATATTTCACACCAAACAAGAGAGGAAACGGTAACAGCAATAAGCATGGCTACGAAGAAACGCTTGGAATTGAAACTTCCAATCTCAATTCCTCTGAGACATCACATACTCATGCCAATGCCTCTGCCTCTTCCTCCGCAGGAAAATCTGAAGAACAGCATAAAAGGGCTCTGTGATTTGGAAAAAGTGGGAGTTTTGGGACATGGCAGTCAAGGCAGTGTGTATAAAGTTCTTCACAGAAGATCTTCATCTTATTTTGCTCTCAAAGTTGTGCGCCTCGACTGTGATCCCTCCTCCACGAGACAGATTATGAGGGAGGTGGAGATAGCTAAGAAGATCAACTCCCCCTCCATTGTGAAATGTGAGGGTGTTTTTGAGCAGGGTGGGAACATAAATTTTGTGCTGGAATACATGGATGGAGGCTCTCTGGCCAATTTGTTAAAGCACAAGAGAAGAATGACAGAGTCCTGTATTGCTAAGATTGCTAGACAAGTTTTGGAGGGATTGAAATACCTTCACAGTGAGAGGATTGTGCACAGAGACATCAAGCCTTCCAACCTGCTGATTGATAGAAGTTCAGGAGTGGTTAAAATTGCAGACTTTGGAGTGAGTGGGATTGTTTCACAGAGTATGGATGTCAGCTGTAATTCTTATGTGGGTACTTGTGCTTATATGAGTCCAGAGAGATTCGACCCAGATACCTATCGAGGAAGTTGTAATGGGTATGAGGGAGATTTGTGGAGCTTGGGATTGGCAATGCTGGAATGCTATTTGGGACATTTTCCATTTCTGCCACCTGCACAAGAGCCCGACTGGGTCACTCTCATGTGTGCCATTTGTTTCGGGGATCCGCCATTGGTGCCGCCCACTGCGTCTAAAGAATTCCAGAGTTTTATCAAATGCTGCCTTCAGAAAAACCCAAGAAGTAGATGGACAGCGTCTGAGCTTCTCCACCATCCTTTTCTCAACCCGGTTCTTGTATAAATTTGCCCATCTTTAAACATGGTGATTCATTACTCTTTGTAATTACAGGAGGGTATGGTGAAATTCTTCTTCCCCATGTTTTCCTCACAATGAGTTCGTCGTTGTTGAAGAACATGGACAAGTATGGGATTGGAATAACTTCACTTGTAAACACAAAAGCTTACATAACTAACAAATTTATATAACTGCAATGAATATATTGTCTATATTTTCACCATTTGGAAAGTAATTATAGATATATATTTTGGCAATGTATTAATGTTTATTTTTGTTTGTTTGTTTGTTTGTTTTTTGTTGTTGTTGTTGATGTCTAATTTTAAAATATTATTGAATTTGAAATTTAAATAAAATGAAGGTATTTGTGATAAATTATTCTAATTAATTAAAGAAGCATAGGCTCAAACCTTTTACATAATTGTTTAAGAGCAACTACCTAGGGCGGATGAGGAATGCACACCCAACCAAAAAACACAAAAAACCAATAGATGACCAGGACAAAACCACTACATAGAGAGATTAAAAACAAACCAAATAACCAACCACCCATCAAAAACATGAAGGAATGATCTACTAAGTGGGGGCTTTATCATCTTGTCATTCATGGCATAAAACTTTAACTTTCTCGGAAAAAGACAACTTTTTGTTTGAATCTTTCACAAAGACCAGTGTTACCAAATCCAAAGTAGCCTTAATAGCAAAGTTGAGGGGGTCTAAAGCCATAGAAGAGACTCCAGATGTCTCTTTCTCTTTGCCTTCCTATGTTTTATCTCCTCCTAGATTACATGCAAAGAGGTTGAATTCTTCGTCGTCATTTCTTTGCTTAAAGTAGTCATTTCCTTTACTTTTCTTTTTAGAGCTTCGTGATTTTCCTTCAACTCAACCATGTCTTTCCTCTCATCCCTCTAAATAATATTTTTATTAATATCCTTAAGTTTCTCAGCCACGGTCTCCCACCTTTCCATTCTTTTGACCATGTCATTGGCAACCTTCCAAACCCTCTATTCATTTTCATCTAATGCCCAACTATCACCACGAGCCTCTGCCTCTACTACCGCTTCCAGTTTGTTGACCTTATTCTTGGCCACAATTAGCTGAGAGAGGAGCCAATGAGTGACCACATCCTATCTTCCAATTGCCTCTACTAGCCTAGAAATTTGATTGGCCAAAGTAGGGGAATCAAGCTTGTGATAAAATTGTTGAAATGTAGAGGTTAAAATTAAATGGTGTTTCTAAACTATTATAATTGTAAATAACTGATGTCATGTGATCAATATATTGGTTATTTAATTGAGTTGTGTATAAATAATGGGCATATTAACTAAAATACACCACTTATATAAGTTATTATGTTTATAGACTTGGGTCTCCTTGCAAGTATCAATGCATTGACTATAGCATATTGACTCTATAAACTTGTCCAAAATTAAATAAAACATTTGATTTGTATGACTCACAGTCAGTTGATAATTGTGAAGAGTTGCACACAACTGTTGGAAAGAAGTAAACTCAGAAAACAGAAGTTTGTCTCGAATATCTTTTTGTAAATTAGAAATAAAGATTCTTTGAATATCATTGTCAGGCACTGGAAAAGAAATTTGAGCATACAAATGCTTATATCTACTAATGAAATCAGTCACTTTTTCTTTAACACCTTGTTTACAATGCATTAAATCAATCAAAGTAACTTTAGGACTTATATTGTTTTGAAATTGTTGAATGAAAGCATTTGCAAGTTGTTCGAAAGAAGTAATAGAATAAGAAGGCAACGAGCAATACCATTGTAGGGTTTTATCTCTTAATGTTCTAGTAAACAGTTTTGCAAGCAACCTTTGGTCATAAGCAAAATCAATACATATTGTTTGAAAAGTCTTAACATGTGTTAGAGGATCTCCTTTACCATTATAAAGTTCCAAATGCGGGATTTCAACATGTTTAGGAGGGATAGCTCGAACAATGTCAAGAGAAAGTGGGCTCGCAACATCAAATGTGGGCACACTAAACTTAGATTGATTCATAGAGGCAATTCGTTGCTGTAAAGAAGAGACAGTTTGTGCAAGATTGTTAATGGTCGCTTCAGTCGAAGAATTCATATTAGATGTGTTAGATTGAGATGGAGGTGTTATGTTATTGAAAGAAGGTAAAGAGTAAGGTGGCGGGACACTATGATAGTTAGTCATAGGAGATGATTGAAAAGGAGGAACACTACAAGGAGGAATGGAATGGTTAAACGAATTGCCCCCTTGCGCCAGGTTCATTTGTGGAGATGTAACAGGAACACTCATTGAAGGAATGAATGAAGAAGTCGGATTGAATGAAGGAATAGGGTTAATTGAAGAGGAAGGATTGCCCCCATGACTGGTGATCATAGGAGAAGTAGTCATTATGTTTGATGTAAAGGTAGGTACGCTAGCAATAGGAGTTGTCAAAGGAATAGAATGATTGACTTGAGTAGGAGGTTGTGTATAACCCAAAGTTTCGGCACAGCTCTTTATAGGCATCACATTCGAAGCCACAATGTGTGCAATACCACGCAAAATATCAATTCCATTCTTATCACTTTGAAGCATATGTTTTAGACCCTCAATTAAAGGAAGAGCTTGACTATCGGGGTATTCTTGAGACATCCATTGTCAAAAATCGTCAAATTGGTTATCCAATTTCGAAAGTTGTTCTTCAGAAACCTCATGGAGAGCTTCTTCATCATTAGGAGGATTAGAGGAATTACCTATGTCCTCGTTAAAAAGGATTTTCAAATTAGGTTCCATCTCCTCGGTAATTAAACCTCGGAAAGACTTAATTCTAAGGCTTCGTCTAACGGGAATAGTGTAAGTAGGGCTTATTGTTGTAAAACTCATGCACTTAAAGAGAGAGAGAAGATTTTGAATTTTAGAGGTAGCAAATTTCAGTAAAATCAGCCAAGCTGTTGAATACAATAAGGACAATCTCCCGAAATTTCGGAAAAAATGTCCAGGACCATGGTGAACGGAGTGCACACGGTCCTCGCAACTTTTTTCGAAATTTGCAGGGATGAAAGTTATGATGATTTTACAGCTAACCTGAAAAAATTGAGTGATTTTACGATCTGTAGACAGGCCAAATTAAAGTTGCAATCTCAAAATTGAACCCTACCAAGATTGTTGAAAAATGCAAAAATTTGAATTTTGAAAAAGAGAGGGAAACTGAAATTTTGAATTTTATGATTTTAGAGGGAATACCAAAAGCAATGCAAGTTTTGAAATTTAAAAGTTGACTCAATTTCATGCAAAATTCAATTTTGAAAGCGGAAATCAAAGTTGTTGTAATTAAGCACTTAATTTCAAAAGTCACAAATTGCAAGAATTTGAATAAAGCACTGAAATTTCGAATGAATGCCAACACACTTTTCAGATTTAGAATAGTAAGAAACACAATTTTGACATGAATTTCAGTTTCGACAATTTTTGAATGTTTAGAAGCCTTAATCCAAGTAACCACAAGACCAACTTTGATTTTAATTTTGAAAGTGTTATAATTGATAAAATCAGCCAAAATTCTGGATTTTAGCAGGAAAATACAGTAAGATATAGCTCCCGAAATTTCGGAAAAAATGTCAAGGATGATGGCGCTCGGAGTGCACACGGTCCTCGCAACTTTTTTCCAAATTTTTAGGGATGAAAGATATTATGATTTTATTGCGGAATCCAAAGTTACAGCTGATTTGGAAATGTTTTGATCAGTGAAATTGTCGGACAAAGGTTGAATCAAGAGAGTTTTAAAAATTAGGGTTTTGACATTTAACCACTTAATTTTCAGAATTAAAGCACAAATATGAATTGATAATTTGTAATAGAAGGGTAGATCTGAAACAAGCATTAACATTTAGACATTTCGCAAGTTCAATTACTAAAAAGAAAATTTAGGGTTTTCATGCAATCAACCTCTAAAATTTGTAAAAGATCAAACATGGAAATGTAATCAAGGAAGCCAATTTTCAGATCTAACCATGAATAATCAGAAAGGATGTTCACGTCGGGTTCACCAAAATGTAAAGCGGAAAAATCGAACCCTAGTTGCTCTCCCCTCTTCCAACTCCAAGGAGAGAGAAGGGAGGTTTACTAGGGTTGACGATTTTCACTTAGGGGAGACTTTACATTCAAAAGAGGGGTTGAAACCCACAAGATCCAATCCCACACAAGGCAAGATTGGATTCTAGATGAGTTTCAAGGGTTAAGACAGCAAGGCTACCCTCTTTTGTAAAGATTGTGGATAGAAAGATTAAGCTAGGAATGCATAGAAAGTGAGAAAGATTCGCTTATAAACTGAAATAGGGATATAGGATTAAGCTGCGGACCTGGAATTAGCAGTAAAATGTTGATACGGCGCTGTCCTGCAAATTTGAGCAAAAGTTGACAGGACGATGGCGCCCGGCGTGCACACGGTCCTCCGAAAAATCCGCGAAACGAAGGGGGATCTGTTCGTCTCTACACAAGGATTCCAGATCTTCAATTTCAGCTACGTACCTGCAACCTACACACAGAAAAGTGAAGACGATTGGGGGGTTAGGGATTAGGGGTTTGCCCTTAGGTCAAACCCCGGTTTTGGAATTAACCAAGAAATGAGAAATGTTGTAAATGTAATGTAAAACAAGTACTGATACCTTGTTGTAAGGATGTTTGTATCCTTATATGCGAAGGTATAGATGTTGTTGTATGTTGTATGTTGTAGTATGTGATCTCCTCTTCAATGGTTGAATCCTTGTCTTGAATGCAACACCTAGCCTTGAATGGAGATTTAGAATAATCAATTGCTTGAAGGAATGCTTGAATGCTTGAATGCTTGAATGTTTGAATGTTTGAATATCGTTTCCACCTTTTTCCATCTTACCAAATGAGAGAGGAAAATTTAGTTTATATACTTGTCAATTAGGGTTGATAGACTGATTTTTCCCGACCTTAGGCCAACCAGGAAATGTTATTTTCCATTTTGCAAACAAAAAGACCCGAAGTCCCATAGGAGACCAGGCCCAAAATAGGGCCAGGGACTTTCCCGACCTTAGGCCGACTAGGAAATGTTATTTTCCATTTTGCAAACAAAAAGACCCGAAGTCCCATAGGAGACCGGGCCCAAAATAGGGCCAGGGACCAGGGCGCTGGGTGCCATGGTCCTGGGGGACCAGGGCGCTGGGCGCCCTGGTCCCACCTCCCGAGACAGCACGGTGCAAGGAGGATCAGGCCAGGGTGCTGGAAAAATGCAGTTTTTGATGTCGTGGACAAGTTTCGGGGTCTCCATTCAGGTTTAGTGTTGCGTCGCCATCATGAAGACCCAAATGCAGTCAAAATTGCAAGTGTCACAATTTTAGGACGCTACAGAGACTATCAACAATTCTTCCAACAATCTTGTCTATTTTTCTTCTAAAATTCATAAGAACACCTTTGATATTCCTAAGCCATCTTCAATAAATTTAATACATGTGAATGAAACACCTAATAAACCCCTCTTCACAGTTCAAATTGCTTGTCCTTCTCAAATTTTTCAATGTAAGGGGTAAGTGCACAAAGATGGTGGTAAAAAAGTGGGGTATAAGTGGACACTTTTTTTCAGAAAATGGGTGAACTTGAACTTGGAGGAAAAATTTGAAAGTCATCCACTCACAATATGAAGATAATCAAACAAAAAATATTGTAGTACTCTGAATCAAGTTTCCAAAATAGTAAACTTTTTCAAAATTGGATAATATTAAGGGGGTCAAATCCTCCCCGCACAAAAAATAGACCCTGATTTTTTTTTTAAAACATGACATAGTGTCTGACGTGTGCATCAAAAAGTTATAGTTAGATTTAGTATTTTGACAAATCCTTTGGCAAAAAGATAGTTAAGAGTGAGAACTAGAAGTTGTGTATTTTTTTGTAATTTTTTATTGAGTATTTGTTTTTTTATGATTTTTTCAATCGAGCACCTCCTAAAAATTAGGTACATGTTTGTGCGCGAAGCATAACTTGCACTAAAAAAATCAAAAATAAAATTTTTTTTTTGAATTGTAAAGAATCAAGTTCACTACAATAAAATATAATTTTTTTAAAATTTGGATAAGTAGATCAAAAATTATTAAAAAAATGGTACAGTATGTCTATGAGAACCTTGGAGACACTGGTAAAAGAATTTCATTAATAATGTTATTGTCGTTCAAAATTTTAAGAAAATTATATGGTTAGAAAGCTCAGAAGATGGGTGAAAATATGGTGGCAATTGTAGAAACACCCACTTGATGAAGTGTAAACCTGATGATGACAAAGTTGAGAAACCAAGTTGATAAAATAAAACACATCAAAAATGAGGGAAATGGAGGGAAATCAAACTTCCAACCCGTAGCTTTGTCATCCAGGCCTATTTTCAAGCCTAAAAAGTCAAAAGCGGGTATGGGTTTCCTATGGTATAAGAAGCGTGTATGCACTGTCTTTACTATAAACAATGCATACGTGGTAATAAAGCTAAAACATAGCGAGTACGCGCTACTTCTATTTAAAATTCTGGAGTGTGTATAATATGTATAATATAATATTATATATATAATATGTGTATATACATATGGGTATATGCACCAAGTTGTGGTACCAAAAGGGGGTCTTAAGATGCCACTTTTTTTTCTAAAATCAGAAAAGTTTGAACTTCAACGATAAATCGAACATAATTACACTCCAAATTTGAAGATGCAACAAGAACAAGAGTCGGAGTGCTTCGAGTCTACTTTCTAAACTACTAATTTATTTTGAAAATGGTGGAGATTAAGGGCTTCAAAAAGGGGGGCCACAAAAAATGGTCCTATTTTTATGCAAAAAACATAACATAGCGTATGTTGTGGCCCCCTTAAATGTTAACTTTTTTTTGAATTTTTAAAATCGCTTCAGTGAGAATTTAGCTAACACCTTGTAGTTTATGCGAGATTTTTCAGCTAATTTTTTAATGAGTATATGATTTTTTACTAATTTTCAAAGTGGACCCAATCTAAAAAATAGAAATTTGAGCTTGCTCCCCCCTAAAATAATTGAAAACTAATCAAAAATCCAAACTTATTTTTTAAAATTGTGTATAATGGAGTCTAGTTTCTAAAAATGTAATTTTTTTCAAAATCTGATCAACGTGTAAAAATCTATACCCAAAATAGTGCATGTTGGTTTTTGACAAAAAACGGACACACTGAAAAAAGAAATTATAGATGAAAGTCTTAACGAAATCAAAATTTGAAATAAATTACATTATTGGATAGCTAAGAGGGATCTCAAGTTTACCATGTTATATTTTTTTAACTTCATTGAAACATGTGCAAACCTGACGGAGAGCACGACAAAAAATATGTCAAAATTTTCAATGTTTTGATAAAAATACGTCTCTAGCCTGAAATGGTCGTCCAAACCTTTGGGTTGGATGCCCAAGGCAAATCCAACCCATAGGTTTGGTGTTTCCCAAATCGGGCCATTTAGCGCGTGCTAAATATGGCACTCTCCCTATTTGGCTTACACCAAATGTGTTCAATGGGTTTTCCCATCTAGCACGCGCCAAATGTGGTCCATATTCCAAATTTGTCGCGCGCCAAATAGGGAGAGCACCAAATGTGTACATAGAAAAAAAAATTAGTAGAAACAATGTCCCATTAGCTACCTATCTCCTTTTATATCTATCTATACCTATTGTATCTCTTATCAATCCCTCCTTAGGCTCTAAGTAAATCACCTCTATTTCCATTTTGTATATTTCTCTCTCCCTCTCCAATTCTCACCCTACAGGTACTTACCCCTCTTTCTTGCTTTGTGAACTCTCCCCCTCACCTATATCTACCTTTACCATCTCTAAGTATCTCAAAAAATCACCATCTACCCCTCCTTCCCTCTTTCTCTTTGTTGCTTTTTCTCTCATTTTATATCTCACTCCCCTCTCTATATTATGGCCTCTCTCTCCTCTCTCTCCACCTATCGAGGTATCCACCTCTATCCATCTCACATTGAGCTCTTGAGGTATCCATATTTATCCATGTCCCATTACCCTCCTCTATGAACTAGATATCCCATTACCCACCTTTATCTCCCTTCACTCGTAGTTCCATATCTCTCTATGAACCAGATCTCTTATTCTCTCTCCCCTTACCTCTTATCTCCCTTCATTCTTATATCCCTACTTTTCTTTGTCCCTCCCCTCTCTAGCTCTCACAATTCCCTTATTCCCCTATCCCTTTGTATCTCCCTCTCCATCCTTACACCCATCTCATTCCCTCTCTCACCTCTTTCCCTCAATCTCTCCCCCACTTTCTTCATGTTTATCTCTCAATCCCCCCACCCTTCTTAAACCCTCATCTCACCTCTCTCTCCCCTTTGATCTTCTCACCTCCCTCCCCCTCTAAGTCCTTTATCCCTAAGTATCTCATTCCATTCGTGTTTACCTCTCTATCAACCCCACCCTCCTTAAACCTTCATCTCTCCTCTCCCTCCTCTCTAGGCCTCCCACCTCTCTCTCCCCTCTAGCCTCTCACCTCCCTTCCCCTCTATGTCCTTTATCCCAAAGTATCTTATTCCCTTCATGTTTACCTCTGTATCTCCCTCATCCTCCTTAATCTCTCATCTATGCCTCTCACCTCTCTTCTTGTCTATATTCTTCATCCACAAATATGTCTTTTCCTTCATGTTTACATCTCTATCCCCCCACCCTCCTCAAACCTCCATCTCACCTCTCTCTCCCCTCTAGGCCTTTGACCTCCCTTCCCCTCTATGTCCTTTATCGCCAAGTATCCCATTCCCTTCATATTTACCTCTCTATACCCTCCACCCTCCTTAAACCTCAATACCTATCTCTCCCCTCTAGACCTCTCAACTCCCTTCCCATCTATGCCCTTTATCACCAAGTCTCTTAGTCCCTTTGAATGTTTATGTCTATATCCCCCCACCGTCCTTAAACCCCCATATCACCCCTCTCTCCCCTCTAGGTTTCTCACCTCTCAAAATCTATCTCAGTAGTTAAATCTCCCTAGATTGGCTCATCTTTATCTCCCTTCCCTCATAGTTCCATCTCTCTCTATGAACTAGATCTCATATTCTCTCTCTCCCCTTACCTCTTCTCTCTCTTCATTCTTATAGATACATACTCTTCTTTGTCTCTCCCCTCTCTAGCTCTCACAATTCCCTTGTTCCCCTATCCCTCAAGCTATCTCCCTCTCCATCCTTACACCCATCTAATTCCCTCTCTCACATCTTTCCCTCATTTTCTTCCTCGCTCCATTCAGGTCTCTCCAACACTTTCTTCATGATTACCTCTCTATCCCCCCCAACCTTCCTTAAACCCCCATCTCACATCTCTCTCCCCTTTGTGCCTCTCACATCCCTTCCCCTCTACATGCCCTTTATCCCACCTCTCTCTCTCTCTCCTCTAAGCATCTCAGGTCTCCCTTCATGTTTACTTTTGTATCCCCCTCATCCCCCTTATGGCCTTTTACCTCCCTTCCCCTCTATGTCCTTTATACCCAAATTTGTCAACCTCACTTTCTTACTCACGCCCTTCCCTCTCTAGGTTTGTCCCTCACTGTCTTCCTCACTCTCTCCTCTCTCTAGGTATCTCCCTCACTTTCTTCCTCATTTTATGCAAGGTTATTTTGTACATTCCATTAGCTATCCACCCTTTTTTTTTCATTTGGCAACGTCGAAGAGGAAGAACGTAGTTTTTTTTATCAAATTTGAATAAGTGAGGTAATATTTTCTTTTTTTTAGAATTCAAATACGTGTTAAGTGTTATTTTGTTTAAATGTTACAATTAAAGTATTTTTTTTCAAAATTGATTATAATCCTATTAGATTTACATTAGATTTAACAATGCATTTGAAGGAAGTTGCATAAGAAAATTATTTGTTTAGTGGTTTAAAACAAAATTTGAAATTTCATACATCCTTTTTAAGATCTTATGAAATAATTTAAAAAGGGAATAGATGAAATAATTTTAATTTCATATATCCATTTTAACATATGCATAATTAGGATAGACATAGATGCATTAGGATTGTCTTAACATAATTAGGACAGTCATAGATGCATTAGGATTGCCCCTTACGCCTCTTGAAATCTCTTTATGAATTAACTTTATTCTCTTTTATGTGCATGTACATATATAAATCATCATCATGCCGAGGAAACGACCAAAAAATATAACACCGGAAGAGCGTGAAGTTAGGAATGCAAAAAAAAAGAGAAGGAATGAAACAACTTCATGAAGCAAGGAAATTGAATACCATAGAAGAAGAGGTGCCAATTGAATAGGAAAATGAAATATCCATCCAATCTAAGAGAGAGACAGAATTGGCCACACAAAGGAAATGGATGAAAAACCTTCGTGCAATGAGACAATTGAATCCCGAGGTTGAGAGCA